>NC_056730.1:821853098-822028098 GCF_019279795.1 Protopterus annectens
TCAATGCTGATGATCTCACAAGTCAAAATATGATTTAAAATTTTGTTCATACCATCATAATAATATTCTTTATCCATTATTACAATTGGTCCACCCTTGTCAGCTGGTTTAATAATAATTGTCTGATCTGATTGAAGGCCCTTCAAGGCCTCATACTCATCTTTGGTTATATTATAAAAGCTATCTCTATTATCAGATGTTCTTAAGGCCTCAAAAATATAATTTTTACATAAACTAGTAAACACATCCATTATCTGATGGTTAGGTGGAAATTATTTGCTTGGTTTCCTAAAACATTTAATATTTTCATTATTATCATTTTTGAACAACAGTTTCAGTAAAACATTTGTACTGAACAACTTAAGGTTCAAAACAGTTTCTGCTACATCTGTCCTTTGGACTGGTATGAATGAAAGGCCCTTACTGAGTAAACTCAGATCCACAGTGGTTGAAACCCTTGAAAAAATATTCCAGACTAATGAGCGCTTGCTTCTTTGCACTGCCAAGCCCTCTTTACTGTCCTGGTTGTCGGGGAGTCTTGTGGCATCTTCCTCTTGATACGACCTCTGCTGAAGGACTGTTCTCTTCTCCCTGCATAATCAGCATGTCTAAACAGATTGGTAACAACTGAAAACCGACCCTTGGCTTTCCATTTGCTCAGACGGTTGCTCGGGAAAATTTGAAAGTGCTATCCCCTTCATGTTTAATAAATTCATAGTATCAGCAGACTTAGCAAGAACGTGACCTGCTGATAATCTGCAGCTCCTTCCTCTCTACTATCAGAGCTGTTAGTCACTGGAACAAATTGTTAGTCACTGGAACAAATATTCTGGTGACCTCTAGTGTTGGGAGAATATTAATCTTGCATTTGGCTCACAACCTTTCATTCATCTCTACATCTTCATTGATATAATTGGTGGTAATCTTTTCAGTAGTCTGCTTACTTAAGGTGATTCCTGCTTTATTCCACTTCTCAGGTTGTGTTACACAAGTTTTTGGCCATGCAAAAACATGACCCTCTTTAAAGTCTCTTTTATCCCTCTCCAATTTGTTGAACATCTGTCATAGCAACCTATTCTCAAAGATAGTAACAGCATCTAAAACAATGCCCATTTCTCATCCACTATTTCAGATGGATAATGTGAATATAGTAGCTCTTGTTCACTTTCAATAGTTTGCATTAAGGCCATTTCTTCTGTTTCAGAGTACTCCATTAAAAGGCGAAGGTAGTTGAAAGTTAATTCCAAGTTTAACTGCTGCCATCGGGAGAGTAATTCTGGGTGTTCCTCCCCCCTGATTCAGCATCTTAAGGATTCCCAAGCCATGTGGAACCACCCAATGCTTAAGACAGGCTTCTAGATGGTAGTGTTGAGCCTGTAGCTTTTTAAACTTATAGAGTCCATCCTCCAATTTATGTACAGCTCTTAAAAAAGCGACATAATCAACATCATCAAAGTCACTGCTTTTTTATTTTCAAGTAGACCATTGGTTAACAAAGGATTACATTTTTACAAACAAAAGCAAGTAATTTACTTGATGAAGATTCAGGATGTCCCTGCTGTTCTAGGGGAATGTAATCCAGCTCAATGCCCACAATAAGTGTCCCTATGATGCTTCCCTCAGACATTGTATCTCACCAGAACCAATGAAAAAAAGACCCTATAAACACAAATAGGGTCACTGCTTGAATAAATGAACCATTGAGGAGAAAAACAGTCAATATAATCCACTGCAACATGCAGTGGAACAACCAATGAGTCAGGAAGTCACGATGTACAAGTAAAAAATCAGATAAACCAATAGGTTTATACACCCTGATTTGGATACAGAGTTTGAGTTTAACTTAGTAGCAGATTGCAATACTTTTAATGTGGTGTTTTTGGCAGTGAGAAATACCTGTTCAGCTTTTTATGTAGGGAAGACCAACAGGAAAGTGAAATTCAGAATTAGGGAACACCTTTCAAATATTAGGAACCTTACCCTAACTAATGCTTTAGCCAAACATGTCTCCAAAGAAGGACCTCCACATTCCTTTAGATTTCTTGTGATAGAAAAGGTCTGGGAAAATGAATGAGGGGGTGATGTTATTAATCATACAGACATTTCTGAAACTAGATGTATTATAAGTTTGAGAGCAGGTACAGAATGATAATGTCTTTTAAATAGTTAGATAGTTGTTAGCTGCATATATTTGTGTTCCCTTTTTATGGTAGTTTTTAATGCTTTGATAGTTTTATATGCACATTTTAGTAATTATTTTATTTAAACAAGACTTTAGTTAAAGTTTTTAGATGGTCATTGATTAATTGGTTGATTGTCTATTCGTTTTTGATTGGTCACTGCTTAATTGAAAGCAGCATAGATTTGTTATCTGTTATTATCATAGTTATGGTCTGATGAAGTGATGTTCTAACACTACAAAAGTGCTAACCTTACAATAAATCTGATTTTTTACTTGTACATCGTTGCTTCCTGACTCATTGGTTGATCCGTTGCATATTGATGTGGATTATATGGACTGTTTTTCTCCTCAACGGTTAATTTATTCAAGCCATGACCCTATTTGTGTTTATACTTTTAAATTATATTTATATTTCTTTTTTTATCAAATAATGGGATGGTCTGCAGACACTTTTCTCCCATGACCTAAGCTCACTATGATGCACATACAAAATTAAGGGCAAGAGAACTTTCTTTCTCTGCAGACTATATAAAGTAATGAGAAAAAGAAGGGACAGAAAAGGGTATATCAATACATAATCAGGACCAGAATTCAAATGAACTGTTAAAAGTCAATTAGAGATTTTATTTGTCCAAATGCTCTGATCAATAACCAGGAGCACTGTACTAAAGAAATGCACATTTCAGCTAGGAATGGGGCATTATTATAATTTCTTCAAATGTATTCTAGATTTTCACCTCCCCACTTACAGTATGTGATTATTGAACCATGTGATAGCCTTGTACCAACCACTTTAAGAGGACCACTGTACTTTTAAACAGTGTCCTCAGACTAACTATCTACAAGTGAAACCTAACTGGCCATGCTGAGCGTGTTCTTTCTAACCTTACATTTGAGGTTAGTCTGACTTTATTCATTAGAGGTTGGAAAAGGGATTGTTAACCCCAAGCTACATTCTCCAAAATTTCAGAGTATTACAGTGTTGCTATTTTTTCTTTTTTTTTTCCTGCTAGTAAAATACTTATGTTTGCATACACTTGCACATCTGAATTGCACATTTGAGTGATATAACATCTGATTTATCCTGTCAAAAGAAATTAGAAATGAGCAGAAATTCTTCTGAATGATGCACACTGTAGAGAACTGTAGTGGGGGGTGATATGAATGACTGCCTGGAGCCTAAAGATCCATGGAAGTCCATGGTCAACACTGAAGTAAGGCAGCACAGCTGTAGCCATTTGAACAGGGCTGCTGTTGAACATTTATCCATTTACTTCTTTTTATCTAAAGAAATACCATGTTTCTTTCCTTAACTAAGAATAAATAAATACATAAAATAATATAAAATAAACAATTTGTAGATGGCCTGCAACACACATTTTAAAAACAACCACATCCAATGCTATATGGGGGGTGGTCAGATGCACCTGATCAAGTTGCAGGATTTCTGCTCCTTTTTATCCCACAATCTGCCTGATCTGTGGAATAGCAAGATGAAGAAAGAATACTGCATGTTTAAGTGATAGTTGTGGTGCAAATGAGCAGCAGTAGTGCTAGTGTGAATTGATTTTTTTTCTTTTTTAAATCCTGTCAGGTGACCAGATATAGGCAACACTCTTATTTAGAACAAAGCTGAAAGGAATACATGTTTGTATCTGTTATTTTATTTTTAGTTTATTATAGAAAGACATCAGAGATATACGCAGACAACAAAGTAACTGTAATAGCTGGGTATGGGAACTATCTGTAAATGAAAAGGATTGATAGCCATTGATTGTTCATTATTTCAGCTAATCTTTATTTCTGTGATTTAAACTGGAGTGCTTTATTGTGATTACTATGCATTTGTGTGACACAAACTGGAAGTCCATTGCTGCGGGAATATCTATCACAAGTACAAGTTTGAAATATATTCCATTAACACCATGACTATAACTTCTGGAGGGAGTTGTATGTGGATGATATTAAATAAATAGTTACTAAACTGGGTTTGCAGAAGTGGTCTGCATTTATGTGAAGCTGTAATACTTTATTGCAGCTAGTGTGTGTTTGTGTGAAACTAACATGAAATGCATTACTGTGGCCATTATTTTTATCACAATCAGTTGTCTGTGGTGTACTCAGACAACAAAGAGGCTACAACTGCTTGTCTGTGTGTGAAAGTAACTTACCCTCTTGTCATTTTCTCATTTTCAAAAAAATCCTACTACACAACATTACAAACTAAATACCAACACAACCCCCAAAAAGTTTGGAAAAATGTAAACCAGCTACTAAAATCCACCCAAAAGGCTACCCCCAAACCAATCACCCCTGACACTAAAGTTCCCATCGAAACACAATTCAACTCCCACTTTGTGAACTCAATTCTATCCTTAGTATCACAGGACAGTTCCTTCCTCACTATTCCCCCCAACACAAATAACACTAATACAAGCTTTACCCTCAAAACAGTTGCCACCATTTCAATCAAAAGCATGCTCTCCAAACTAAAAACCTCATCAACAGCAGCCGACCTACTCCCCAGCTATTTCTTGAAACTCACAGCAGATGCTATTGCTTTCCCAGTCTCCACTCTCATAAACAGATCAATTGTTGAAAACTATGTGCCCAAACTCTGGAAAATATCCTATGTTACACCCATACATAAAGGCAGGACTGCTACTGAACTTAATAACTACAGACCCATTGCTTTACTCTCCCCCTGGCCAAAATCCTAGAAACATGCATCCATACCCAGATACTAAACTATCTCCTAGTCAGCAACATCCTGTCACCTACTCAGCATGGTTTCAGACCTGCCCATAGTACCACTACAGCCCTCCTCTGCTTCACAGACACAGTAAACTGTCTCAAAAATGAAGGCCTACAAGTGTCAACTGTTTTTTTGGATATGTACAAAGCATTTGACACAGTCTCACACCAAATCCTGCTAAACAAACTAAACCAATATCACCCATCAAATTCCACTCTTACCTGGTTCCAAAGCTACTAAACTGACAGGTACCAAACTGTGAAATGGGAAAATTATCTCTCTCCTCAGCTACCCATAACTATAGGAGTCCCACAGGGTTCTGTCTTAGGACCACTACTATTCACAGTCTTCACAAATTACCTCCATACCTCCACACAGTATGCATCTATCATTCAGTATGCAGGTGACACTACCTTAATTTGTGCTGCACAAAACATTCCCACCCTCCTGCAAACAACTCGACTAGCATTCTCCAATGTTGAAAACTACCTTACCAAAGCCCAACTTATCCTCAATCCAAAGAAAACTCATCTTATGATTATAACCTGTTCTAACAAAAACACTGATAACAGTTATTTCACTATCTACTACACAAGTGCTACTCCAATCACTCCAGTGGCACAGGCTAAGCTATTGGGAATAACCATAGACTCCCACCTAAAATTTGATAGTCATCTTAACGATTAAAAAAGTACATGCCAAACTGGGATCATTCTACCGTATCAAACCATTTCTAAACAACAACACAAGATCAGCCATTGCTCTCTCCCAACTTCTATCCACCCTACTCTATGCATCTCCCATTCTGACTAATCTCAACAAAACTGAACTAAGCAAAATGGAAGCCTGCTATAACAGAATTGCAAATTGCTCATATAGAACTCATCACTGTACTGCTTTGCGACAGCTCTACTGGCTTGAACTGCCCAACCTCCTAACTTAAATCAGCTCTGCCTCTGTCATTCTATCTATTACCTCCCCAGTAAGTGTCCTGCCCTCAAAAATGTAGTACAACATCACTCAGCCAAAAGGCCTCTTAGGTCATCAAGCAAACTACTATTAGAAGTCACCAACAGCTACAATAGCTTTGGAGATGCACTATATAGTAGTTCAGTGGCTAAAAAATGGAACTCTGTCCCCACTAGCATTCAAAACACATCATCCAAAGCCTCCTTTAAAGACCTCATCAGGCAACATCTCAAGCAAAGTTGGCAGTGCCATGATTGCTCCACAGGCTAGTGAAAGTAGATAAGGTATACATACTAAATCTAGAGTACTTGATAATAGTTTTCAATCTTGCTCACAAACACTGGCTAATCTACAATGTATGTACTGTACCTGTGTCCTATGTATGTATTCTACCTATGTTCCAAATTTCAGCTGTAAACCACAAATCTGTTAATTACCTTTATTTTTAAATTAATATTTTTTTGTTTGTTCTCTCCACTGTAACTGTTGATGTGCTGCATACCACTGCAAAAACATGTCTTTTGTAATTTTGTGCGTATACTGATCATGTCTAACTAAATGTATCTGTAATTTTTCTTTGTGGAGCTTTTCTCCCTGTGCCTCAGCTGAAAAAGGGCCTTTTCGGCTCAGTCAGACACCCCGGTTAACAAATGTAAAATAAAATAAATAAAATAAAAAAATAAAATTAATACATTTTAGGCAGTCTTTAAGTTAGCCTTTCATGACAAGCGCACATCTATGTAAAGTAAGTTGGAATGCTTTTCTATGGCTACTGTGGTTTTATGAAAACAAATATGCATGTTGTATAAAGCAAGTTATTAATATTTTACTGTGGCCATTTGTATCACAATTAGACATGTGAGGCATACACAATCAATAAAGTGTCTGAACTGATGGATATCATCATTGTTGAATTATAAAAACAACAGATTTATTTATTAATTTTTTTATGGATTAAATACCTAGAAAGGGGTCTTTGTTATTATTAGTTAATAATTATTTTACTACTTCCTGGAAAAATGTTTAAGGCTACTCAGATTTAAAACAATCACTCACACATTTTACTTTATTATGTAATAAGTTTAATATAAAAGAGTCTAGTAGATAAACATACATTTGAAGAAATCAGTAATGTGCATCCAAAAGAACACATGCTTTTATGCATGGCCCTTGAAAAGTGTGTGTGATGGCAGGGGCATGGTTTGAAAACCTAAGGACCAAGATGCATGTAATCTACTGCTGGATGTAAACAGATCCAAATATACCATTGTTCCCTTTTCACAGCTATGATAAATGGAACACCTAAACACTTTTACTGATATCATGAAAGAGAGAAACAAGCTGGCAAACACTTCTCAAAATAAGTACACAGAGTTTAATTGATTAACTATCTACAGTTTGCATGGAGTATAAGGCAGGAAATCTATAAATTTAGTGGCCATTATAAAATGTTTAACTTGCCTTATTGTTAATGATCCAAACATCATAATCTAAGGTAACATACTATACTTTGTTGAATGAGTTCAAAATGCTATCGACTGGTTCACCTCAGATGTGTGACTATGATAAAAAGTAATGGCCACAGTAAATGTGTTTAAATGGGCATGATGAATCCTGATGAAAGATGATAAAATCTGTAAAGGAAATTAATTAAATTGGTCTGAGATTATGCCCACTGCTTTCACAAAGCACCCTTATTGGCATGTTAAGTTCTTGCATGTCTAATTAGGCTGAAAACCAGAGTTATCCAAGCAAATTATCATTCAAAGACTTAATAAGGGTTACAGGTATGAAGAATAAAATAAGAAATAGAAAACACCTGACAATTAATGGTAGATGTGACTGAAATCATTTCTCCATTTTTTTCAGTCTTCCATGTCTTCCCCTTTGTAGTCTAATTCCATACTAAACCCAAATTTATATGCATTTATGAATCCCTTAATTTTACCTCATCCCATTATATATTCCTTTCCCTTATATATCTAGAAAATTAAATGTCCCTTTCTTCCTTTTCGGCTGCTAATTGTTAATTTGAGATATTTTACAGTTGTGGGATGTGTAAAGCCATTCAAAACATAAATATCTGTTTATATTAAATGCCCATCCTGATTTAGTTCTGGACTTCCTCATGTTCTCACCTGCACCCTTTTTTTGTGTCCAGATGTGACACTTTCTGTTATACATACATACATACAAATATTTCAAGCATGGGCATTAATGTGCTTCTATCTTGCCAATATGGCAAAACAATTGTTCCCATAATAAGCATCCAGGCTGTTCTTAAAAATATATCTAAATGTGTACTTGCTTTACTGCGGTGGTGGTGCTGCGGTAGCGCACAGTTAGGGATTCTCAGTTAAAGCGTCTACTGTGTGACGACATGTGTGAATGGGCGTTCCTTCTGAAGGTTGTGCGTTAGGCCGGCAAGCCAGCATGTAAACTCTACTGCCAATCATTAGCGGACGGAGTTCCGCTGTGGCTACCCCTAAAAAAAAAAAAAGCCAAAGACAGACAGACTTGCTTTAACATAATTTGGTAGTCTGTTCCATGCATCAGCTATTCTGTCAGAGAACCAATTAGTACACTTCTCATTCCTACAGAATCTTCTACATAGGTTGTCTGATGATTCTCTAGTACTTTTTGATATCCCTAAACATTCCCAGAGGTAGTTGTCTCTAAATGCCCTATACACCTGAATACGATTTCCTTTTACATATCTGCAAGAGACACTGTACAAGTTCAGATATTTTAGTATTTCATAATAACTTCAATTTTCACATCCATGGATACGCTTGGTGTATTTCCACTGTACTCTTTCCAGTTTACTCATGATTGTTTCCTTATAGGGTTTCCCTATTGTTATTCCATACTCAAGTTTGGGCCTAATGTAACTTACAAACAATGACTTAATCATTTTTGATTTCCTAAATGGTATACATCTTTTTATACAACCTATAGTTCTATAACTATCATTAACCAATTGATTGATAAGATTAGAAAAACTCATAGCTGAAACTACCCATATACCTAGGTCCTTAATGAGTCTACAGTTTCAATCACTGTGTGCTGCATTAAGTATTTACCTTTCAGTTTATGTCTCCCAAATCTCATATGCTTAGTTTTTAATGCATTTATCAGCATATTTTTCTTCTATGCCCAACTGGTCAATTTAGTCAAGTTATTTTACAGACATGCCTTATCTGTAACACACATAATCAGTTTACTCAATTTTCAGGTCATCTGCATATAGACTGTAGAACACCTCAAATGAAAAAGTTAGGTCTGAGAGATACAATCTAAACAAGTAAGGGTCTAGGACACAGCCCTATGGAACACCCTGACTGTAACAAAGGATTTCACCTGTCCAGTTGCTGTATGATACTTGCCATGTCCTATTTGTAAGCCATGCAGCTATCCATCTTATCAATAGTACATCAATACCTAGTTGTACTAGCTTATTGATCAGTGTTTTGTGTGTGACCCTGTCAAATGCTGAAGTTAAATCTATACTAATCACATCACAGCACAATTTTTCATTCATAGTTGTTATTATATTGTTATAGAACATCATGTTACAAGTGGTAATAGATCTATTTTCAACATATGCATGCTGATATATGGTTTCAAGTCTCAACCTATCCAGTTCTGACAATAACATATCCAATATTACCTTCTCTAAAATGGTCTATATGGCTGTGTGTTTGTCCTACTCCCCTTTCCTTTAAAGACAGGTTTAATAATCACATGTCTCCAATCTTGAGGATTCTCCCCATATTTATATGACCTAGTGAATAATAAATATAATGATACCATAAGTTCTTACTGAAGTTTTCTCAGGTCATTGTTACTAATTCTGTCTCCTCCCTGTGCTTTGTTTGAATCCAGTTTGCACAGTTCTTTTTCAATACAATCTAATTTCATTCCAGTATCTGGGGTTACCTGGATGTCACTAGGACAACTTATCATACCTTTTGTGGAGCCAAACTGTTTTGCTTAAGATTTTGTAAATATATCTATAATCTGTTGTGTCTGAGAAAAACATTTAGAATCTGCTCACAGTTTATCAATTTGTGTGTCTTTACTCCTTCCACATCTTATGTATCTATAAAAAAGGTTTCCTATTATGCTCAATATCTTTATACAAATTTTCTTCAGATTTTACTTGATCTTGTCTCACACTATGCTTAATCTGTTTGTCCAGCTTGTTTATTTCAGTTTTCAAAGTTGTAGTTCGACCTCTCTTCCATTTCTTATATATTTTTTGTTTTCCACATTACGTAGATATTGTGTTTTTATGGAAATATATCCCTCTGATTTTGTATGCCTAGTTCCTGATGTTAAACATTTTTTTTTTCACCGAAACAATTTCTCTTTCAAAACTTTCCACATTCCATTTGCAATTTTTCCACTGAACACCTTACTTCAGCTAGTTTTACATAGTGACTGTTTTCCTTTCATATAATGTGCATTGACTTAGATTTCAGTTTGGCAGAATTGTCTAGCAACAAATTAACCTTTATAACCCCATGATCACTGCACAACAACTGTGGTAAAACTTGACTTGAAGTAAAAGTAATTCCTTTAGGAACACAAAAAATGCCAAGTATGATCTGTTCCCTGGTAGTTTTTATTTTTTTACAATCTGTAGCAATTGTTGTTCCTCAATATATGTTGTGAATAATTTCCTTACTAACATTGTTGAATCAATATTATTCCAGCCAGTTTCTGGCAAATATAAGTCCCCAGCTAATATTATTCTTCCTTCCTGTGTTTCATGCAAATAATGTATGAATTCCTCTAAGTCATTTGCACTTGACATAGGTAGCCTATAGACTCCAACAATGGTTATATGATCCAACAATGGTTATTGTCACAGTTACACAGTCTATAGTGTTGGTATTATCTTTATCTTCACTGCAAACATAAGTATCAGTTCTTCTAATAACTGAATCTCCAATTACAAGAATATATTTGGTCTCCAAATCTGAATAATCTTCAGCTTCTGATACAGTAATATCTGCTCTATCAGTTGTTACGAAGGATAGATCTTCATCACCATTAGTCTTATTAATCCCACTGTTTTCATTGTGTATTGAATTCTCATCCCACTGGTATTCTAAATCCACAGCTTGAGTCATGTAGTCAACATCCGTCTTTCTCTTCTTTTTCCTTACAGTAATGTTCTTCAATCCTCTCACGTTCAATTTTTATTTCTTCCTTTTTACCTGCCTCTTGCCTCTTTTTTTTTCTACCTTCTCTTTTGGAAAAATGATGCCTTTTTTTCTGTAGACTGAAGGTTTTCAGGTAGAAAAATATTATCATTCCATGTAACCTGTATATTACATAAGAAAGCAGTGTCCTTTTTAGTACATATTCTCTTTCCTTTACATTCATTAATTGGTTTGTTTTTCTTCCTTGTTATTTGTTGTGAACTTCTTCCTTTCTTTCTTTTTTTGTTTCCTTCTAAACAAACCAGATCCTCAGATTGCTGAATACTTGCATCCAGAATTCCAGTGTTGTCAGGGGCATTGCCTTGTTTTGTAGGGGTTGAATGATCTTTGTAGAGAATAGATGCATTATTTCCTAAATGTGTTCTATTCGTTTTTGCCTAACATTATTTATTTCATCAGTCGAGTCATTAATATATGAAACAACCGTTCTCCACGCCATGCCAATTGCACAGGTACAATCATCATCATTAAGTCTAAATTTACTTCTGACAATGTAAGCAAATTATCCAACTTTTGACACTAGCATCACAGATCACCAGTGTTATCAGCTGTTGCCTTTAAATATGCATAGCATTTATTACACTGTACAAGATATTTGTGCATTAGCAAATCATTAATTGCATACTCATTTAAGGAATCCATGTTCAGCTTCAAATGAATAAAATATTACAAAAGAAAACAGTAATCAAAATCAGTAACCACAGAATTCAGAGAGCTTAAATTGACTTCTGTGATAAAAAATCACACGAGCAATATACAACTAAATAGGAAAACAAGTACAGTAAAGTTGTTCCGACAATACAAGTTCTGCAAGCCAGACAAAAGTTGTAATTCCTTTATGTCTCAGGTGGTAGCTTCTGCTCACTGTTGCTCACAGTTGCACTTCTTTTTAACAGTAAAGATCAATAAATCAGAAACCAAGGTAGGATTGTTTAGATATGCTTTGCTTCAGGGTTCTAGATTTAGTTATGACTTCCACTCACTCCCAGTATATGATCTGTATGTTCTTCCCATGTCTGCATTGCTTTTTTGGGATAATCTAATTTTCCTCCAAAGTTTTTAAGACATCTTAATTTATATATTATTTGATTAATTAATGACTGATGGATTTACTTGCGGAAACTGCTACATGTGCCTCTGACGTTTGCTCTCACTTAAATAATTACATTGATAAGGCAGCTTAAATAAACGCCAAATATAATGAGAAATTTAAAAACAAACCCCTAAGATTGAATACTCACATAAATAAGTTATATAAAAAAGAAAAAAATTGCTTAATACTTATAATAAGCCTTATTCTACATACATAAAGCACTTATGTAAACAAACTGGTAAATAGCTTAAGAAAACTGTTAGGAAGCTCAAAGCTTTGTCTGAACTTAAATTAATCACTATAACTACAAATATTTCTTTACCTATGTCAGGAAGTTAAGAAATAACACACAACAATGTTTGACGCTATTCCACAATAATACTGCACACTCTCATTCAAAGTAAATAGCTAATATCCCAGCTGACACATTTAGTGCACATTTTACTGCACCCACAGTTATAGCTATTTCTCAGATTCTATATTCCCAGCCACCCACTCCCTTTTTTATCACGTTTTCTTAGCCCTATCAAAAGCTAAGAGAACCTGATCCATGGGTCCCGATATCATTCCAGATTGCTTGATTATTAGTGCCATATATGGCCTATCTGATTCCCATCTTAGCCGCTTTAATCTAAGCTACTTCATTTGTTACATTCTTGAAACCTGGAAAACAGCCATTGAAATGCCATTGCATAAGGGTGTCCCAACCATGGACATTGGTAACTATACACCTACTAGTCTCACTAGCATCATAGGTAAAACTATGCAGTGCATTTATCTCAGGCGTCATTAATCTGGACATTGAACATCTCTTAACCCTGGACCCTCATCAGTTCATCTTTACCAAAGGAAGGTCTTGCCTCTTTAACCTCCTTACTTTCTTTGAACAAGTAATCAGAGCAGCAGATTGTGGTTTTGTAGCACATACAAGATATATGGAACTGACCAAGGCCTTTCACACTATTTCTCATGCAGGCATTATTGACAGACTTGTAAATTTGAATGCATGTTGTATGTTGGATGGTTATCTGGTTGTCTGACAGAACCTGCATAGGTAGAGGCACAGGTGCCACTTCAGATAGAAAAATAGTTCCCAGTAGTGTATGACAGGGCTCACTGTTGGGTCCTCTCTTATTTGGCATCTGTTTTTCAGACCATCACTTCAACACTCCTGGTCAATGGTTATCTAAGTTAATGATAACTGTAACTTGGGTGGTATTATTCAATCTTACATGGACTTACATTTGCAACATCATGGGTTAGACCATGTTAACAATTGGTGTAAGTACAGTGGTCTCAAATTAAATGTGATAAAATGTAGCATAGTTCATTTTGGTAAAGACATTTTTTCACATACCATATCGGTGACATACCTGTCAAATCAGACACTGTCATATGGGATCTAGGCACTCCAATAATTCTTATCATTTGATATCATGTCTCTACAGCAGTAGTTCCAAAAGCCTACTATCTGGCTCACCTAATTTCCAAAAACATCTCTACTACATCCAAAGAAGTCTTAATTCCTCTTTATTCATATCTTATCAGACCCATTATTAAATATATTGCCATGTGTTTATCTAAACATGTCACTCAAATTTTGAGATGTCAGAGGTTTATAACTAAAAAGATCATTGGCCTCAAAAATCTTAGTTATCGTAGGATCATAGAATCATAGAAAGTTACTAGGCTGTTGGTCCTGAGACCATTAAAAGCTTAGCCAAGAATTTAGCCCATGTTCCAACAAGTCAGCACTCTATGTCACTGTTCAGCAGGGGCATAGGTAGAATCCCTAGAATTTTCTGTTTCCCATCCAGTTATCCAGGTTGCACTTAAAAAGGTTTAATGAGGTACTCTGCTTTACATGAAGAGGGAGTCTATTGACTTGCTCCCTAGAGATAAGGGGAGGGGGGCAGGTACTGGGGATGTCCTGTTTTACTGATGGGGAGACAGAGCAATAAAAGCTCCAACTCTTTTTGACCTCCTGTTCCTTCACAGAACAAAAGGTAATTCAAATAGCCAGTTAAAGAAACTAAACCTTCATCAGCAGATAAATAAGACACATTGGCATGATAGATTCATATCCAAACATATCCCTCACCTCTAAAGCAAAGTTCTCCTACTAATACCCTTGCTACCTTCAAAGTAAACTTAGATAATTGGAAGGTCAGCCTCAAATTCTCTCCTGGTCTATTTTGTCCTACCTTACTTGAGGCTCGAGGGAAGTTTTAAATAGTGTCTTTTAGGTAAGCTTGTAATAATCTCCAGAGTGATTGTCTCATACTTTCCTATGAACCTAAGATAGTACTAGATTGTCCATATCAATATTGCTATATAGCATGATGGCTTCATCAGGAATTGCCTAGCAGATAGTACTGGTAAGCAATAGTAGGGCTATCAAAAAGGTTAAACAGCAAGCTGTAAGGAGTATCTGAGAAAGAGCACCAAATTAAATTATAGGAAACACTTTGTGGCAAGGATTAGGTAATGGTCCCCATTTAAAGAAATCATCTGGAATTCCAGGAAATTAGAAGTAGCAGAAAACTGGTTCCCATATAAGGCAAGATAAACTGACAGTATAGCAGACGTCAGTGTTTGAAAGTCCAGTGGAGCTTCAAAGGCTTTTCTGTATAAGCAAGATGCACACATGCAAGAGCCACATCTAGCACTAGATGAACTAGGCAGTTGCCCAGGGCCCACTGCCTGAGAGTTGGCCTGCTAGCTAGGGGGGCTGCCACACCATTTGGAGTGCACATACTTTAGCCTTTGCATCTATGTGTATGTCAACACAGACACACACCTCCTGCTATTGCTTATTCTTTTCCTCGATCATGTGTGCAGAATTTTAAACATGACAAAGGGATGTTCCTGCCAACTTGGGAGTAAGGTAAGGTAAGTGATAAATGAATGATTGAACCACTTCAGGGATTTAATTTTGTGTGTGTAATTGGTGTACGAAGGGCTGAATCTCACTGGAGATCGGATTTTGTAGGTAGATGTGTGTGTGTGTGTGTGTGTGTGTGTGTGTGTGTGTGTGTGTGTGTGTGTGTGTGTGTGTGTGTGTGTGTGCATGTGTGTGCATGTGTGTGTATGGGTGTGGTGTATGAATGACAGAACCTCATTGTGGCAAGGATTTTGTGTGTGTGTGTCTGTGTGTAGAATATGCTGTACATTTTTGTGTGTTTTTTATCATGACGTGGGTTCTATGGTTCAGTTGTACTGTGATTGTTGAATATTTATGAACTTTATGAATATTCATTATGTGGTTTTATTTTATTGGTTCAATGTTAATTGGGCGTGGATCTGTCTGTTTAAAGTGAGCTCAGTAACAGTTTTCTGATTCCGTTGAAAAAGTGTCTAATACACCAGAGAAGAAAGCGCTTGGAATACTGCTTATACCTTTTGGATTTTTATGTGACTGCACCTTTTGTGTGTTTTATTGAACAAATTCTTGGATAAACTGTGAGTCGGCTTTTGTACCTGAACCCACTGCTGCTGTTTTTGTCATTTTTAGTGTGTGTGTGTAAAATGCCCTAGTTAGGGATGGAGCCTGAATCTTCTACATCAACTATCAGAACACTAAAATTACATTTTCAAAGGGTTGAGTTTCATTGCATTATCAAAGAATTGAGAAATTTAATGCATTTTCAAGGAATTGTGAGCTTCAGTATACTTTCAAGTAATTGTGAGCATCAAGGAAAGAAACGTGCTTTGCTGGTCATGCTAAGTCTCTTTTCTTCTTTCTCATTTGATTTTATTGAAAAGTTTAACAAAGAAAACATTAGTGTATGATAACATAAATATAAAGCACATATCTAAAAGAACAGTAATAAACAAGTAAATTAACTTGTTATAATAGTAATTACTATAAAACAAAGCTTTTTAAAAAGAAAAATAAATGTGATGAGTAGTGTAGTTGTTAGTTAATTATTAAAGTGTGTTTATCCAGCAGTTCTTTGAATTTCTACCCTATTTCATATAAAGAGGTGATTCTACATGTTCTTGTCTTGGTTGTGATAATTTAAGATGACAGACTATAGTTGCTTCAAGTACAAATTCCTTTATAGTAGGAGTCGTCTCATTCTTCCAGTTCTTGATGGTGACTTTTCTTGCTAATGTTAACATATTCCATAAAAGTGGGGATTTTATTTTTGTGACACAAGTGGGAATATGTGCATTAAATAAAATAAGAGATGTGGTCAACATACATTTTTCATTAAAAACAGACTGTAAAAGAGAATTCATATTATCTCCATATGTTTTAAGTTTTATACAATCCTAAAACCTATGCTGCCAGTCAGCTTTAACATTTAGTTTACGTCTCCAGCATCCTATGTTTTTGTTATACATCAGTTCAACGTTATGTGGTGTGATAAAGGTTCTATGTAAGAACTTCCAAGTGAATATCCTCCACCTCTGTGATAAAGTAGTTTGTTATGAAGACTGTGGCATTAGTTTTTTATCATCTTCACTTAAGGAATTATTATTAACAAGTTTAAAATAGGGTCAATAGGTTTCGTTGTACATACTATTGATTTCTTAAGTACCTTATATATTTTAGATAGAAGTCGCTTTCCAGCTATACTCTGGTGCATTAGAACAATGAGTAAATCAAAGAATGGGGGGAAAGAATCTCTAACTATTGATTGCATTAGATTAATTTTGTATTCAACTAATTGTCTACAGTTCTGAATTTCTAGCCACGTGTCTTTGCTTAACTCAGACTTATTAATATTATGGTCAGCATTTTGTAGCTTCCCATTGTCTAGCAATCAATACCAGTATAACAGGTTTTTACCTTTCAGTGTAGGCGTTGTTAAATTAAATGTATTAATACTATTTTAAGTATAGGCAATCAACATACCAAGGCTGATGACAACTATAACAGGGCCCTAATTTTGACATTTAACAATATATTTTTTTATATAATGTCTATCATTGAGAAAAAACTGTCGTATATTTACAATGGACCCCCATTATATTAAAGTGGTTGGGGAAAACCAAGAATAGTATACCAGAAGGATATTTGCATTAAAACATGGTAGAAAGAGACAGGGCTAGTGATTATGGTGGCAGGATGATTAAGTGTAGGTCTTGTACCCAATGCCAGTCATCATCATCTTCTTTCGGCTGTTCCCATTAGGGGTCGCCACAGCGGATCACCTGTTTCCATTTCTTCCTGTCCTCTGCATCTTGCTCTGTCCCACCAGCCACCTGCATGTCCTCTCTCACTACATCCATAAACCTTATCTTAGGCCTTCCTTTTTTCCTGTTACCTGGTAGCTTTATCATTAGCATCTTTTTCCCAATATACTCCGCATCCCTTCTCAGCACATGTCCACACCAACGTAATCTTGCCTCTCTGGCTTTGTCTCCAAACCTTCCAACCTGGGCTGACCCTCTAATATACTTATTCCTAATTCTGCCCACCCTCGTCACACCCAGTGCAAATCTTAACATCTTTAACTCTGCCACATCCAGCTCAAACTCCTGCCTTTTTGTCAATGCCACTGTCTCCAACCCATATAACATAGCTGGTCTCACTACCCTCTTGTAGACCTTCCCTTTTACTCTTACAGGTGCTCATCTGTCACAAATCACTCATGACACTCTTCTCCACCCACTCCATCCTGCCTGTACTCTCTTCTTCACCTCTCTTCCACACTCACCGTTACTCTGAACTATTGACCCCAAGTATTTAAACTCATCCACCTTCGCCACCTCTACTCCTTGCATCCTCACCATTCCTCTATCCTCCCTCTCATTCACACACATATATTCTGTCTTATTCCTGCTGACCTTCATTCCTCTTCTCTCTAGAGCATATCTCCATCTCTCCAGGGTGTCCTCCACCTGTTCCCTACTCTCACTACAGATCACAATGTCATCTGCAAACATCATAGTTCATGGGGACTCCTGTCTGATCTCGTCTGTCAACCTGTCCATCACCATTCCAAATAAGAAAGGGCTCAGAGCTGATCCTTGATGTAACCCCACTTCCACCTTAAATGCATTGGTCACTCCCACCGCAGACCTCACCGCTGTCACACTACCCTCTTATATATCCTGTACCACTCTTACATACTTCTCTGACACTCCTGACTTCCTCATACAATACCACAACTCCTCTCTAGGCACCCTGTCATATGCTTTCTCCAAGTCTACAAAAACACAATGCAACTCCTTCTGACAGTCTCTGTACTTTTCCATCAACACTCTCAGAGCAAACATCACATTTGTAGTGCTCTTTCCTGGCATGAAACCATACTGCTGTTCACTAATCATCACATCCCTTCTTAACCTAGCTTCCACTACTCTTTCCCATAACTTCGTGCTGTGACTGATCAATTTAATCCCTCTGTAGTTACTACAGCTCTGCACATCACCCTTATTCTTAAAAATCAGTACCAAAACACTTTTTCTCCATTCCTCAGGCATCCTCTCACTTTCCAAGATTTCATTAAACAATCTAGTTAAAAACTCCACTGCCATTTCACCTAAACACCTCCATGCTTCCGCAGGTATGTCATCTGGGCCAACAGCCTTTCCATTCTTCATTCTCTTCATAGCTATCCTTACTTCCTCCTTGCTAATCCCTTGTGCTTCATGATTCACTATCCCTACATCATCCAACCTTCTCTCCCTCTCATTCTCTTCATTCATCAACCCCTCAAAGTACTCTTTCCATCTCCTCAACACACTCTCCTCACTTGTGAGTATGTTTCCCTCATTATCCTTTACCACCTTTACATGTTGCACATCTTTCCTAGCTCGGTCCCTCTGTCTAGCCAATCAGTACAGGTCCTTTTCTCCCTCCTTAGTGTCCAACCTTTCATACAACTCTTCATATGCCTTATCCTTAGCCTTCGCCACCTCTCTCTTTGCCATGCACCTCATCTCCTTATACTCCTGTCTACTTTCTTCATCTCTCTGACATTCCCACTTCTACTTTGCCAACCTCTTTGCCTGTATACTCTTCTGTACTTCCTCATTCCACCACCATGTCTCCTTGTCGTCCTTCCTCTGTCCCGATGTGATACCAAGCACCTTTCTAGCCATCTCCCTTACTAGCCCTGCTGTAGTTACCCAGCTATTTGGTAACTCTTCACTGCCACCCAGTGCCTGTCTTAACTCATCCCTGAACTCCACATCACAATTACCCTTTTTCAATTTCCATTTGATCCTTGGTGCTGCTCTCACACTCCTTCTCCTCTTCTTGATCACCAACGTCATCCTACAAACCACCATCCTATGCTGCCTAACTACACTTTCTCCGGCCACCACTTTACAAGCCAGTGCATTTCTTTGTGCTGGTCCCAAGCCCGGAATGGGGGAGGGTTGCGTCAGGAAGGGAATCCGGCGTAAAACTTCGCCAAATCTTTTCATGCAGTCACTTGTACCCAATGCCAGTATATTTTATAAACAGATTCAGTGATGATGAACAATTATGGGTTTATTCCATTTAAAAAGAAATATTATTGCAAAGGGGGTGGTGTATTTGGCATTATGTCAGCAAAGCGCAGCATTCTACTATTAGAAACTTTTGTACTAGAATTTATCAGCATATTTATAGCACTAGAAAACAGGATGGGAACAATGCTTTAGCTAGACATCTCTTAGCACATGATCAGAACTCATTTAAATTTCTAGTCATCGACCATATTGATTTGGGTGAAAGAGTTGGCTCTCATAGCATATTTCAAGAATTTAAAGAATTACAATGGCAGCTTAGACTCAGTGGTGTAGTGCCCCCAGGTCTCAATGATCAATGTTCTCACCACAGCATTTTAAATATGAGAACCAGTTCAGAATGATAGTAGTATACCTGCCTGCACTTTTATATTTAGTGGTTGTGTTTAAAAGTTGTTCATTTTTTAAGATATATTTTAATTATCTATAAGTATTCACATTTAGTAGGTCCTGCATCATTTTTTATGGGTCTATATTATATCCTCAAACGCTTAAAAAAGTGAACACTGATTGATCGAACTTATTTTCGCGAAACTGCAAAATATTGAAGCAGCAGAAACTCTAATTTTTTCCTAGGAAAATAATTCAGTTGTCCGTTTCTGTTGCTTCGGTATTTTCAGTGTTACGGTGGAAAGTTACCGGTCGGATTCAGGTAAGTGTGTGATTTTGTGGGTGTGAGTGTTAGGGTGATTTAGGTGAGTTAGGATTAGGTCTCAGGTTAGGTGTGTGGGCGATTGAGTGGACATGAGGGTTAGGGTGGATTTAATTGAGTTAGGGTTAGGGAGCAAGTGAGGTGAGTGTGCGATAGTGACGGACCTTAGGGTTAGGGTTTGGGTTAAGGTAAATGGGTAGTTAGTGGTGTGTGCATAGTTTAGTGTAGGGTTAGGTATAAGATTTTAGGTGTATGTGTGTGGATTTCTGTTTGTTTGGTGTGCTTGTGTTGTGTGTATGTGTTTTGGATCAGCAATTTTTTTCCCTGGGAAAAAATTCGCTGATCTGACAGTTCGAGATTGTAAGCTTTCACTTAAATTAGGTCGATCAATCAGCATTCGCTTTTTAAGTGTTCGATGATATAATATAGACCCATTTTTTTATACTAGTTGGTTGTTCTGTCATTGTTTTTATAACTATTGCTTTAAATCTGAGTGCCTTAATGTTAATTGTCTTTCCAATTAGGTTCTTTGGATGTATATATAAGGTGGTTGTTTCAATGTTATTTTATTCTGAAGACATCTCGTGTACTAGGAGATGAAAGTGCTAAATAAAGTATATTTCAATGGTTCTCAGCCCTTATGCTGTCTTTTGTTTTTACAAAGTTTTCTTCATGTGTCTGTGGATTTTAGAAGTATAGACAATCAGAGATACAAAGAAAATCCATGATTTATACTCGGGGTTCCTGAAAATGACATTTTTAAAGGAAGTTATTATTGCAGTAATATAATAAGAGTTAACTGGTCTGTTTTTGTTTTTTTTTTTCTGTAAAATAGTCTTTTACTAACTAACAAAATTCATTAGTAGCTATTTTAGTATGATATAATTTTGTTAAATTGTTGGATATTCCCTCAATATCTCCATGGATATCTTTCCATTTGGCATTATAATTTTTATTTAACCTAAAAATTATTGTCTTAACAATAGAGAATAAGGAATATAATTCTAGATCCGGAATGTGGTGCTTTAAAGCCAATCTAGGCTTATTAGGGAACCATATACATCTCAGAAATAAATAATTATACTATTTTATATATATTTCTTAGGTGTGGTAGGGATAAATATTGTAGTATATATAGAATTTTAGGAAGGGTATTCATTTTTATTAAGGAGAGTCTCTCTCTCTTCCATAGTGAAAAAATTATTCCATTTAGTAAGAGTTTCTTTTATGGCATGGAAGTTATTATTATAATTAAAGGTCATTATATCTTTGATATTATCAGACAAGATAACTATGTAAGTGATTTTAACATCCTTCACAATATAATTATGTAATTTCTAATCTGTTTTATTAATATTATAATTGATATGTAGTATTTTAGTCTTATTCTCATTAAAACTGAGTCCCAATTTATTCAGAAATATTTCTATTGCTTGGAATACTGCAATAAAAGAAGACTTGCAGTTGTTCAAAGTTAATATGATGTCATCTGCAAATAATTGTGTTTTGGGGATTAACTCATTATTTATTAGATGCCTTTACTATTTTTATTTGAGCTTATATAATTTGGAAAAAGGTTCCATAACTACAGCAAAAAAAAAATGGGGACAAGGGACAACCCAGTTAAGTACTTTTAGTGATTATGATTGATTGGGATGTATATGAGCCTACCTTACTGTATGCAAAAGAGTTTTCACAGAGAAGTTTGCTTAACTGTAAGAAACTGTTTGAAAAATTACATTCCTTCAGTACTAATAATAAATGCTCCCAATCAACTGAGTCAAATGCACATAGTTAAAAACATAGTTATTTATTTTTTGAATTAGTAGTATAATCAACCATTGATAGTATTCTCTTGATATTATTATAGGTGTTCCTGTTCATTATAAACACAGTCTGATTGACACTGGAAGAAATTGATTTATTCTAGAGGCAAAGGTTGCCATGAATAGTTTATAATCTATATTTAGTAGTGAAATTGGTATACATGAAGAACATTGTATTAAGTCCTTGTCAGGTTTTAAACTTGGGGATATTAGGGTGTATTTCTTGGATGGTGATACCTTTATAAATCCATTAACTATTTAAAATACCTGTAGTAAAATACTCTAAGCATTCTAAGTCATCATTTTCTATAGTTCAGGTATTATAACAGCTTTTCCAGGTGCCTTATTGAGTTTTAATTTATGAATTTGAATTTTGAGTTAAAAAATTTATACAGGCTTGTCAATTATTTTATTTGATCCTCTAACAGTCTATTTTCAGTACATTTTTATGAATGATTTAATTAAATCTTATGTATCCATTGTTGGTTTGTGTTGATTAATCTTATTAAAATGAGATCTGAAAACATCCAGAAGATCTTCTATTTCAGTAACCTTATTTTTACTTCTAGAAGAGTATAATTTTCTGATGTGGTTAGATTTAACAATCATTTTTGTTCTAGTATCCAATTTATGCCTGGATTTAGAATTTATGGAATAATTAGTTATTTTAATCTTTTTTTTAAGTTTCATGTTGTAACATTTCTAAATATTTACTATTTAAGCATTTATTTTTCTGTTATTTCCTTTTGACTAATTTTAATTTATCAGTTTGATGGCACAGTCATGCAGTGGTATCATTGTCACCTCACAGCAAGAGGTTCTGTGGTTCAATTGCTGGCTGGAGTGCCCTCTGTGTGGAGTCTGCATGTCCTCCCTGTGTTCATGTGGATTTTCTCCAGGTGATGTGGTCTCCCACGTTACAAAGGCATGCATCTGGAGCATTTCTCCCAGGGCCTCCACTGAAAATTGGCTTCATTCCCAGTCAGACTTTTCCAGGTAACAAATATTAAATAAATAAATCCAGTGGTTCTTTGTCTCATTGTTTCCTTTTTTGTGCATATCAACTTGTAATTTTGCTAAATAGATGCTTTTAAAGAGTCACATTCAAAAATCTCTGCGGTATTATCTATATGATTAATGTCAACAAAAGTTTGAATTTCTTTATTAAAAGTTATTAAAGTCTTTCATATTGGTTATATATACAGGAATCCTTTTAATTGGATGTTATTACTAGAATTCAATCTAACTTCAAATGTTATCACATTATGATCCGACAATGGGCAGGATGCTACATTAACATTATCTATTATATTAGTAATCTCATTTAAAACATATGCTCTGTTTATTTGTGATTATGTCCCATGCCTGTGTGAGAAATGTGTAAAGAAGAATGAATCTGATACTGAAAGCTCATTTATATCTCTCATATTATACAGATCAGTGAACTCCATCAAAGTCTTGGATGAGACCGGTTTCTTCCATTTACAGTTAACGTTAGTATCCTTGTCAGATAAAATACAATTAAAATCCGCTGCAAAAATAATATTTCCCTTAGATATTCATATTATTTCCTCAGCTGTTGTTAACTGTGCTTATTCCCAATCCAGGTATTGAATAGACATTAATAAAAGTGTATAGTTTCCTTTGAATCTCTATAGTCATTAAATAAAACATACCTTTTTCATCAGTAAATATATTCAGAATTTTAGATAGAGGCAAATAAGTTTCAGTAAAATAGCCACCCCTCTTCTGTTTTGTTTACAATGAGAGCTAGTCAATACAGAATAGTGTTTATTATTAAGTCTGTCCAAATATCCATTTATTGTGTGTTTCCTGTAAAAAGATAACTGAGAAATGAAATATTTTAAAAAAATTGTATAAACTACCCTTTTTATAACCATTATTTAATCCATTGATATTAATTCATGTGCATTTCAAGCTGGTCATACTGCCAAAATATAGAAAAATAAATAAGTATTACATATAATACCTACATACGTTTGTATATAATACGGTACTGAAAATTATTATTGTATCTAGTGAACTGCTTACTCATAAATATAAATATAAGATAATAAATATAAATATAAGATACTTGAGATTAACTGTAAACTTTCTATCAGGAATAGTACACAAAAAATAATTAATTTGTAAACTAGTATACATGCCCTGTCCTTTCCCATCTCCCATTCCCCATGGAATTTAAAACTCTTGGTTTGAATAGCAATCGTATTCAAACAATACCACCTACCCACAAATAAGTATTTAGCATCACTCTGCTACTTCTAAAGTAATGATGTATGAAAGGTCTAACTTATTTAACAAAATTAAAATAAGTTAGTATATATGTAATATTTAGATTGCAAACATTCATTTGCTTCTTATAAAACATATAAAGTATACAGATCTTGTAGTCATTTGGTTCTATTCTATTTATAAGAGCCTATATAGTATAATAAATCCAATAATTTCTTTCAGTTCTGAGAAACGAGAGATTAACACTAATAAAAAACAATACATATAACATTGTTTATAAATATCATGTTATATTACTGATATGCTATTATATATTATTGATAATATGACTAATAGTTAACTTTTTAAGTTCAATTATGACTACAAGATTGTACATGCTTGGATAGTATGGCAGACATGAATGATATTTTAAAGAATAAATTAACTTTTCTAAGAAATTTTTTGTCTGTTTGTGGGGACTTGCATATAAAATTATCAATCAAAATGCGTCTCTTCCATAAATAGGATATCATAGTCACTTGAACATATTATTAGATACAAAGTAATAAAAGAGAAACCATGATGTCTAAAATAACTAATAATATATTCCCAGAATTAAGTTTGTACTGAGTGATAACATATGACTGGCAATATACCCACTGCAGTCTTTTTAAGAGACACATAAATGCTCAGCTTATCAAAATGACTGTGTATTTTTTTTCTGTCTTTGCGGAAAACATGCTATTACTTTCATATTAATCCCTCCTTTACTATGCATCAGACTTTCAATTAACTCTTAGAGCATGCACTTCTAATATTGCCATGTATTTGAGCTCCTCACTTCCAGCTCAAAAAGCACATCCACATAGAAACCAACAGAAATCTTCACCAGAACCATTATCATAAATATGCATATGCTGGACAAGTCAATCAACAAGAGGTTGACATCAACAGACATAAACAGAATCATCCTCCCTTCTTTAAATGAATCAAACAGAATGTAATTTGAATAATATAATATCTTATGATAAAAGTTGAATTGAAATGAATTCTATATTGTGTTTGGTGCTACAGTACTATAACATATATTATATAACTTAAAGAGCATAACACAGATTTTACAAGTGTTAAAGTAATAATTTTGAAGTAAATATAGCATAGAGTACAACAAGTTAATTAACACCTTCTTACTACGTTGCACTTAGTTTGTATTTAGATCAAGTATAAAACAAGATTTTATCTGGTATTTTTTTGACACTCTCCCTTTAAATTTTGTTAATTAATACATGCTAATGTACCCGATGACCTTTAAAACTGTTTGTCACAGCTAAGTACTTCCTATTTAATTTCCCCCTTCATTAAATCTTTACCAACAAGTAAAACAAGGCTCGTTACCTTGGCGGGAACTTTGAGAGAATCTCAGAGACTCAAAAAGGGAGAACAATATGCAGAAATTAATCAAAGTAAGTGCACAAGCTTCAACATTCTCATAATAATACTGCTTTCATTCATGGCTCATTTAATATTCGTGAATTGCCGTTTTGTACTACAAGCATGAGTTCAAACACAGACATTCCCCGGGATTCATGAAGCTCGGCGCAAGGCCGGCGGTAGGCTTGTGCCAACAGTGTGGCATGAAGATGGCGCAGTAGCGCCAAATGCATATTAATGAAGGCGTGCTGCCGCCACAGCCACGTGCATAGGAAAGGAGCGCAAGTGCATAGGGCGTGTCGAAGTGCCGCACTGAGGCATGGAAATGCCAGCTGTCGACGTGCAGCCTAAAATGCTTGCATATAACAACTTGCAAGATAGTAATCACATCTGTCAGTGTCCGTGGATACTGAAACGTATGCAAAGCATGCAAGATAGTTCCTGCAAACACAAAATGAAGAAGCAAACACAAATGCACAGTAGGGAATAACGGGTCCCTATCCCGCAAACAAATGACATGAAAAACCATGTGCCCATAGTCCAACGCAGTGTAGATAGCTATACCAAGTGGAAGTGAAATGCATCATATGTTAGCGCGCCGCCAATAGGTACATCCAGCCCAATGGTTAGGGTCACCAGCTGACCCATAGTGTGAGGGAGGGTACACAGCTGAGCAGATGTGTCCATAACAAAATACACGATAAATGTACATATCTAGCAACCATATGACCGAATTATATCCCACAAGACATGTAATAGTCACATACAAAAGGTATGTCCGTATTTCACATACCAAATGTGACAGGAAATAGAATAAGCATGTAAATGAAACAGAAGGAGCATATAAACTGCTACAATGATAAGGCAACACATAGGCTGAAAGGAACAATATTATCTGTACCGTTGACTGTGGATATGTGTTGTCCAGTACATTCAGATATGTGTCTGGAATATATCCCATCCTGGACATAGGAAAAGGTGGCATCCTACCAATGATTAGAACAGTCTGCCAAAATCCGCACATCAGCGGTACAAGCCGAACTTGTCAGAATGTGTCACAGTTGAAAGGGTATTACCCGGGTATACCAACCATGTAATGAAAGTTAAGTATGGGCATGTACCTATGTGAGTGAGGTATAGCATGTGGAAAGCAAACATGGCAGGGTAGTCCACACAACCATACAGCTACTTGACATATGTAGGGTATGCAATGTGTTACTCTGGCCGTGTCATGGGCCAACAACCAAAGCAGTGATGTATGGAGTGTCAGGAATATGTGTGTGTGGGGGGGGTGTGTAATGGTACAATCCTCCAAGGTGATAGTGTGTTGTATGCAGAATAGATGAACTGGAGGTGTATGAGGGAGCAGCGGGTGAAGCAGAAAGAAACACAAAAACATGTATAAACATCTGCAATACAACCAGACAGGCCATACTGTAGAACACAATCTCACAAACATATGAATATGAAAATGTGTGATACAAATGTATAGACATGTCACCGGCACATACCCACAGATTGGTCCAAATGGGACTGGCCATTTCAAATGCAACACACCTGGATGCATAATAGACTACCCAGCATCCCCTCCACAGCATATAACCCTCTCCCATACCTGAACATCCTCCAAATCCAGCCATACTTGGCCTACTGGTTTGGTGCAGCCACATCTACACATAGTGACCACTACGCATATGTAGTAGATAGTGTCACCCTAGGCAGTTTCAGGATTGCAAATTATGTATCCCTTGCATGTAAAACCCCCAGCACATTTTCATAACGCCAGAAGAATGGTCGGTATTTGTCTTTTTTCAGTCTTGTTCAATTTTTGTGATATCCCTCATGGGATAAGTAACCTGTGTAAACATTAGAACGGAAGACACGAAGTCCAGTCCTGTAGATATCTAGACACAAGTTTGAATGTGCAGTAGTGGTGCACAAGACTGTCCAGCCCAAGATGGTCATGCATAACATACTACCCAGGATCAAACACCTGCTCGTGATGCATGTGTCCTGACAAGAATAAGCAAGAGAATATATTGCACACATTCACATAGTGGCACATGGTATAAGGGTGATGAAGGCACTGACGTAAACAGATCCACTGTGTGAGGGACAATTAATGTGTGTGTAGGTGTGACCTGACCAACAGTGATACAATGCCAAATGTCCTGTGATCATAGGAAATAACTATGTACCATACTGCATGTAACAATTGCCTAAAGCGGTCACGTCAGGATAGAATAAGCATAATTCATACAAGAAACAGGCAAACAACCAAAGTGCCAAAGGTATAAGGCTCACAGCTAGGAAACAAATGAATGTTCTACACCTGCACTGACTATGGCTATGTGTTGGCCCAAACAATCTGGTGTCTGCAGTAGGGTTACCATCTGTCCCGCTTTGCAAGGGAAAGTCCATCTTTGGACAGTTGTGTCCGGACAAAATACATTACAAATGGCAAATGTCCTGGGATTGTAGGACATAATTATGTCCCATATGTTATGTAATAGTTGCAGAAAATAATTATTGCAGTATCTACAATACCTAAATGTTACAAGAAACAGAATAAGCAACTAAACTGCTACAGCAATAGGCTTTTATGTAGGCAAATAAGTAAAGTTCTATCCGTTGTACTGACCATGGGTATGTGTCGGCTTGTAAAATCTGATGTATGTTCCGAAAATGTCCCATCTTGGCCATTTGAAAAGGTGGCAACCCTAGTCCCCAGAATACATCCCAACCTGTACATATGACAATGTCAACGATACCAATGGTCAGAGCATTCACACAATAACTGGCCAGCCCCTTAACCACTCACAAAGCCAGTGACCTTTGGGGGAAAGGTGTTGGATGAGAATGACTACTTACAACAATGAAGAGTAATAGATGCATTTAACTGCAGAAAATTAGTAGTATTATGAATCTGTCAACATGTTCCAAGTTAATAGTACTAATATGGTAGAATTGTCCGGGATTGTCCCTGAGTTGTCATAGCCTTGTCCCTGTCACTGTAGAAATGAGTCCCCGAGTATCAGAGAGGTCTATACACAGAAGTACACCAACCAACTGTCACATCTGTTGACAGGACTATTGCATACCTGTAGTGAATTTATAACAGATGTCCAGAATAATATTCATTGTATCTATAAATGAATGAAATAGTCAAATGGGAAGGGAAACACGTGGAAACCACCCCCCAACCTGCATTATGTAGAGGAACCACTCCCCGCCCTAAATTATGTAGCGCCGACCCAATAATGTAGTCAGAGGTGCCCAAACACCTGCGTCTGTAAACACAGGTAGAATGTTAAACTCTGGACTAACTCTGTCCATGTGCTACGTCTGATCTTTGAACAGCGCCAATGCAGTTCTAGTCACCAGTCGACTGAGCCTAAACCCGGACAAGCACATGAACACCCTGGCAATCAAACACGCGTATGTGCGAGGACTATAAGCGTAGGAGTTATGAATATCCTTGGAATGAGTAGACTTGCAGTATGGGTCCAGAGCAGTAGGAAACAGGGAATGTCCTAATTGTAGTACTGCAGTTTTCCCAGCAGGAGAATGGATGCCTGCTGTGTAAGGGAAGCAGTGAGGCGTATGTCAGAGTATCTATGAACCATGGGTATACATATAAATGAGCCAGAACACCAATAGTGTAGTGGTTACAGCATCAGCCCAAAGTAAAGGCATTCCCGGTTCAAGTATGACTATAGCACATATTAATTGTGTAATGAATGCCTCTGTGCTGTAAAGCCAACATTTATACATGTAAAGGTGACTGCGTTCGCATGGGTCCGTTAACCGGATTCCATCAAAGTGGTACTGTCATAAGGAATAAGGCACATGTCATCCCAAAGAAGTGCCTGTAAATATATGTAACTCAGAATAAGTAGATGCAAGTGGGCCTGCGCGGGTGTACGCAGCTATTAGCATAGCAAATGTATGTTGTCTTGTACAGCTGTAACATCTATATATATATATATATATATATATATATATATATATATATATATATATATATATATAGATAGATGTGTGTATAGATAAATATCCACAGACATAACAGAAATATGCAATTATATATCTACATATTTATCTATATATACACATATATATATATATATATATGTATATATATATATATATATATATATATATATATATACACACACACATATATATATATATATATATTTATATATATATATATATATATATATCTATATATATATATATATATATATATATATATATAGATATGTGTAAGGAATGCCGAAAGACGAAAGCAAACATAAGGGTTGTGAAGGGAATCCAGAGCAAGTAAGGATTTATGAAGTGCTCGCAGCATATGTCACATAAAGCTGCACATGTGTGAGTAGAGCACCGCACTTCACACCAGAGGCAGGGTTATACCAGTGGCTATAACATCGTTGAAGTGCTACGTCAACATTGTAAACAGACGGAATGTAGTACATGTTGCGACCACCTACACTTGTAACCCGCAAATCGTTCGTAATCCATAACACCAGGAAAGGCACGTATGTGCAAATATGAATGGATGGTGAGCCTGTGAGTACACAAGGTGGTACAAAATGTGTGTAGGGCCCCAACGCTCATGAGAGGGCAATGTGTAAAGGTGTGTCATGGCTATGATATCAGGTGTATAATGGCTGTTATGCATGGCAACTCAACACGGGTGTGCAGGAGAAACTATGGATATGCGATTATGGACACAGGAGTGCTAGGGTATGTTGCACCGGGTGCAATGGAGCGGCCCATGGAGGTCAGCTAGTACGTAGGTGCGATTCCCAGATAGAGAGTAGTTTGCGTGGAGACATGATTGAATGGGCGTATCATTATCGGACTTTGTGCATCAGGTCTGACAGCCTGGCATGTAAAACCTATACGCCACCCATGAGCAGAATGGAGTTCTGCTGTGACAACCCCAAACCGGGAAAAGCAGAAAGACACAACTACATGAAGACAACAATATGTTGACGTACAGTCACAGTAACACAAGCATACATCCTATCAACAGTAATAATATGAATGTGCACAGAAACAAACACAGTAGCAGGAATAATAGGCTGCGCATATGAGTAATAGGTCGAATGACAATGTATCACATCCCAGTTAGCAGCCGCACCCCAGACATGAAAGACGTGCGACATCTGTCCGCTGCATAACGTGCAATATATTGAGCACAAGTTCACCGGAGTGAAGTGTTGGTGTCAGAATGACTAAGGCAATAGTATGCAGTTGAAGCAGACACCAATACGCATGTGTAAGTGTCCATGTCCGGGAAATGTATAGGTTAACGGACACATAGATGTATATATAGATAAAAACGTATATATACATATATCTATATTAATTTACATACACATATATTCATACGGATATATATATATATATATATATATATATATATATACACACACACACACACACACACACACACACACACACACACACACACAAGGATATACTACGGATATATATAGATAGATATATATACACAAACAACAGGTAGTGATATATACACATACGCACAAAACAAAATATATATATCAGTGTAGATATACACATGTACATAAATAGGTTACTTCACAGCAATTAGGGGTAACATATTTACAGCCCGGGTATATGTGACTGGGAGGTCCAATAAATAAACGTTGTACCCCCCACATCACCCAGCTAGGCCGGACAGACATACAGATAGGCAATACAGATCAATACACTGCCGCTGTCCAAAACACCGGTAGGAAAGGACGAGTGGGAGAGTTCTGCAAGGTCTACACTTTAAACATGGATAACGGTATCTCTTGCGGGACCCCAATCATTCAGGGTACGTGTGAATCTGCTGACATTATTATGAGCAGGATGTAGGTATACATGGAACAGTAGGTTGTGCAAGTGTGATAATACATGGGTTGACAAAACATACATGTGTCCCGAGATGGGGAGAGTGGGCAATGTGTAGGGGTGTGCTCATACCCCAGCTGCGCTTGCAATAAGTATTTGTCATGACTGTTGTAAAGGGGTGCCAGGTAGGTGGACCATGGGTATGCATTAATGGGCTTAAGTGTGCAGGTGCTGGTTGGCAGAGATGTAGTAGGTCCGCCCAGTGGAAACCATTAATATTCCTATGTGGGCATAGCATATGCCTACACCTCCCAAACCTGAAGAGCACATCTACTGGATAGTCTGTAAACCATCAGGGGAATACATAGAGACCTAAACAGTGCTGTGTACCCGATTAGCATGGACGTCCATAGTTATGTATCAGAATGTAACAAAGTCCAACTAAACACTGCCAGAATTAATGATATTAGCTGAACATGTGGCGGAATACAGGTAATGACAGATGACAACATGTATGAGTCATAAGCAGCATGTACCTCGACAAACGTGAATGAATACATATGCTCTCTGGCTGTGAATGTGTCTGGTTAATAGAACCAATCATCTAAATGTGTCCCACAGGGTGTTATGCATTTTTCCTATACAGTGTTCATTCACACCCATTGGTATGTGAGTTCTGCTACTGACGGGAAGTGCATAATTTGCTGACCACCTCGGGTAGATGATAGCATAATAGAAGAGGTTCAATACCCATACGCCTGCGAGGGACACACCCATCTGGGCAGTTGTGTCCTGCAAAATGACAGTTATGGCACATGGCCTGTGAGTTTGGGAATGGAGGCTATATAATGTGTGTAGTGGTGTCATAGGTTCATAGGTTCATAGGTTGGTACTAGGCTATCAGCCCTATGGCCTATACAAGCCTAGCCATAACAATTCCCTGGCTATTTCTTCCCACATTATTTACTTTCCTGGACCCCTGTCTAGCAGGGTGAATGACGTGATCCCTGGGGTGAATTTCCTTTCTCCCATCCAATCATCAAGGTTCCTCTTGAAGAGGTCCAAAGAGGCACTCTGCTTGACATGTATGGGCAATCTATTCCAGAGTCTGGGGAGTCTCTGGGTCAGGAACCTATCCCTCCAGCATGTTTTGTTTATTGTGATGACAAGGTTTAGATCCCTGGAGCATGTAGCTTTGAGGGATTGGGATTTCTTTAAGTGTAGCATGTCCAACAGCTCTGGGTTTGAAATGGCCTTGTATGTTAAGCAGAGATCACCTCTGAGTAGATGATATGCGACAGAGTATAGCTGGAGTCAGACATCAGTTTGTTGTATCAGTAACAGCTACATGTAATAGGAAACAGTATTATCAATTATAATGCTACATGAATAATCTTAATGTATGCAAACCGTGGAAGTCATCCGTTTACTACTGGCTGTGGGTATGTGTTTCCTTGACAAATGTGATAGCTCTACATATAGGGTCTATAGGGCCGCCACCAGTCTGAATGGCCAAAGTGGAACCTGCTCTGTAGAACTGTCAGATGTACCAGGGCAGAACATACCTACAGCCATGCATAGTACAGAAATATACATATCAGAACAAATCAAAGCGTAGTCTAGCAGCAGTATAGTTACTTATGCTACTACATATGACATATCGACATGTCAGGTATACAAGACCTGTAACAAGCAACCAGTACAGACACCTACAACATGAGAAGGTCCCCTAATCAGGACAGTTGCAATGGCTAGAGTATTGTACATATCACTCAACTGTCCCTGAATGTCAGGTACGTCCCTGAATTGACTGAAAGTCTAACTCTGTCCTTCTTAATCTCTCCTAAAATTAGTGGCTGTTGAAGGAAAGGTGGTGAATTACACTTACTGACTAATGACAATCAGTAAGAGTTATAAACAACTGTTACTTCAGAATATGTGTATTAAGTCATATGCTCTGATTCTGTCAATGTGTCAAGCTAATAGCACTACTTTTTGTAAAAGTGTCCCTGATTTTTCTTGACCTGTCCCTGATTCTGCAGAAATGTGTCCCCGATTGGTGGAGAGTTCTGGTATTGCCACATGAGATGTGTGATGAGGGACTGTCCCATGCAAAGTGGGAAAGATGTCACTCCTACAGTCTCCTGTCGTGCAGTCTGAAAGGTAGTCAACGTGCAGTAGGTATGCGGTAGCATGACTCGGCAGACAGCTGCATTAACAAACTCAAGTCACATGTCAGCATTGCAGAGTATCGGTTCCCATGTATCAGGCAGATGGGAGCAGATCATATGAGGAACACGCATATAATATGATTACGTCACTGGACAAGTCACCGAGTCTGTACAGTCAAACGCCTGCCGTCGCAAAATGGTTACACATACACGATACTGTAGTCATGTAGTCCGATGTAATACGCATCACAAGGGATCACACACACCCAGCATGAGTGACAAATGTAAGCGGAAATGTCGGAGAGCGAGCGGTTGTAAGCGTGTTTGTCTACCAGTATGCCAGTAGTGCACTGTCAAAGAAATGTGGTGTCCAAACGTGTATAAGGTGCTGTGACCAGAGGTCAGCAGTGCTTAACAGTGTGCAAACCCATGCACAACAGCTCCCACCTGCTGGACTGTGCCTTATCCAGTCTGTATCCAAAGGCATCGGCCTGTCCGCAAACAAAGAACCGCCCTATACACGTGATGGTAGAAGTACCCTGCGCACATAGCTCATGTGAATTAACAATAGACCATGCCATATGTACAGACAATAGACCACACACACACACACCATACAGCACAGACATCCAACAGTATAGCAATGTACTAACAGATATGTCCGGATCACTGGTGTATGCATGCCTGGCCGCCCTGTGTTTCAGTGTGTGTGCATGCCCAGTATGACTGTTACGCATGTTGTCGACCAACAATACTGTCTTACCATCATGTGTGTGAGCATGCAAAGTATGGTCAACTGTATTGCATGTGTCACATGTCCACATACTTAGTACTGTGTTGCTGACCCCTCCGTTCTACACAGACAGGTGTCATGCTGTGTCTGCAGGGTAGCTAATGGCAGGGTAGTTAATGGTCATGTGGCATTGGCAGTTGCTACATGTCTGCATAGTGTGGGGGGACATGCAACCACAACCACAGTCCTACACAGCACCGTGGGTGGTGCACATGACTCTCACATGTGTAGGTTTGATGTGGGGCACAGCCAACTGTTGTACACCTCTGCCACTACTGTACTGGTATGCTGGGTACTTCATGTCAGTATGTGGACCTACCTAAATTGCTGGTTGGAGGGATAAAAGGGTACGTCAGTTCCCAGCTTTAATTTCCAGCACAGTGGTGTTGGACGTCCTAGCTTACACAACCTACATCAAACTGCCTGGCCTGCTGTCATCTGTGTGTGTCTTAGGGGGTTGGGGGTCATTCATTGGGCATATCCATAGGCCATCGTATAGCATTCATCTGTATTGGTCCACATCTGTCCAGCTGCATGGAATGTGTGTGGGCTGTATGGACACACATGATGGTCAGCCCATAATCTGCAGTGGGTAGGACACCCTGTGTACTACAGGCTACCATTGTGACCCCCTGTATGTGCTACAGAGGTCATGGTGCCACTATGGATGTGTACTGTCTGCTGCCCTAACATTTGGCCACCACAGTCACTTGTATGCTCACATACATACCATAGCAATGGATAACTACACATTATAATACAACTGCCACTTGTTAAGTCAATAGACATACCCTGGGTGTGTTCCGGACTTGAGGACGGTGCTGGAGTGCTGCCTATGTCGGATGCACACAGTGCACCTCCTATACATGGCCGAGCACAGGTACTGTCATGTTTGGCATCCATTGTACTGTGTGCGGGTCAGAGAGGGGAAATCTGTGGGTACCTACTGTGTCAGTGCATATGCCTTGTGTTGCCTCTTAGCCAAGGGCAGGTCATGCTGTGCACAGGCTTTCGCGGACTGTGCCCTACTCAGGTAGTTCCTTCACCAAGTCACACTGTGCCTGTACAGACCTTGGCAGTAGTGTTGGGCTGTGTGGCCCTGCCCCATGCTGTTCCTGCTGCAACTGTTACTGCAGGATAACATTGTGTAGCATAGCAAATACCATAACAACTTGTATGCATGTAGCTTGTGAATACTGCAGAGCTCCAACGGATTTGTCCGGATACCAGAACTGTGAATCGTGCATCCCAAACACATGCACAAGTATATGTCTTGCCTGTGCATCCGCCTCAGTATGGTGTGAGTGTTCAGGTGTGTGTGCATTGCTGATGGGTGTCATCAGCCACTACACCAGTGTTTACCCAGCATCCCCCACTAGGAGACTGTAGGGGATGTCCATATAGGCATTGGTGTGCTACAGCTGTGACAGAAGCCTATCGGACACATCATAGCGTCCAGGGCAGACAGCACACACATTCAATCTCATGCCCTGGCCATCGCATATGGCCTAGCTGCTGGAGGGTATGCCCCTGCAGTGACTGTAGGCCCTACCCTGCTCCCCGGGTGGTGCTACATGTGCAGGCTATAGCACCCAGTACCCCAGGGTAGTCATCCATGTGGTTGAACAGATGCATATTGCTGGTCCACTAATCACATGTGTTGAGGACATGTACGTGCTCACTAACATGGCATCTGTGAACTGGTGCAATACTCTGGATGCCGATGCCTGTGTGATACCCATGATATTCCCAGTTGTGCTGTGTGAGGTACCTGTGGCTAGTACACCTAGGCCAACACATCCCATGGTATCCACTGTGATGCATTTCCCTCGGCCTGTTTGATGTGTCAGGTGTGGCAGGCACAGGTCAGCAAGCTGCTGTAGGAGGTCTCTGTCCACCCCATAGTGCTCCAACATCCCCAGCCCATGTAGCCCCTGGTAAGTCACCCTCGGTCTATAAAGTCTTATGTCACCCCAGTAAGGGTTGTTCGGCAGCATACGCATCCTCACTGCCCCAGCCTCCTGCACATGTTGGTATATGTTGCCTGCTGCAGCCTGTGTCATTTGGTTGGACTGTGTCATGAAATGTCCCTGCAGGTATACACCGGTGGTGTAGAGTGTGGACGGAACCTGTGTGTATGCTGCTTGCTCGCATTAACGTACTGTTCATGTGCGGGCTGGCCATGTCATCTGCTGATTGTGCTGATCAACACCTGTTTGTGCAGCCTGTACACCCTGACTACCCCACCACTGCTGTCATCACTCCCAATGTCACCAGGCAGGTATAGACACACCCCTAGCTTAGGTGTGCTAAGGCAGAAGCACTCCCGAGGCACTGTTCTGCAATGTACGTACAGTATGCCTGACCCCCCCTCCCATGCTGTCAACTATATTCAAGACCTGCACCCGGCTGACTACACACATACACTCCAGGGACCAGCAGCACACCTTGGTGACAAATGTGATACATCATAGTCAACCTCATCTGCATAGTATAATCTTCTAATGAATAGTTATATGACCCATACTGAACCTCCAAATTATTAACCACTGCTCAGTGTCGCTCAGATCCATACAGAACTGGCAACAGGTACCTTACCATCACCATATTCGATGTCCCATGGTCTTCCCAGCACCAAAATAACCAGTGTCTACACGACTACAACCTATGGCCCTGCACACTACAGACGATGTGCATTACCACCACGGCATGGCAGATATACATAGATCCCGGGTTATCATGTACAGATCATCCGGCACAAACATTCAATAGTGCTGATGTCCCCAGACATATGTTCACATCTATGTCTACCTCTACCTCTACATCTACATATATCATATATATTATTTGTATACATATATACATGGACATATATATATATATATATATATATATATATATATATATATATACATATGTAGATATGGCATTTACATCACAACAGCGGACCACATGACAGCAATGCATTAGACAGGAATGAAAAGGAAACTACATGTGCCACCTGCATCATGTAGTCTTGTTACTATCAAGGCATGTTTGTTATGTTGCTTCACATGGGTCAGACCGTATCAAGGGTAAGAGTAGTGCTGCTGACAGTTACTCACCAGACCTATTGGCAAATGTATGTGTTGACAACCCAGTGTCTTGGCAGAATATGTGGGCTGTGGACACTATATAGGTCAGCAACAAAACAAACTGAACACATCTCCCAGATAGCCACCCACAGATACCAACACATACGGTATAACTGCCAAACACACACACCTGCCATGCCTTGGAATCGAGCACCTACCTGTCTAGTCTACCATACTGCAGCATTATGCAGTAACAGAATGTCCTATCGAGATTACTGGTACACAGCACTCCCAGAGACATACTTCTAGGTGGATGACATCATCTGCAAAGGCAAAGACGCCGATAGGGAATGTATGTGAGGTGAGCCATCTAAAAGCATTACTCTGTCCCCAGGCAGATGGAAACACACACACACACACACACACACACACACACACACACACACACACACACACACACACACACACACTTGGCATGGCTGGGAGTCAAACATACACCTAACTACCTTATCACACTACAGCATTACGCAGTTACAGAATGCACTACTGAGATTACTGGAATATAGCACTCCCAGAGGCGTACTTCTAGGTGGATGACATCATCCGCAAAGGCAAAGATGCCGATAGGGAATGTATAGAGAGTGAGCAGTCTAAAAGCATATTACTGTCCCAAGGTAGACATAGACAAACACATGGCAGTGGTGTGAGCGGGACAACTGCCCATCTACGGAGCACGATTACAACACTACATAGATACGAGATGCGCCACAGACAGTACACCCTTCAAGACAGTCAACCAGTGTGTTCAATGTAGGCATCCATTCTGACGTATAAATGGACATCTGTTGCCTGGATGACCACCATCGCTATACAGGATGCCAATGGCCATGCCCATACACAGATGCACATCACCGACACAAGGTGTCACTGGGCATGCACACACACTTAGTATCACACATCCGTTTGGAATGTACTGTGTGTCCATCTACACAACAATGTACTGGGCATGCTCACACAGCAGTTGCAAAGGGCCATCTTACATGCACACGGATTCTAAACACGGAAGGGCACAGTTTGGAATGTACTGTGTGTCCATCTACACAACGGTGTACTGGGCATGCTCACACACTTAGCAGTTGCAAAGGGCCATCTTTCATGCACACGGATTCTAAACACGGAAGGGCACAGTTTGGAATGTACTGTGTGTCCATCTGCACAATGGCGTACTGGGCATGCTCACACACTTAGCAGTTGCAAAGGGCCGTCTTGCATGCATATGGATTCTAAACACGGAAGGGCACAGTTTGGAATGTACTGTGTGTCCATCTACACAACAGCGTACTGGGCATGCTCACACACTTAGCAGTTGCAAAGGGCCATTTTGCATGCACACGGATTCTAAACATGGAAGGGCATGGTTTGGAATGTACTGTGTGTCCATCTACACAATGGCGTACTGGCCATGCTCACACACTTAGCAGTTGCAAAGGGCCGTCTTGCATGCATATGGATTCTAAACACGGAAGGGCACAGTTTGGAATGTACTGTGTGTCCATCTACACAACAGCGTACTGGGCATGCTCACACACTTAGCAGTAGCAAAGGGCTGTCTTGCATGCACATGGATTCTAAACACGGAAGGACACAGTATGGTGTTACTGTCCACACGTACATGAAGACCACTCACATGTACTGACCAGTACACACTCAAGAGCCATCACAGATATCTCAGGTGCAGATCACAGAGGTAAACACCACAGTCTACTATGTAGCCCTCAGAAATCACCATGTCGTTGGACAAGCAACACACAGCCATACATTACCACAACACCGTGTGACTCATGACCAGTGGACTGTACATAGTTCTACAGCAACTGTGCAGACTACACATGTACTGACAGGGTTCCATCATGTGTTATGCAATGCAATGATACCACTGTACATGACCAGGTTGGCTCTACACATAACAGGGGCCCTGGGTCTTACACAGCTGTGACAGATGACTGTCGCTGTACACCAAAGAACACACATGTTTGGATATGACATACATGTAATTGCAGTGGATCTGTGCATGGGCCACACACACACACACACACACACACACACACACACACACACACACACACACACACACATACAAAACACATATGTACATAGCATAGCTTTTGCTGTCCTCTGTGCAGACAAGTGGTTACAGCAATCACATGCATGCAAATGGAAGGTAGGTCCATGACTGTTGAATGCTAACAGTACATGACGTAGCAATGTTGACTGAGGACACATTCCCTCTGTACTAGTTACCCATGACACCCATCATATCATACAACAGTCCATGTGTTATGTATATCATCACACATGTCCGCCAATAGCAATCCATACAAACATGGCTACATGACAGGCATGTAGGACCAACACACATGTACATGTAGTGGTGTGCATGCAGCTACCATGCATGTGCAGTAGCTGATGTATGTAATTCATCTGTGCCTAACTACAACATGCAGTTGCAATGCAGCCCCATCATTGACACCTGTATATGGTGAAATACTGACAGTACTGTAGGATGTACATCAGGTATGGCTGGATGTGTGTACATTAAGTGGTGATCCACCTTTGCAGATGGATGCTTGCCAGGGACAGCTCACAGGTGTGTCACACACCATCCTACCATTACATGTGCAAACAGTACGCTATGTTACTGTTACTTGACGGTGAAGACATAAAACCTACACAGCGGTCGGGTGTTACTGACTGTAAGTCACTTGACACCTGTAACACTTGCATCCTCCCATGTGCATATAGCAGCACAATTGCCGGAGGTAGCGTTGGTACACATAATGCGGCCAATACTGCTGCATGTCTGTCAGACATATCATCATATAGCAGGCGTATCATTCACAGTACTGCCATGTGTGTTTGCTTGTGTGACCATATATGCCACATATGATGAGGAATACCTCCCAATTGTTACACACCCTTGTACACTGTTGTAGAGATCTGTACATACTGCAGTGTGGAAAGCATGACGTAGGCAGGGGTGGTGGGTGTATCACACACGTCAGCTATCCGTATGTGAATGACATTTGTGGACTCCACAGTGTGCGTGTGTGTGTGTTTATGTATGTATGGCTGTCTGGTGCATGGAGTGAGGGTGTATGCTACCATACAGAACAGACAGGATCCCTAACCCCTCATGGTGATGCAATCTACTACCCTGTTGATGCCATTGGTCTCCGCCTTATTGGCTACCTGTACATGTTCATTCTCTGTGTCGCGTAGTGTGGGTGCACAGTACTGTGAGGGTGGTTACCACATAGGCAGGGGTCCTCACCTCAACACTATGGAGTGTGCATTATAGTATTGTTGACCCCGTGAGTGTGGGCATGTTCTTGTAATGTGACAGGATATTACTGCTACACAATGAGGCCTCATGCTATCAAGTGGCCTCTAATGTTATCATCGGCCGGACCGCTGTGTACACCCTCTCACCATGTCAACATACCTATGATGTGACCTGGTATGGATGTCATGTCTCTAGCCACTGTAGCCTATTAAACAGCCCACTTGCTTCTGGATCAGTAGATGTGTGGACATCTGTGGTATGTTAGCCTTTCCAACAGTCAGGTTGAGGCTACGTATAGCATGCTGATATTGCCATATGTGCCTGTGAGTACTCCACATTTACACATGGGAAACTGCAAACACTGCTACTTGTTGGCAAATGCAAGTAGGCCATAAGGAGGGAACCAGGGCATCATTACCAACATGCTGTTACTGTTGTTACCAGGACACATACTGTGAACATATAACAATGCATGATAAACCTGTACTTCATGGTATGTCTACTGCATGTCAACAGTACACAATTAATGTAATATACACTTCTCTCACTATTCTGTTCACCCTGTGCATCAGACCATTTGAGCATGTCCCTGCACCGATGGTGTGGATGACAGGGATGCGGCACAGACTTCATCATATGCACTGGGTGATAATGTTTGACAGGGGCATAGGCTGCACCAATGGATGACATCATGTGTGTGGGTAAGGGCCGATGATCTGATTGGACATGTGGTCATTATGCATGTGGGTGTTGCAGTACCCTACAGATGTTTTTGGTGTGTGTGTGTGTGTATGTGCATACAGTAATGCCTTTTGTGAGGCCTACACAGGGGTATTATTGATAGCTCCAGATTGTACAGACCAGGATGTACAGCTCACTGTGTCCAGCCATGGCCACGTGACCTGTGCCTGCCAGGGGTTGCACGGGCACTACCAGACAGAGGTACAGATTGGCTACTGTCTGACGACACATGTCCACTGGAACCATGTCCCCACTGGGAACATCCAGGGCCACGTCCACGTGCCCTGCTGTGTCCTGGTGTGGACAGCGCAGCACCAGCTGCACTGCTACTGCTACTGGCACTATAGGAGAAGGCATGTGAGGTGGCACTCTCACGTTGACCTGCACTAGGTGGTGTAGCTGGCCTACGTCCACGTGGCCTACACCTCAATCCTACCAGATGTTCCAGCACAGACAGCTCACACTCGTGGATTGCCATGCCATGGTCAAGGATTCCAACCATGTCACCCAATCGCCTGTCCAGAACATCAGCAATCTGCTGTTGAGCATTTGCCAATGCCTGGATGTTGTCATCATGGGGCGTCTATATTGCTATACAGTGCGTAATATGCACACATTGCATAGCCATAACTGCATAGCAGCCCTCTGCAGCCTCTGCCCTTCTCTGTTCTGCCATTCAGCACGTGCCTGCACCACCATTACAGTCTGGAACATGCATCTGGTGACACCAGCTGCTGCGCTCTGTCCTGCAGGTGCATGTCTGCCAGAGGTCCTCCTATGAGCAGCACTGGCCACATGCCTGTGTGGCACATCTGCAGTCATTACACTGATACCATGGTGTGGAGAAACACCTTCTGTAGCCACCACACGTTCCTTTTTCATGCTAACAGACGCTGGCTGTCCTTCCTCTATGGCCTCTGGTGATGCGGTATGCATTGGCAGCAGAACTGTGTGCGGGGAAGAGGTGGACATAGCTGGGATGGCAACCATTGGCACAGATTCAGCCCCTGACAACCCTGCCTGTATCTCATGCGTATGTTCATCATTGCTAGTATCTGTGGGGACACTAACATCAGATGGACCGCAGGAGGGTAACGCACCTACATCACCTGTGAATGCAAAGAAAGACTCTAAACTACAATAGACACACACACACACACACACACACACACACACACACACACACACAGACACACACACACACACACACACACACACACACACACACACACACACACACACACACACACACACACACAGAGACACACCATGCAAGTGATTTGACAGATGGCATGCAGCATGCATGTGATACAGCAGACTGCATGCAGCTCATATATTAATAGTGTTAGTTAGCATACCTCCCTGGGTTGCACACAACAGCAATCAGGTGTCATATCAGTAGCCATGCACTTCACACAATCATGGTAGTAAGCATGCTTCCCCGTGATACATCATGTGGACCAGAACAGGTTAACAGTACACATGGCTGAAGTGATCTTGACATGTAATCTGCTGACTTGTGCATTAACATGCTTACATGTCTGACACAATGGTGTCCTGACACATGTACACATTGTAATGGGCATCACATTGCAGTGTTGTCTGTATGCCCTACAGATAGAATGCATGTTTAGCAAATGTGCATAACCATGGAAGGGTAGTGTGAGCCATCTGCATTGCTATACAGTGTGAAGTACAGACACTGTGCCATTGCATGGCATCATGGGGCATCTATATTGCTATACAGTGCGTAATATGCACACATTGCATAGCCATAACTGCATGCATACCCATGACATAACTGTTGATTGTGACCCACGATGCTGAGGTGTATACACACCAAACCATGCTGTGTCATGTGACAGGTCACTGGAAGACCTACAGATGACACCCCTGCACAACTACTACAGAGTCTAGCCACCTGGCAACCATGTCCACACATGGCAGACTTGTCCATTCACCATGTCCCTCATGACATTGATGTACCACACACATGAGGTGCACAGCTAACAGTGATGTCCTACAGCAGCAAGGGAAATGTACAGTATCTGTGGCCTGGTGTGGTGTCAATGTCCATGGAAGCTGTACAGGTGACTACTGTCATGCTATGACACAGTAGTGATGTTCAACGCATCTTATATGGTAGACTTAAGTGACACCTCCAGTAGCTGTGCATATGGTAGACTTAAGTGACACCTCCAGTAGCTGTGCACATGCTTTTATGATGTCCAGTTTACCACATCAACTGTATAATTAGTCAACTAATGCTATAATTGGACCATGTATACACATCGCATCTACTGTGTGGCTACATGTCTCTGGCCATACCCCATGGCCATGTGGGAACATGTGTTGGCCAAATGTTTGTAATGGCCATCTATCTCACATGTCTGTGTTGTCCCATATGACATACACCCATAGATGTCAGATATGTCACCATCAACAGGGCTATGCAGACAAAAGGTTGTATGTTTGGTATGTGGGGTATGTGTTATGGGATAGTGTGACAATATTTCAGCCAGAACACTACGTGTCTGGGACATGTCAGATGGCACATCACAATGTGTGCACCCATTGCAGGGGCATATAACACAATGGTGACTCCTGTGGGCTGTCCATATCCCAGCTCACTGTGTGGTACTGTTTGCGTACCACACATGTGTTGTTCCAATGTATAGTACATATGCCTACATTGTACAACACCTCCACCATTGTATGCACAGCTGTCCACACATGTAGCAATGGTAGATACTGTAGTTTCATGTCGGTGTATCATTTTGTTTGTATATATTGCACATGGGTAGCCAATGTGAATGATGGGAGATGCGACCTGTATATCATGACTGGACCAAACATCAAGTGTACAAGTGTTAACTGGCCACATGGCAAATAGATCTATGCTTTAACATGCCTGATACTGATGACAGTCTCACCTGCAATGGACTGATGTCTGTGTGGCATGCCAGAGGTACCTGTATAGGGGTGACACAGCAGTTTGAACATTATCCTTGACTGTTTGACAGCCACAGGGTGCACTGTGCATGTTAACACATTCACCTGTACAATAGCATATAGTATGCACATGTGTGCATACACAGGATAGCATACTGTAGTATGCAGCATGTGTGCAAACATACCTTGCATATGATATTACATTACATAATGTACAGTGACACATGCAACTAAATGGGATATAATAGTCATATGTGCAGTACTGACTTACCAGGCAACTCCAGGCTCATTGGTTGGGAGACACCCACCTCCACAATGGCAGCTAGTGTTTGTGGATGCTGTTCTAAGGGTGTCCCCAGACTGACCAGTAGCTCCTTGGCGGGTGTGTGTGGGGGCTGGGTTGGTGGCCAACCACCTGTTCCACCTTGTTCCCTGGCGATTGCAGTGGCATGCTGTTTTGCATGCCATATCAAGTCCGTGCAGTGTCTGTGCACCTGCTGGTAAGTATGGTTATGGCCACCCACATCATTAACCCTCCTGCAAAGGTCCTGCCACAGGTCGTCACGCTGCTGGGCATGCTGTGGCACATGGCTGAACAACACCTCATAGTTCTCATGGAGGTACAGGATGAGGACATCATCCTCCTGGCAGCTGTACGCTGGCAGGCATGAATGAGGCATTATCTGTAAGACATAATGATGGTGACAGGTCACAGTATCACAGAGATGTACAGAGATACTGCTGCACATACATTTGTATTAAATCTAGTACATCTGCACCGTTATCTTTGCAAATCGTCATGACACTGTTACGACTGACATGTTGTGTCACATACATGTAACACCTGTTATGCATTGGATATCATCACATATATGTGTGTCACCTCATTACATTGTTCATACTCCATGTGAATGATGTCTTGATGTGGGCATGTCTGTTTGCCTGCACTGGTGTTCTTACCTATCAGCACATGCCTGGATGTGTCCACAGTAATGCTGTTGACCATACACTGCCTTAATGGACTTTCCTAGCTGTATCCAACAGCCATTTTGCCACTGCGAGGTGCATCAGTGCCACATTACTGATCCAGACAGTTGATAATACATCTACCATGCGGTCATCACACCATGTATGACAGAGATGACATGTGCAGCTTTGATGGACAGGGTTGCATGGTATGGTGGGAGTATGTCACATATATGGCACAGTGATCTGTCCAGCATGTGGTGATCCTAGTAGTAGGATGGTGGCTGTCCATGACGTATGTCTTTCAGATCAGGATATGTACGTGTAGCATGTCCAACATCATAATTTAGTACATGTCTTTATGCAAGGCAGCCAGCATGCTGCATAGTGGAGGTGAGGATTGTGAAGGCTGGTATCGCCCATCCACACATGGTCAATACCCCGTAAAGGTGATATGTGATGCAATATTGGTCACCCAAGTGCTGAGTATGCCTGTCCAATGATCTCCATGCTCATGGATGGCACCCTGTCATGACATGGTGCCTCGTATGACTACCTAATAGGCCTGGAGACATCACCAGCTCAGGGAGGTGAACTGCACAGCACCATCCCTTACACAGTGTCCATAACGTTTACTGCAGCCTAGGTGGTAGTTAATGGGTACAGAGATATTCACCTAGCGGTGACAATGCTAATATCATCTGTCAGATTGTGCACATATGTCACACACCTCACCCACAAAGCCCATTCTGTATGTTGTCCACAACACTGAGACAACTATTGCTCATAGGTCATGGCCATTCACATCCTTACATACACAGATGCCTCACATTTGTCTGTGTGGTATGGGCTACAATGAGGGGGGAGTACAACACATTAACCCTGTTTTACTGTAGCTGCCACTGGTGTGATATGCACATGTCACTCTGACACCTTTTGTAGTGTTGATTCTGTCAAGAGGCCACTGGTAGAACACTACTGTGACATACGAAGGTACATGTAGTCAAACATCCGTACTGTCATCTGCGTCTGTACTGCTAACATCTACGTTGATAAAGGTTCATGGACTTGCAGACCATACTCAGCAGGGTAATAGTGCAGTGCCTCCAATTATGACTGTTGTCACCACTTGTGGGTTGATATTATCCAACACCCTATCTGTATTGCATTTTCATGCTCAGCACTTGGTCAGAACTTGTGAGCACTTCATGAGCTACTAATTAATATAGCACCCATTCCAAACCATTTCTCATAAGTATACTGTCTGTCCTTACATTTCCAGCTTGCTTACAGTACAACAGCTGTTGTACACACGTAACTCACATATCTTGTGAGACATGGTTGAATATACAGGCATGTCCAATTGTCACGTACCAGTGCTATTGCCTGTCTATATGATGAATATGGCATACATGTGGCAAAAGAGCAATTGTCTCATGTACACAGTCAATGCCCACCTCCCAACATACGACACTATAACCTGTGGGAGATGCACATATGTAGCCATGCTGGGGGTAATGCTCTCACCAACCCAGACTGAACCTGACAGTCATGTGGGAACATGTAACATTTGCAACACACCACACTCATCACATAGTCTCACAAGATCTCCACCACCACAGGCCACACATAGTATGAGTACAACTTTTGCAGAACTCTCCATACTCTGTGTAAGCACCAAAGGAAGCCCCCATCACCAAACACAGCAACAATAACTTATAGCCCACAGACTCATGTGTGCCCATCACATACAGCCAATAGGGTGTTATACACAACACACCAGTCATAGGTGACTCTGTAGGCAGTCACACTGATGTCCCACTCAGCAGGCTACACAAGGCGATAGTCGCTTGCATCCAGCTGTCAGGTAACTGGTTCTGCAACATAACCTATGCACCCATGCCACACCTCACCAGGTATAATTTGACTGTCATTCTCCGTGTTAGTGTGACTGCCCTGAGATGCAACTTCACAGACTACATGTGCAGGGACATGCAATAGCTCACCGGTCTTGTAGCCCTGAAGGTATCGGCCAGCCCTGGGGAGCATTATGCATTCATCCGGACTTGATACCACTGTACAATGACTGACTGTTTCACTTCAACAGTTGCCTATGCTTCTGCTGTCATTCCACAGGCATCCAGTATCTGTCCGCTTTGACTGACAATGTCAACAAAACATGATGCTTTGGTACAGATGACCTGCACCTGTCAGCCCTGGGAGTACAGATAACATGTAAGGCTCTTGCTGCTCCTATACTGCCTGTCTTGCACAGTTTCCAATAACATTCACCACCAGAACGGGAACAGGCAAGCAAAACATGGGGTCATGTGACTCGATGCTTGACATCTTCATCTCTGACACATGTAGGCAAGGCACTCCTATTAATGGACCACTTCAATATCTCTGCAGTGATTGGGACCTGCCTCTAGGCTCCACACAGCACATCTACACTGACAGGTTATACGCAGACCACACCTTTCAGTCATGTATACACAGACCACACCTTTCAGTCATGTAACCTGGACCGGAACACCCACGGCTGAGGTGTTCCCATATTCCACTATGTTGTACACACCTCCTGGCTAGTTACTTAGCACAATGCATCAGAGGTGATCCACGTGCAACTAACTGTGGCCAGAACTGCTATACACATTGCAACATGCTATGGATTCAACAACATACCCCACAGTTACCAGTCCATATTTCTTGTTGTACGAGACAGTAGGGTTCAGACAGGTGCTACTGATGTGAGACTGACACTACCCCACACCTAACTGGGATAGCCACTCATGTACCGACAGATTAGGCCAACGCTGTCTGGGATTCATAACCTCCACTCGGCTGGATCAACCCATACACACCACCTCCAAGACCAACAATATCCTAGACATGGACACTACCAACATGTGACTGGTGGTGGTCCACACCTGGCGTTATCCCCTCGTTGGTGGTTTCCGAACATATGCTAATCACCCTTGTTATCCACATCCCGGCACCACACCCTTCACGGCATACACAGTACAAGATTACTACGCCTACTACAGACGTCTTATGACAGCAGTAGTAAACGTCATGACACCAGTGCAGATGGACAATGCACATACAAACGCTGAAGCATACCCCAGTGCACTTCATTAGCACTTACACGATTGCATGGATCATGCTATTCCAAACAGAGCCATGATGGTACCTACCAGATAATGGACGCCACTCTTGGGGTCCAGTTCCATGGACATAATGTACAACAAAAGGTGGAGGCTGTTGCAAAGTGGAGTAAAATCCCATGGGTGGGGTAGCTCACTGGTCAGCCGCAGTAGGGCTACGGGATCCCTTATCACATGCTCCAAACCTAGCTACGTATACATTACTGTGACACATTCCAGGGTGTACCACAAGGAATTATGGAGGTATGTCAGTAGTCAATGGTAATACCCACATCTGCTTTGACATACGACAGTTACTCAGAAACATTACAGAACCAAGTGATGTTGGCAACATCCTGGCAGATGGGTTCAATGCTAACATTACACCCTCTCACTCCCTACAGGGCCACAATCCATGCAGGAACATTGCGGTGTCCCTGCGGTCACAACTACACAGTACTAACCTGCACTCTCTAAGGCCTGGAACACTGACTCCATGTGACCGTCCAACATCCCAGGCTGTGATTTACACAAACCTCTGAATGACATGTCTCCCCATTTGGCCATCAGATTCAGTAATAGCCTTGTATCAGACATTGTGGCCCCTGAATGGCACACAGCAACAGTTATCACACTCCGCACAGATAGCGCCACAATGAACCAGAGGGACTATTGCCCTATATGCCTGACTGGACTGTTCTGCAAGGCTATAGGGCACATCATCATGGAAGTCATTCACAGAGACATTGGTGGGCTCCAGTCCTTTGATGCCACCCAGGTTGGACTTGTTAGGGCCAGAGCATGGCTCCTACTCCTGGTGGACTCCTTTGATACAGTTACCAGGGTAGTTGATGACAGTAAGGGGGTCCACACAGCCTACATTGTCCTCTCATTGGCTTTCAGCACCATTCTCCATTCTGGTATTGACAACATACACATCCACCTGCACATCGGCCCCTGTGTCTCAGGATGTTATGCAAAGTGGCTCACGGACAGGACCCACACAATGAGGGTAGCATACCATAGTACCTACTGTATTTCAGTTACACTTGGCGTACCACAGTCCTCAGTCATAGGGCCCCTGATGTTTGGTATATGCTTCCCTGAGGTACAGGCTAGCACAGAGGGACTTTCCCTCACTAGCTTTCCAGACAACTGCATACAAAGCGCCATGATTGATCCACCAGCTGATACTGACTCCCTCCATAAGGGTGTCACTGTGACGGATACCTGATATCAATATCATGGCCTCAAGCTGAATGACACAAGGTGCATGAACATCCCCTTTGCATTAGACCAATCACCCACTGACTATCACATAGGTGGTAGTCCGCTACATACATGTCACATTGTACGTGATCGTAGTACACACGTATGTAGCACCCACTACTTTGATAACCATATTGCCAATGTGGAGTGGATATCCTTCTACGTGGCCACCCTTATCTGTACTGGGTTTGTAGCTGGAACATAGGCACCCATTGTACCTCTGAACTCCTGACGTATACACACATTCAAGGGTACAACACCCCATTTATGGTGTACCTTACAGAACAGCTACGGCTTTACATACCACAACATTAACACGCCATGAAGATTATTGAGCTCCGAAGGTTGACGTATACGGCAGAACTATGGACACCACGACTGTACACATTTGCATACTGAATACTCAGGGGTGACCTCTGCTGAACATACAGGGACCATGTCCCCAACAATATTCATGGATATACTCCACATAAGCGACATAAGCAAAAGCCACAGAGAGCAACATGCTCATGGATATGTGCACACACGCAACGATGAGTGGGATGTGCTTGAGGGTTACATTCCCAAACCAGACACTCACCATGCTTTGGAACATGATTCCTATGTACATCACGCAGGGACACTCAGTAGCACTGTTCATGTGATTCCTCACTTGGTGGATGGGAGACACACATGTACACCAGGGATCACTGCAGTGGCTGTACTGTGCAGAGGTGCAGTTAACACATGGCTCTGCTGTTCACAGGCAGGACACTACCCTAGAGAGGTGCTGCTGGTGTAAACACTGTAGTTGGGCTTACACATAGACTTGCCAGACAGCATAGTACCCCACTATGAACCTGTGAAACTATTACATGTCCTTTGTGCATGGTTAATTGAGTAGCTCTTCCATTTCGATTAGCTATCATGCTGTTACAGTGTCCTGTGACTACAAGCCATATGTATCCTGTTATTGTATATTGTACATGCCGATATATGATACCTTTGGTATGCATTATATGACTGTTATGCTGTGTAGAATATCTGACATATCTACCTACAATACTGTACATTACACATATTTTACATATTATCCCATAATGCAAAGCATACTTGCACAGCAGGACCACCTTAGGCATGTCATTGTCATTATATGCCCATACACATGCCTACTGTGACAGTATATCAACATATACTATCCCCTGCTATGGCACATACTTGTTGGACATACCCTACCACTGAAGGCTGGTGGTATGGAATTGTTCTGTTTAAAGCCCTCATGTAGCATCCCTTGTGGTGTCTGTGATGTTTACCTTGTGGCCCACTGCAGGACACACAATTTCTACAAACATTACTATGCTCAGCAAGACATCACTACATAATACCTTTTCCCACTTTATGCATTGCGGACACTTTTAATTAAATACAAAACAGGCTATACATACACTAACATACCGAGTGTTCTACATACCTTGTTAGCGTTCCGAACTTTCGTAACTATCTCTCTTACACTGTTTAAACAGTTCTATGGTATGAGCATACAGTTTGAATGTCTGGCAAGTCATCCTTATATACGTCGATACCTGTAATATGTGCTTTCCTGCTGCCAATTGGTATTCCTGAGTAAATTATTGCATGCACATCAGCTGTGCAGCTACTCCATTTGCCAATTACGCGGCAACAGTGGGGTATAATTGAATTCTCCACTTGGGCGTTGCCCATTTGCCCTACCTTCGGGGAGATGGCCTGTATGTGTTTTGTTGTGTGTAATTGCAACTGCTATGTGTAGAGACACAGATATTTTGGATTCATGTCCCCCGTGGATTGTGTGTGATGGCTAGAGTATGTGGTTCTACATGTGAGTGTACCTGTCATCTCAACTGTCTGATAAGGGACTATTGCAAACAAAACCTGTAACATCGTCGTCTGTTCCATTATACAACAGCTATGATTTCACATGGCACCTTTAAAAATGTGTCTCTCACAAGGTATGTTAACGCTTCTGCAGATGTAATTGAGTGAGTGGATGTCTGTGCTGTTATTACAGTCTGTATTGCTATAGTTTCATGTGTGGGGGATGTAGGTGGGTGTACGTAGCATATACAGGTTTGTGGGGCTTGCATTTCTACATATTCCATATATGTGTGTGGGCTCCTTCCCTAATTAAAGACCTATCAGTTAGTAGACTTTTGTTACGGGCATATACATTGGGCTGTTGTTAATTGGTTTCTATATAGTATGCAGGTGAGGTTGATACTTCCATACCTCTGGAAATACAGCGATATGTAAAGGAATGTTACTAAATGACAGCTGTCCCATGTATTTCTGTTCCAGATATTTGCACTCATTGCAGTTGTGTTGGTAACTGAACCTCTTTGGCATGGGTTGCCACCTTTTCAAATGGCCATAGTGGGACATTTGCGGGACACACATCGGTGTTTACAGGCCAACACATACCCATGGTCACTACACAGGATAGAACATACTTTTATCCTGAATACATACTTATTTTTGTAGGACTTTGGCTACTTATCATATTTCATGTATCATTTATTTTTCTTACATACAGGCATAACTATTTGATGCAACTATTACATAATATATGGGACATAATTATGTCCTACAATCTTGGACATTTGCCCTTTTAATGTTTTATGTCAGGACACAACTGCCCAGGGAGGGGCTGTCCCTCCTAATGTGGGACAGGTGGTAACCGTATGCCTACGGCTAGCTATAAGCACACCTACCGTAATGATCTACCTCCGAGTTAGCACTAACAGATGCATGATGCAGCCACACACACACACATTACAGTCACACGGAAACACACACGGCACCCTCAACACACACATACACAGACTATGGCAATCACAAACACAGTTGAACACAGTACCTACGTGGACCACAACACCGGCAGCGGTAACTAAATGTCCCTTCATATCGTGATATTACTCGCGGTTCTAGTGTTCTGGTACTGTGTTCTTTCGGTCTTTCAGCCTCATGGTTACACGTGTCAGTATGTGACACATTCCATAGTTGGCAGTATCCTATTTATTTGTACCTCCATGGTTGTGTACATGTCATTGACCTATCTATATATTTGCAGATAACGGTGACTACGTATATATCAATATATATCTCTCTATCACCCTTTCTATCTGTATTATATATGTGTATATATATATATATATATATATATATATATATATATATATATATATATATATATATATATATCTCTGACAGAGAGAGTGACAGGCAGAATACACCTTTCATTGTGTACTTGTTGGTGTATACTGTTTTCTGGACTCCGCACATTTCTGTTTGAACCTGTCACATTACACACCTGCCGTAGGTACATCTTGGCTGCCATAGTGTTAGGTGATTGTGTACATGATTACGTGTTCTACTCCTGGCAGTGGTCATTTTACCCTTCAGAGCAGGCACTATTAGTACAGGGGTGAATAATGCTGGTTTCACCTGTTCTGGACATCATTGACCGTGATCTGCGTGATATTCGGAGAAGCTTATCCCTGTTTTGCGCATATCCGTATAGTCATATTTAAACGATGCTTACCAGCACTGGGCAATGCATATTCCCACTAATGTGTGTTAAACATGATCTGCTGACCTGATCCGACATGCATTATTCGTGCCTTCGGGATTACGTTACATCCCTTGCAGGACGTGGAACCGGGAACATGCACGACGGTCACGGCATTTAGCACTTGGGTATCCGGGATTTGTATACATGTTATGGCATTTTGTATGTGGACTATATTACGGCTGTTACTCCATACTGCAATCACATGGGTAACTCAGTTAGTTTACATATGGATGAGTCCTATTAATGGTATGTCCATGTGATGTGTAATGGATGTGCTCCAGCATTGGGTATGTATATCACAGTGAGCCATACACTATAATGTGCTACACCTTGAAACGACCGTAGGTGGAGCATGCTGGGGTAACAGATACCTGTCATGGGTACACCCCATGCCTTGACACGACATCCATGATTACATTATGTGGAGCCCCTCATTAATGCACCAGGGAATCAATGAAGAGTGTGTGGGGAACAGTGATTACACACAAGGGATCCCGCAATTGCCTCTGCTCCACTGAGCGACAGTTGGTTACTCGATGTTGTGGTGACAGCAGACACTGTTTGCCTTGATTGATGTATGGCCTCTGACAATCGGGCGTGTACCTACCGATGTACCTGGGGACCTATACACACAGTATCAACATATGCATGTACTGTTCAGGTGTTGACATTCCTTGTTCCAATAGCTGTTGTGTGTACAATGCTTGAGGGCTGCCTATGTAGGATTCACACAGTAGCCCACCTATACATTACAATTTACAGGTGGTCGTGTGTGTGTGCCATCCATTTTACTGTGTGTGCAGGTGGAGAGGTGTGTCAGTTCGTAGGGGCCTACACTGTCAGAGTATGTGCTATACGTTCCTCTTTGCCAAGGCATAGGCATATTGGGCATGCCTCCATCTGCCTACTGGGGCTGGCACAGGGTGTTCGTGGTCTGAATCCCACTGTGTCTGTGATGGCCTTGGCAATTACGGTGGGCTATGAGGGCCTTCACCATTTTGTCCCTGCTGCAGCTGTTTCCGCAGGATCATATTATGTAGCATGGGATATACTATGAAGATGTGGGCACACGTGCCTGGAGAGTACTGCAAGGCTCCACCAGATATGTCCAAGCAACGGAACCGTGATTTCAGCATCCTGAACACACGCTCTATGATAATTCTGGTTTGTGCGTGTGCCTCATTATGACGTTCTTGCAAGGGTGTGTGTGCATTTCTGATGGGAGTCATCATCCACGGCTCCAGTGCATAGCCAGCATCCCCCACAAGGTGGCCATGTGGGATGTCCCCCCTGACAAATACCTGACACAGCTGTGAGGCATGCCAGATATGGGAGTCATGGTAGCTTCCAGGGCTGCCAGCACACACACATCCATGATAATGCCCTGGGCTTTGCACACGACCTGGCAGTTGATGGAGTGGAATCCCTTGTGGTTTATGTAGCGCCTACCATGCTCACTGAGTGGTGACTTGATATGTATGTGTGTGCAGTCTATCGCACCCAGTACCTCCAGGTAGTGTGCCACATGGTGGAAGTGACACATATTGCTGGCCAACTCCTCCTGCGTTTGGGGGAAGTATATATGCTCATTGGCATGTGGTAACATGACATCCAGGAACTGGTGTAGTACCCTGGATGCTGATGCCTGTGAGATCCCCATTGTATCTCCAGTTGGCCTTTGAAAGGTACCTGTTGCTAGTATTCACAAGCTTACACATACCTTCGTGTCCACTGGGATGGGTTCCCCTCTGTTGTTTCTGGATCGCAGGCGTGGCCGGCACAGCTCAACTATTTGCTCTAAGATGTCCCTGTCCACCCTGTAACACTCCACTATCTCCAGATCATGTAGCCCCTGGTAGGTTACCCTTGGTCTGAATACTCTTCTCCTCCTCTGGGGCCTGCGGTGGCTGTCAGCATCATCCTCCGCATCACTGTCAGTCTCTAACACATGGTGATGAATCACAGCTATGGCAGCTCCCAACATGTACATTTTAAAAGTTCCCCGTATGTTTACACCTATGGTGCAGTGTTTGGGAATACACAGGTGTGTGTGGGGTGCTTTCACACTTTATACTATTGTGCTGTGAACACTGATGATGTCATATGGTGTATACGTACGATCGTTGCTACAGAGTATCTTATGTGTTTTATGACAGGAACTACTATTGTGGTGCCTTTGGTGTTGAATTACATTTGGCTGCCGTGGATTACCTCTTGTCCTTCCCTTTACATTTCTTCACGTTTCACATACTATTTTCTGGCATGCATCCAGCAGCCTGCTTTCATTTGTACTTTCCTAGACCTGGCTTATCTTGCGTAATGTGTTCTATTGCTGGTCTACTGCAGGTTTGCTTTGCTCTGCTATGACAGTTCTCCTTTCTTTGCAATCCAACACCTCTCCTATCATGTTTTTCAGCTGCCGTTGATTGCCCGCTGTGAATTAATAGGTGTTAATTGCTCAGTTGTACTCCAATTCCCCTACTGCGGCATTTCCTTATTTTCTTCCCCTGACCTTCCTGTTTGTGCTATGGTGCATGGCGCGTGCATCCACTTACCGGGTTTTGGGCACGTTTTCATCCCCGTACATATGCGCTTTCGGGCACCATATAGCTAAACTATGCTATACCTACCTCCCCACCCCTGTCCTGCGGCTTTGCTTAGCAATGGCCAGGCCAGATTTGCATTGCTCCAATGTGCTTACAGCTACGGTGGCACACCCCACTGCTGATGTCATGTATACCTCTGAGCCACTCCTCGGTGTTGTAGCGCTGCACCGTACGGTACATCCTTAATCCGGCGGGACATTTGTGATTCAGTATTATGTGCCTCATTTGCATGGCATTGACTACTAATTCATAATTACCACGCCGAACACTGTCACAGACCCTTAGCATCCCTTGCAGCTTGGTTGTGGTGTACCATGCATACCATTGAGTATTATGGTGAAATCCTGATTTGTATTACATTGTGATTTTATGACATTTGTATATATTTTCTTTGTGTTCCCATTTGCGCACACATGCCCTGCGGTTGTATTTTGTGTTACTGTGGACATGACATTAAATGTCGTTGTTTAGGTGTTCTGCATCTTTTCTTATGCCATTGGGTGTATATTTAGCCATTGACATATGTTAACTTTGTAATACATGAGTCTGGTCCACTTTCATAGCTCCGATGTTCTGTTTGGAAAAATGTAAACCATGTTTTTGGTTTACATTTCTGTGGGCTTACTCTACGCCTGCACCACTTCATGTATCGCTATGTACCTTCATTTGCATGGTGCGGCACTGTGCATGGTGTGATTAGCATACCTAAGCCGAGGGCTGCGCAGATCTGGCATACGCCGGTAGTGCACATGAAATTGGATCGTACCTGAATCGCTCGGCGGCCATATTTGGCATTATACTGCCTACGCTACGCCTGCACCTGGCGCAAGCTTCATGAATCCCGGGATTGTCTTTGCTACTGTACTTCTCCTCTTCTAACTCCTCCCCAATAAATAAACCAGCACCAAACACCACAGATAAACCTATATAAGAAAGAAAAATAAAAAAGAAGGAAAGAATAGAAGAAAAAAAAAAGAAAAACGGCTTCATACACACTGCATACACCTACTGTTTTATCACTGTATTAGTAAAGACACACTCATGAATAGCATAACAGTTTGTTATTTCTTAGAGAAAGCACATCTAAGTCTTATACATACAAAACCTTACATATTCCAGTCAACCATGATATGTGAATTAAAAGTTAAAAGTTAAAAACCTCATAAATATTCAGTCCATTCACAGTACACTTATTTAATGTACTATGAGCAACTTGCTATTATGTTATCATGAGCTATCACTTTAAGATTTGTGTGGCACATATATGAAGAAAGGAAACTAGGATATATTTGTAAAGAAAGCTTGTTATTAGTCAAATAATTAATTTCTTAATACTTATTAATCTAAGGCATATCTTTAATACGGAAAATAAAATATAGAATATTAGCTTAGCAATACATATAGGAAAAGGAAAACTGACATGTATTTACATTTATTTACCGTATACAAAGAAGTGAATCCTTGCTTCCTTCCTTTTACTTATATGTCTAGCAACTCGATTGGTAAACTTTATCATGGAAAAAGAATTTTGTTATTAAAACAATTGACATCTATGTTCTACTAAAGCTAAGAATCATTCGTCCTTTAGTTTCTTCTTCTTCTCATTGGATTTTCAGGAATTTACTTCTGCTTGTCTATTCAAAGTATTATTGTCCAGTCCATATCTTCAGTTTGGTCTAGATTTTTTTTTAAATGACAGTGCAGAGTCTGGGTCTTCAAAGTGTCTAATTTCATCCTGAAGGAATATTTAGAGCCTGGCAGGAAAGAGAAAATGTTGTACCTTAAACTGTCTTTTCTTAAGTTCTTTTATGAGAGGTAAAAATGTTTCCTTTTGGTCAACACAGCATTGGAATAGCCATTATCAAATCTTATTAGTTTGTCATCAAGTTTAATAGGAGATTTGGACCAGGCTATTTTAAGTATTAGCTCCTTGTCTTGAGATGAGAAGAACTTAACAATAATTGATCTTGATGAAGAGCTAGTTTTTGATGAAGTAGAATCTAGAGACCTGTGTGCTCTTTCTATACCATATGACATAGTTTCAGATACATTTAAAGTCTTAAGAATCCAGGCTGTAAAAAGGTTGACCATATTTTCTCCATCTATTTTTTTTCAGGCAGTCCAAAAATATGACTTTTACTTCTCTTGGGCCTGCTATGCAAGTCATCAATTTTGTTTAGTAATATTCCACCCCACAGTAGAAATTCAGTGTTGTTTTCATCTTTGGATACTCTGCCTTCTATGTCATTAATGGCACCTTCCATTCCAGATATCTGAGTTTTCTGTTGTTTTAAAATCTTGTGTATCTGTTCCATCTGTTTGGTACATTTCTATTTAAAGCGCTCAAGTTTGTTATACATTCTGTCAATATTTAAGGAAGGTTTTTGTATGTTAGAAAGAACAAATTGGAGTACTTTCTTTAAAGGCAAGTCCTCAAAGATTGACTTTGAATGACTAATTTCATATCTATTGGTACAGACCTTTCAAATGACTAATTTGACAGGAAAAATTTCAAATATTTAAAACTTTTTTAGATAATATCCTTCTGTGTAGTATCAGGTAACATATTTTGTTTAAAAATTGGTTTAGAATATTATGAAAATAAAATTTCCTGTCAGAAATAGAAATAGAGCAGAGCAAGAAAACTCTACTGTTAGGCTTTCAACATTCTGGCCACACCCCCTCTAAATCTCTTTTCAATGTGCAGCTGTTTTGTTTAGCAAATGGTCGTCATTGTTTGTGCTATAAATTTTGAAGCAGAAGGCTATGGGTTCTACTCCCACACCATGTGGATGGATTGCTGATACTGTGCTGTACTTTAAGGGGGGGGTGCTGCAGTGCTGAGTGTGTATTCTTTTGGCTGAGATGCCCTATAACTATGAACTTGTTGTCAGTTTGCTACCCATTCTCTATTGCAATATTACAAGATTAACATTTTTTAATGTAACTTAGGCAATTTATTCTTCAAGGGCAGCAGGCACTGAATTTGTAGATGAAACACTGAAACGTAAAGTTGTTTCCTAGCAGCAACCTCTTCATTAGTTATAGATCTCTTTAATGTGGAATTATTCAGATGACTTTTATGTCTGCAGAGATTGTGCATATTGATTGATATTTAGTGGCCTTTTATGGGTGAAATACTCTGAAATAGGCAGTTTTGCCATTATTGGTTCATACGTTTTATTTGATTGCTTACTGGAAAATTGTTCAAAACTGCAAATTTAAAACACACTCTAACAAGTGATGCTGTACTATTCAAGAAATATAATTTAATATAATTAGGAAGATGAATCAAAGAACACAAGCATGTTTGCATTGTCCTAAAAATGGCTTACACTTTGAAAGTTGCCCAAAGATAAACGTAATCTGTCACTGCCCAGAATCATTTTCTTTGAAAGCAGGTTTCAATGTCAATTCAGTGAGTGTGAGTTAAAAGGGCAGAGAAGTTTACTGTTCATGCTAAATGTGTTTTCATTGTGAGACTGCATTGTTTTGTTCAGCAAATGTCTATCAGTATTTGTGCTATAAAATTTGAAATAAAAACTTTTAAATTAAATCCAAATATCCGTGATCATTGTAGAAGTAAAGAAGAAAATAGTATGTTAGAAAGAACAAATTGGAGTTCTTTCTTTAAAGGCAAGTCCTCAGAGATTGACTTTGAATGACTAATTTCATATCTACTGGTACAGACCTTTCAAATGACTAATTTAACAGGAAAAATTTCAAATATTTAAAACTTTTTTAGATAATATCCTTCTGTGTAGTATCAGGTAACATATTTTGTTTAAAAATTGGTTTAGAATATTATGAAAATAAAATTTCCTGTCAGAAATAGAAATAGAGCAGAGCAAGAAAACTCTGCTGTTAGGCTTTCAGCATCCTGGCCACACCCCCTCTAAATCTCTTTTCAATGTGCAAGACTGTTACGGTAACCAGGGAGAAATAGCCAAGTAATGAAACACTGTAATGCTGTGGGGGGGGGGGGGATTGAGGGTGGCTGCTGCGTGTAGGAGGCCCTGATCCATTACCCTGTGTAGGGTTTAATTTGACCAAGATGTGGCTCAGCTGAAATGGACATTCCTTACCTGGAGATTTGTTGCTGCCAGTGGTGAAATCACAGCAATTGTTGTTCACATCAATTTTTCACTGCAAGTGACTGTTGAGTCAGAGACACCTCATTAATTTAACTGAGAAGTTATCACTGAAGAGACATTTTATTTGTGTGTCAGAAACTCTTGTTGCATTCCAAAACTTTATTTGTGCACAATAGACTGTGTACCTTTATATGTTGCTAGGCACTATCAGCAGAGACTGCTTAGAAGAACTGTTACCATTCACCAGTGTGGGATCTGGTGAAGTGAAACTTTGTTAACTGTCACATTTTGGTTTTACAACTCTTACCACTTGCCTGTGTGAGACCTAAAAACAGAGGTTTCTCATAACTGGTGTATGTTGATATCATGGAAGACTATTAACAATGCACTATTTTATAAATGTACATTTGAGACTGTTAGCTCAGTCTGGCATAGCACTTTTTAACGTAGTTACTGCAGGTGCAGTAGTTATACTGCAGTATAATGACAGGTTTCTACTTAATGAAGGATTTTTTTCACCTGATACTGTGCTTTTGATTCTAATTTAGGGAAAAGTCTGCTTAGCTTTGCACTTGTTCAATACAATCACTGTTTAAAAAGAGAACTTTGGGGCACTTACTGCCTGAACCTGTTACAATTTCTGGTAGCAACGTGCTGTTGAACTTCCCATTACTAATGGAATCCCTATTTTTACCTATCACTACCCCACACCATGCATGGTGTCCATTTTGTTGAAGTGCTGTTCTGTCTTAAGTATTGAAAAGTGGAAGGATGACTATCATGAAACAGTTGCTTCAAACAATTGCTTCTGCTGCTTAAGGAATGGTGTGATAACAAAGTCCATCACTCAGCCAAGGACCACACCTCCTTTCATGCCTCTCAGCCATGATCCATGTTATACACAAAATCAGGTGCATAAACCACAGGTACTACTATGACTCAGTCATAGTCCTTATGGGTATAAATGGCTGAGATGTACCACACTGGACTATACGAAGTGAAACATTATGGAGCTTTCAGACTATGTGCCACAGGCTGTTCTTTTTCTAGCATGAGGCAGCATTCTATATTCTCCAAAATGATGTTTCTGGTGTCATTCTATGGGTATACAATATTTGTTAATATGGGAGGATATGGTCAACAGACCACATTGCTTTGCCAAGGATGGCCTCCACCTGTTCCCTTGGCTTTTGAATACTGGATAAAACATTATCTTCCCCAATAGTGCCTTTTTTAGGCAATGTCAAACTGATAAACTTTCTAAAATAACAAAATCATCATAAGGGAATTTAAGAGTGTTACTGTTCATTGCCAACAGTTTAAAGAAGAAGCTCCAGCCCCTCCAAGCTCTCATCACCCTGGAGAATGTGGATATCTGTGCAGTTACTGAGACATGGTTTAAAGCCACATAAAGTACCCAAGCAATACAAGGCTGCAGTGCCCTCCATACATTTAGACCAGCTACTGCATAGCCAAAGGCTAAAGTGGAAGTGTCTCATTCTACTTCAGTAACAAACATACCTCCAAGTTGGTTAAACAGGAGGATGCACTTGAGTTTTTCCATGTCCAAATTAGATTAGAAAAAGTCCCGTACCCTATCCTAGCAAGTTATAGATCACCTTTGATGTCCCATGAAGCCAATAGCTCCTGCCTAGAATTACTGGAGACAATCACCATCCCACCCAATACTATATTCATGAAATAATTTAATTATACTTCTATAAACTGGGAATCTTATACTACCCATAACTTGCAGGTCCAGTTTTTCTTGGACTCTATAAACACAAATATCCTAGACCAGCTAAGTTATATGTCCACTAGGGGTACAAACATACCAGATCTGCTACTCCCAAATAAGGGAGTAGCAGATCTGGTATGCTTGTACCAGATCTGCTACTCCCAAATAAGGGAGAACAACGCATTGACCCCCACCCCCCAAGTGTATTGTCTTTAATGGTAAGGTCAGACCACAAAGTCATCTCCTGTAAAATAAAAATCAGTTCTGCAACCCCAGCAAACCCTGTAACCATATGGAGCCTTTTCCAAGGTAAACACCCTAACCTGTGAAAATTTCATGTCGCCCCCAAATACAGAGAACATAGCACCGTAAACAGAACTATGTATAGAAATCCTATAGAATCATGTGAACCATTGCATAGAGACAGCTGTGCCTACTAGAAGCAAAGCCAAAACAAACTCAAAAATCAAACCACCCGATGGAATCATAACATAAACAGGTTGCACAAGAAGATATAAAAAGACAGAGCAAAACTTTGGAAGGGCAAAGGCCAAAAGAAAAAAAAATTCACATCAAGATAAGCAAATAGATAAAAGGCATGCTGAGACTGTCAAAGAGAATTTTGAGCTAAAGATAGCCTCCCATGCCAATGAGAAACACAAGGCTTTCTTTATCTAAGTCTGAAACATCAAAGGCAATACACAACAATGTGCAGAACATACGCCGAGCTGAAGGATACAGAAAATCTGCTGGCCAACAAATTCAGGTCAAATTTTACCTTCCCTCCCTCCCACATTCCACCCCAGCCTAAGTAATACCATGAAACATACACCTCATACTATCACTAGGGTGCAGGTCCCAGATGTACTTTTTAAGGCAGAGAACACCATTCAGTGGGCCTTGATAATATCACAGGATGCCTCCTTCTTTGAAAAGGTCACTAAGGCAATGGATGAGTGCAAAACTGTGCAGAGTACACACCTTGTTCTTATACAGTACCCCATTTGGGCATTGTAAACAAACTCATAGAATTAGGCATAAACCCTTATGCTACATGCTGGATAGCCAGCTGACACTCAGACATGACTCAGGAGTTAGGCTAGGAAAACACCTCCAGAAAGAGACTGGTTAGTCATTGGTTCCCCTAAGGCACAATGTTGGGCCCACTCCTTTTTGGCATTTATGTATTGGAAGTTAAGGCCAATGTCAAGAGCCTTTGGCTGAACAAGTTTGCAGATTATTGCAAATTAGGAACAGTCATAGAACCCATTTAAGACACTAATGTCCTGCAGGAAGGACTAACATTGACAAATGACTAGTGTTAAAGCCATGGCTTAAAACTGAATGGAGAAAAACATGTAATAGTACCTTTTCGGAATTTACCTTCCCTAGGAAACTGCCGCATTGACAACACATTCCTAAGAGTGGACCCAGTATTCATGGATTTGGGGATATTTGTAGAGAGCAGCCCAGATTTTGACCAACATATGCCATAGGTAGTAAGGAAATCATTCTATGTTGCTCAATTTATATGCAAAAGAGCATGGCATCTAAGTCCAAGGAGGTCATCATTCTTCTGTATTTGCCCATTATTAGGCCCATCATTCAGTACAACTCCCCCCTTTGGTATGTACCTGGTCAGGCACATGTAGCAACTGGAATGCCCACAGATGTTCCTTCCAAAAAGAATACAGGGCATTAACAAGTTTTATGCAGATAACCTCACAGCCTTATCTGTATACTCTGCATCTCACAGACTGTTAGAAGTCTATCTATACTTGGCATGCAAGGCATTCCTAGATCCCACTCTTATGGAATTTTTGTATACCCATAAAACCAGTAGCTGCAGAGCTACACAATCTAGAAACTTAAATCTTTTTTGCAACATAAATAGGACATGTTGTAGGGACAGGTTTGTGTTTTAGACAATTCCCTTTCTCTGGAACAGGCTTCCCATCCATGTGAAGCAGAGCTGGTCGCTAACCCTATTCAAGACTAAGCTGGACAAGTGAATGGGAAATCAGAAATTCCCCCCCTGGTTCAGAATCTATGTCTCTAATGGAAGGAGGCAGCCTATAAAACATCCCCCTGTCTTACATTTAGTTTATATATACCCTTTAAAATAACCTCTTAGGCACAAAACTCATGGGGTATATTTCAGATGTTTGGCTAGAATGATAAAGGCCACTGAATTCATTAGCCTAGTATACATTTATGAATCTATGAACCTATGATGATGATGATGGTGATAATGATGATGACACTGAGGCATATCTAAGGAATTTTGAAAGGACTGCCAGTCAGAAGGAATGGGACCAATCAAGAATGGCATTAAAAATGGCTGCCCACTTGCTGAGAGATCTCTCCATGCTTATACAGACATAACAAGTGTAGAATGCAGAGATTTTGACAAATAAAGACTTTGCTGTTAAAGCTGAGACCACTTCAGAGACCCAATCCTACAAGTTTCATGGGTGGCTCTTTTCCTGATGTAAATCATTAAGGGTATAAATATTTGAGCTAAAACATGTAATAAAGCTTTGGTTAGACATTAAAGGGTTTAGTAGAAAGTAAACTATGTTAGAAATCTTAGTAACTGGTTTAGAGAAGCTTTACCTGAAACCATTAAATGGTCAGTGGATCACTTAGATCCTCTTGGATACCAAATTTTTGAGAAAAAGTGTCTTTCATCCTACTATTCAATTGTAGAAAGCAAGGTCACATTGTAATTTTTTTGGAGAAGGTAAACTGTAAACTAATGACCTATGTACAATCTATTATGTATTTGACAGAGGGTAATGAGGGCATGGGAAACAATTGGGACACCGCTAGGCTTATTGAGAGACATTTTGTTCTTGTAACACTGCAAAACTAATAAAGTGGCCAGTAAAACTTGATGGGACAGAGCTTCAGTGTCTCTTAGGCCAATGGAATGCAACTTCCCTAGTAAAAATCTAATATATTTGTAAAAAAATGCCTAATCTCTAAGATCCATAGAGCTTATGTGATTTACTGAGGATTAGGGTTACTACACATCAGTGAGATGGGATTTGAAGTCTCCTGTCAATATTAATAATGTGCTCTAACCCTAAACGTACACCTGTCACTGTCTGTAACCTAAGTCCAATACATTCACTAACTTAAAACCATTTTCTTAAGTATCATAATTCAGAAAAAAATGGGCTGTCTGTGATATTAGGGTTTCTTTTTTTTTCTGATCACAGAAAAGGAAAGCATTTGTTTTCTTATTTAGCTGAGATTTGATGTGCAGACATTGATGTTTTGAAAATCAGTGTTTCTGCACTGTGACAAATATATAAAACTGACATAGAATTTGGACTTATTTGAACATTCTCCTTCAAACTCGTTAATTCTCTAATAAATCAGTATAGTCATGCATGATACTATTGCAATAGGCCTAGGGTATTCAAGGCTGAACTGCAATTGATTATTGTTGTGCATATTTACTCTGTGAATTTTTTCCCAATAATACATTTTATAATGCTCAACATCACAGATGTTAAATGACCCAAAATATTAGGCAAATGAAGAGTCACAGTCTGAAATAAATTACCTTGCTCTTTTTTATATCGAGTAGTATTTGATCCATTGGCTTTACTTGGCATCTATAATAAATTTGTGTATTTCTACTATATTGCTGCAATGTGTAGCTGACATAGTAGTATATTCTACAGCTGTGTTTTATTTGAATTCAACACTTTGTATATTCATTCTCAACTGTTATTGCCAATCAGACTGAATATCTTGTCCTCGATAAAACAAGAAAATGAGCCCAGCAGTGTCAATGTCCACCAATAATACCAAACTAGACACCGCTGTAGATACGTTCACTCATAATCAATTTTATTAACAAAACTTTTTTAAAAAAATATACAGACAATTAGATTGAGCGCTTTCTTCCCTTCCATAGGGATTTCATCAGAATCACATTGCTTATCCTATTTCCCTCCTTATATCCACCTATTATCTGATGTCATCATCAATTAGTTAATTTAATTACAAAGTGCAACTTTTAAATAAACATTCCTTTTAGATGGACTTTTTAAAAGACATATTTAAAATTCAAGTATTTAGAACTCGTCCCATTTCTAAAACATACTAACATATAATAAATAATACATTAAAAATTAAAAATTAAAAATTATCTATATATATGTGTTTAAATAAGCATGCTCTAGATTTCATCTTAAAATTGTATATGAATATGACAAACAAATATATATTTATACAATAATATAAATGCATATACAAATATATAAAATTATGTAAAAACATAAATACCTTAAAATTCATATCCCACATTCCATCCTCTTAACTAATATAGGTTTTATTGAAATTATTTCATTTAACCCAGGTGGCTGACTTGCTTGTAATTGTATTTGCCATCTTAATTCTCTTTCTTCAATATAACTTCTATAGTCACCCTCCCTAGGGTTTTGTGACACTTTTTCTAAAATTGCAAATCTAAACTCCTTATATGCCACACAACTAATAGAATGCCTATATAGGGCATTATTTACATTCTTAGTGGCAATTTGGTATGTATGTTCGTAAATCCCGTCCCTCAGTCTTCTCTCTGTCTTGCCTACATAGAATGAGGGACAGGACCTGCACATAGCCAAATATATAACTCCTGTAGACTGACAATGACCTTTTTCAAATCTAACCGTGGTTTTTAAAGAATTATTGATTGTTACTTTCTCATCTAGGCAAAGATGTTTACATTGCGTACAATGCCCACATTTTTAGTGCCATCTCTATTTTTATTTTTCAAGCCCTTCTTAAAAGTTTTTTTTTAAATTAGGGCCTACTTTATATACAAAATTTGGTTTAGTACCACCAATATTCCACAACCTTTGGTTATTCCTTAATATAACCCAGTACTTTTTTACTATTTTCTCTACCTCATATGTATTTTTTCCATATGGAACTACCACAGCTTTCTCAAACCTATTATTCTCTCCGTCTGTTATGCTTTTACCCTCTTTAGTGCTCTCTAATCTCCCTAACAATGGCTTATATTTTTTCCCCATTCACTTCTTACGTAATTAGCATATTCATCCAATATTTTTCTGGGGTAACCTCTCTCTTGAAATAGGGTAACAACCCCCTTCAATTCTTTGTCAATATCTTCAATGTTTGAGGTCATTCTAGCTATTCTTATTAGTTGCCCTTTTACTATACTATTCTTTTGTTTAAAAGGGTGGTCACTTGTGTATTGTAAATAAGAATTACTAAAGGATGGTTTCCTGTATACCTTACTTTTAAAACCCTTTTCATATTTCTCTATATATGTATCTAAATAATTTATTCCATTCTTATCATAAGTATATGTACATTTTAGAAATCTTGTACTCTCATTTAAATGTTAAATCAATTCCTTTATTAAATTCTCTGGTCCTTTCCATAAAATACAAATGTCATCCAGGAATCTCACATATAAATTCATATACTGGTAGAATCTACTTTGAAAGACATGGTTTTGTTCCCATTCCAGCAATACAAGGTTTGCAAATAAGGGGGCACATGACGCCCCCATAGCAACCCCTTTGTATTGCCTATAATATTCTCCTTCAAAAATAATATAGTTATGCTCTAAAACTATGTCCATGAATTCCATAATTAACTCCTTTTTACCATTATCTACTAAAGTGTTATTATGTAAGCTGTCTGAGAATACTTCCAATCCTTCCTCTTTTGGAATGGATGTAAAAAGATCTACCACATCTACAGTTATAAAGATTAATTCCTGATCCCACAAATCATTTCATATTCTACCCAAAAAATCCCAGGAATCTTTAAGTATATGCCCACCAATCACTATCTGTTGCTTTAGCCATCTGTCTATAAGCATACCAAAAGGGTAGTTTTTTGATCCACGACCATCCACTATCGGTCTGAATGATAAATTATCCAGGCCTTTATGCGTTTTGTGAATACCATATATAGCTGCTACTATTGGTTTTGCACCTTTTAAATAATTATATAGATCTCCAGAAATTCTTTGTTCCGGAAGATAATCTTCTAAATAAAAGTCAATTCTTCTATGACTAATATTAATTTCATTCAGTGAGGATGGTTGGTATGTGTCTAAATCATTTAGAATTTCAAAGATTTTCTGAGAATATTCCATAGAATCATAAAAAACCATCCCTCCCCCCTTTTCTGGTCGCATCACTCTAATTGTGTCATCTCCCCTAAGAGTTTTTAAAACTTCATTTTCTTTTTTACTTAGATTGCTAAAGAAACAGATAGTGAATGGTGGGCATATACTTAAAGATTCCTGGGATTTTTTGGGTAGAATACGAAATGATTTGTGGGATCAGGAAGTAATCTTTATAACCTTAGATGTGGTAGATCTTTTTACATCCATTCCAAAAGAGGAAGGATTGGAAGTATTCTCAGACAGCTTACATAATAGCACTTTAGTAGATAATGGTAAAAAGGAGTTAATTATGGTATTCATGGACATAGTTTTAGAGCATAACTATATTATTTTTGAAGGAGAATATTATAGGCAATACAAAGGGGTTGCTATGGGGGCGTCATGTGCCCCCATATTTGCAAACCTTGTATTGCTGGAATGGGAACAAAACCATGTCTTTCAAAGTAGATTCTACCAGTATATGAATTTATATGTGAGATTCCTGGACGACATTTGTATTTTATGGAAAGGACCAGAGAATTTAATAAAGGAATCGATTCAACATTTAAATGAGAGTACAAGATTTCTAAAATTTACATATACTTATGATAAGAATGGAATAAATTATTTAGATACATATATAGAGAAATATGAAAAGGGTTTTAAAAGTAAGGTATACAGGAAACCATCCTTTAGTAATTCTTATTTACAATACACAAGTGACCACCCTTTTAAACAAAAGAATAGTATAGTAAAAGGACAACTAATAAGAATAGCTAGAATAACCTCAAACATTGAAGATATTGACAAAGAATTGAAGGGGGTTGTTACCCTATTTCAAGAGAGAGGTTACCCCAGAAAAATATTTGATGAATATGCTAATTACGTAAGAAGTGAATGGGGAAAAAATATACACCATTGTTAGGGAGATTAGAGAGCACTAAAGAGGGTAAAAGCATAACAGATGGAGAGAATAATAGGTTTGAGAAAGCTGTGGTAGTTCCATATGGAAAAAATACATATGAGGTAGAGAAAATAGTAAAAAAGTACTGGGTTATATTAAGGAATAACCAAAGGTTGTGGAATATTGGTGGTACTAAACCAAATTTTGTATATAAAGTAGGCCCTAATTTAAAAAAAACTTTTGAGAAGGGCATGAAAAATAAAAATAGAGATGGCACTAAAAATGTGGGCATTGTACGCAATGTAAACATATTTGCCTAGATGAGAAAGTAACCATCAATAATTCTTTACAAACCATGATTAGATTTGAAAAAGGTCATTGATAGAATACAGGAGTTATATATATTTGGCTATGTGTAAGTCCTGTCCCTCATTCTATGTAGGCAAGACAGAGAGAAGACTGAGGGACAGGATTTACGAACATGTATACCAAATTGCCACTAAGAATTTAAATAATGCCCTATATATGCATTCTATTAGTTGTGTGGCATATAAGGAGTTTGGATTTGCAATTTTAGAAAAAGTGGCACAAAACCCTAGGGGGGGTGACTATAGAAGTTATATTGAAGAAAGAGAATTAAGATGGCAAATACAATTACAAGCAAGTCAGCCACATGGGTTAAATGAAATAATTTCAATTCTATATTAATTAAGATGATGGAATGTGGAAAATGAATTTTAAGGTATTTATGTTTTTACGCAATTTTATATATTTGTATATGCATTTATATTATTGTATAAATATATATTTATTTGTCATATTCATATACAATTTTAAGATGAAATCTAGAGCACGCTTATTTAAACACACATATATATATATATATATATATATATATATATAGATAATTTTTAATTTTTAATTTTTAATGTATTATTTATTATATGTTAGTATGTTTTAGAAATGGGACGAGTTCTAAATACTTGAATTTTAAATATGTCTTTTAAAAAGTCCATCTAAAAGGAATGTTTCTTTAAAAGTTGCGCTATATAATTAAATTAACTAATTGATGATGACATCAGATAATAGGGGGATATAAGGAGGGAAATGGGATAAGCAATGTGATTCTGATGAAATCCCTATGGAAGGGAAGAAAGCGCTCAATCTAATTGTCTGTATATTTTTTTAAAAAAGTTTTGTTGATATAATTGGTCGTGAGTGAACGTATCTACAGTGGTGTCTAGTTTGGTATTATTGAATATCTTGTCCTAAAATCTCTGCTTTATATTCTGACTTCACAGTCAGATAGATCTACAAAAACTTCCTTCATCTGTTCCACAGATGATTTCCATAGCGACTTTAGCTACCCCTGAAATGTGCTGCAAACCTCCAGCACAAATGCTCCCTCAGCCCACCCATGATATCTTTCTCTCATTCTCTTATGTTTTTAGCGGATCTCATCCAAAGATGTATCCATTACTGGAATAAATACAGCAGGAAGGTCCCCCCAGTATATACAACCTGCATCCATGATTCATATACCACTGCTGTGACTTCATTGGTACACCCCTAAAAATATCTTTAATCCTTGTGTTATTATCAGCACCATGGCTAATATATGGAAAACTACCATAGTAAAACTACTGCCCAAATAATAATAACCCACATTCCCATTACGCTATCACTCCATTTGCATCCTCCCAACAATGTGCAAAATATTGGAGAAAATTGTTTACCTTTAACACACAGAATGCATTACTAAATATTCCCTAACAAAAGCAGTATGGCTTCTGGTCAGGGAGGAGCACAGCCACAGCCATCTGGTCGCTGATGAAATTCTTATGTCAATGGACAAAGGCATGTTCTCTGGTACAAATTTTACAAACCTCACCTGAGCCTTTGACTTATTCAATCCCGTCTTTCTTGTAATACACCTTTCAGTACTAGGCATTAGCCCTGAATCTATCCTTTGGTTCCAAAGTTACCTGACTAATTGGCATTTCACACTGATGTATAACTCCTGTACATCTTCTCTCCACTACTCAAACATGTACCTCAAGGATCTATTCTTCCACCACCCTTCCATTCTGTATATACATCAGTAAAGATTTCACTTGATCTTTCTTCCTACTACACATAGATGACATGGTTATCTACTGCTCCAATCACTCTCTAACTACCTTACAGTAAGACTTACATTCTGACTTCAGTTACCTCAGTGAGTGGATTGCTACTAAAAACATCATACTAAATATATCTAAACTGAATCTATGCATTTTGGTACTAAAAAAAAGCTCAGCAGATCCAAGAAAACTTTAGCAATCTGTGATTACAACCATCCCTTAGTACAAGTCTGCTCTTTCAATGATCTTGGTGTCTGTTTAGACACCTCACTCAACTTCCACCCACATCTTGATAATACACATAAAAAATCTCCAACTTTGTTGAGCACAATAATACCCCCTTCTTTCTCACACTCCACCAGATCTGCAACAGGGAAAGAAATACTACTCCTTCAAATTGAAGTCATTCTACAAAATATTTCAACAGCCTCCATTAAAACCACCACAGCTATTCAAATTCTGGAAAACAAAATTTGTAGGTTTACTGTAGGCGCACCAAGAAAGAAATGAACACCACTGTATAACACTAAAATTGCAAACTGGCTCCTTGTTATCCAGAGAGCAGATCTGCTCTGAGGATCGCTATTGTTCAAACTTCTACAAGAACAGACTCTTACTCCTTTAACCTGAAAAATAATAAGACATGCCTGAACATACAACTTAAGAACGTTGAACCACGAGGCTCTAAAACTCAAATCCCACACTCCAAGCTACATATTTCTGACAATGCATTCTCAATTCTCAGCCAGATGATGGGAGTCCATCCCAACTGAAAGTAAAGACTCATCCTATTATTCCAAGTTCCATTTTTTACTAAAATCACACTTCCAAATGAAGCAGAATGCACCTATTACCCATTGGGTTGCATCATTTAAGTCTACTTTAAGTCTTCTCCACTCTAACTCATCCATTAAAATCCTTTTGCTGCTTTTCACATCTCTAATGTATTCTACTCTAGTTTCTCAAACGTTTTAAAACTTTTGTAGGTAGTGTAATACATTGGAATTACTATTCATCCAAAGCATTACTACATGTACTGTTCTATTGTTACTTTTGTGATATTGTAGTCTTGTCTATTTTGTATGTCTAGCCCAGTGATGGCAAACCTTTTGGGTTTGGTGTGTCAAAAGCTCTGGGCACAAAATAATTCAGTGCACTTCACATGAGCAACAAACGCAAAAGCAGTGTATTTTGTAACTCGGGTGTTGGTGATTGGTGGTGTGTCACCCAAAATGTCATGGCATGTGTCACCTTTGACACGCATGCCAGTTTTTCAACCTGGGCAGAGACTGAAACTGGTCAGGATCGATTGCTGCTCTTCCCTGATAAAACATTTCAAAAAATACATAAATAAATAAATGGATAAACGAATACATGAATAAATAAATACATTTCTTGCAAAGAATAAATGATAAATATATGGCATTTTTTCAAGACTAGTAATACTTGATGGATTTTTTGATTAGTGCTACAATTTTGCCTTTGTCCTCACTTGATTGTCATTTCTGCCTCTTGCCAAAACATCAGGATACCCTGTAATAAGGCATAGCTGCCTTATTCTCATTGAGAAAAATATATGCAAATGCTGAGTAAGCCATTTTTGTTACAAACATCAGGTCTCTGGAAAGATGGCTATTTTTAAGGGAAAAAAATGTTTATAGGTCTACAGTTCAGCAGCCTATTACCACAAGCTGACTCTGTGTGCCACTGATACTTTTTCCAGCTGCATAATGGAGAAAGAGGTTAAAAATGGTACCTCTTGAGGGCAAATGAGTGCTTGAAAACAAGATTCATTACCAATTCATTTGACCACACAGATAAAGTATAATTATTTGATGTTGTCTACCTGTTTAAAAAGGACTAGTAACAGCAGCATCTTGATTAAATTTAGGTGTACATCAAAAGACACAGTTCAATGAATCTGTGGATTAAATGCTTGCTCGGGTGCCCAACATGTTGACTAGACTTATGGTGGAAGCATCTAAACTACATGAGGGAATTTTGGGTAGCCTTACATTATGTTAAAGAGATGAAAGAAAAAGTGGCTTGAATTCTTATCTGACTATACTGCTAGCAAGTTAACTGACCACTCAATTATTAAGTTGGAGTGGTTAAGCATATAATTATTTTTTCAAAGAGAGGATGGGTCAGCTTATAAACAGGTACAGACATGAGAATGTGTGCTTGCATAGCATGCCTAGAAGTGTGGTAGTGGAGGGTAATTTTCTTCAGCATTACATCAAGAGTTAAAAAAACATTCTGAGCTTTTCATGAAACAAGGATACTGGGCTAAATGGGGCATGTACAATGGATATTTTTTATTTTATTTATTATTTATCCTTTGATGACTGGGTTAATATGATTTGGCTAGTAACCTCTTTTAAGAGGAGAACAGAGGGGTATTTATACTAATAGGGGAAATTTGTCCAGGGCATTTACAGAAAGGAAGCAGATATGCACACCAACAAAATGTAGGAGAAAGTGAGATTTCTTCTACTAGTAAAACACTTGAGAGGAAAAACAGTATGCATGATTCTAAATGTAGCTCTCCAAAGAACGATTTCAAGCCGATATAATTAATCAGGGCAGTTTGACTGCAAGGGAGACTTCCACCTCTGATGGAATGATAGGAAGCATCAGACAGGTTACTGTTGGAACACACTCAGAATTAGATTTTGTTGGTCATATTCAAGGGCTAAATCTGTAGGCTACTTATTATTGAATAAGGCAGCCAGAGGGAAGGCAGCAAAGGCAGAAGTAATGGAGAGTTGCTGGACCATGTGAGGGGAAGGAGCCATTTGAAATTCAGGCTAGATGATAGAGGAAGCTTAGTGTCTGCAACAACAATTTTCATTGTATGTGCAAGGATAGTAATTATGATCCTCACATTGAACAGACAGTTCTACTGAATGCAATGCAATATATGATAAATCTATGGTTGTGACACCTGGAAGTAGTCGTCTTACTTCAAGTTAATGCAACCTCAAAGTTTCAAAACAAAATATTTAAATGTTGGTGATGGGAGAACTACTTTTTTTAATCTGAAGAAGTCTACAGTAAACAAGTGGATGAAAGTGCTTATTTTCTCAATAAAATTCATACCTGGAGCTAGTGGGCATCTGCTGTTTTTGTTTTGATGCTTTTATTGTTCTGCAGTTTGGTTTTTGGTTCAAAAACCTCAAAGTTAGTATCTATTGTTAGCTGAGGTGTCAGAAATACAGTGCTACAAAACAAGATTTTAATCGTGTTGCAATAAGTTTAGCAATTTGCTGTCCTTGTGCCTAAATGTTTTGAGATTGGCACTGTTGTTCCCACGACTGTGATAGGGAGCTCTATAACAGATAATTTAGGGTAGGTGAGGATATAGAATAAGTTGACGGGTGCATATGCAGTGTTTACTATTGGAAGTACCTGCTTCCTTCCTTTTCACAACAACAAAGTGACAAACTCCTCAAACGTGAAGGAATCTGAACATAGAAAGCTGAATAAGGTGAGTGTAACTAGTTATCAGTAAGACCATCTGTTTGTGTGTTCAAGGGGTGGGTGATGGAAACATACCTCTCAACTTGTTTGCACAAAAATTCTGGACAAAACTAAAAACAACAGTAGGGCTAAGTCCTAAAATAAGGGACAGTTTTCAAATATTACTTGAATTCAACTTTGCTAGCAAACTTTGTTAGCTTGTACAGTATTTGGACTGCTGAATGTTTGAATTCTGCTGTATTTCTTTGCCTATACACAGAGTTATGTTATATCACTGTTAACTGACATGGTATCTTATTAATCCTGGTGTAATATTATCTCTACTACCTAGGTGAAGGTCATATTTACTGACATCTTTTAATAGTGATACTGAAACTGCTTCTATAATTGTACTGTTTCTAATGTCTGCTGACTATATGTTTTTAAATGTAGGCTGCTATATATGTACATTCTTCTCTTAATCTATCTTCACTAGCAATATCTGCTTAACAGTCCCACTTTATTCCTCCACATTTCTGACTATTCTGTCTGCCTCTGAACTACCCTTAATTGACAGCTAGACCAGGTCTACTACTAATCTATGTTAACTGTAAGCATTATCTCATACTATGAATCCTCCAGCTGGTGTCCCTTTCTTTCTTTTCTTCCTTATTTATGTTGTTTAGCTGGCTGTTTGTCTCATTCGCCTATTTCACATCTCCTTTCTCTGTCTCCACTCCTAAAGTTCTAAAAGTCTACAAATCACCCAATGTGAATTCAAGTAACACCTACACCAAGCTCAGTGCTTTAAATCTCCAGTCTGCAGCACACCAAAATAAAGTAAATGCTTGAAATTAATCTATCCTTCTCCTGCAACCTATACAATCATTGTAAGGCTTTCTGCACACAACTGGGCACTACCTTTACTATCATCCTTCCTGTTCATCTCCATTTCTCTGCAAATAATTGTCCCCCCTTAAATTTCCTTCCTTTTTACCCTCTCTCGCTGCTTTGTGTTAACTCTCTGGTATCTAGTAAGCCTACACTAGACTACAGCTCAATACCTTGTTTTTCCCTTCCTTTTATCCTTTCCTTTGCATTCTTGTCACTAAATACTCTATAATAACCAAATTACAGATTATTTTACTCTACTTACATTTCCAGTGATAGGATTCTTCTGATAGCTGCAATCTGGTTCTTCCCACTTCATTCGGTTTGCTCACTCCACTCCCCTCCCCTGCCCCCATATCCCACCCACACCATGGCCTCTATTCATATTCCCCAGCAAACCACTCCCTCTAATTTCCATATTCCAGTTATATACAACTCTATCCCATCCACACCCACATCATATTCATACCTTGCCTACTTTTATTGAACCAAACTTATCTGCTTTTCCCTCCCTCCATCAACTTCAGTCTCATTCTCCCTACTATTATTCTTTGTATCTCACTATACTTCATCCCTCAAAATACAAACACGACCTCTAACTATCTTACATTAACTCCAGGCATACCACCTTCTCTCCTACTACTCCTATTTTTTCATTCATCCTTTTAATGCACACATCAAACTAATACTGTACCATAAATTTACTATTCATCAATCACATCTCCCCCTCCTTATCACAAGACAAAAAAAAAACTATCCAAATTGTCAAATCCCACCTTGAAGACAACACATTTCCAACCTTACCTTAAGCTGCTCATACATCACTAAATAGCATAAATCTCTAATTACACCTCATATTTCATTCTAACATAGAATACCACTGCTACTATTTTTAAACCCACCCTCACAGTAGACACACTCTTCATAACCTGCCTAATGTTTTTACTCTTAATTATCAACCTCACTACAACTATATCCTCACATATCCCCACACACTAATACACATTAATAACCTCCTCTAACCATCTCCCCCAATAAACAGCTTCTCACATATCTCCTCACAGCTTTTCCCCTATACCCTCCCATATTATTCAATCCACAAATTGGCCTCCTTACCTCCTATGAAACCGCACTTGACACCTGTACCAACACCTATGTATAAAAACACACATCCCATATTATTCATTCCTCATCACTTATCTATTCAAATGTGGAGACATACATCCTAACCCAGACCCACCCTTTAATCCTAACCCCAAAATTAACTCCAAAGACTTAAACATAATAACACCGAATCTTAAAAGGATATGTACTGCATACCCGGATGGATGAAAATAAACCTGACATACTAGCCATTACTGAAACATGACTGCACCCTAATGTAAAAGACCTGGAAATAATATCTCCAAACTTTGCAATAACCAGACAAGATAGACCTAAAAAGAAATGGGGAGGGATAGACCTTCTGTATCCCTCTGAACTCAATATCACACCCTACACCAGTAATATACCCATCTTTTCTAATGCTGAGGTAGTAATCTCTTTTTTGAACCTCAACACAGCAAAAAGAATTTGCATAATAGTAATATATATATATATATATATATATATATATATATATATATATATATATATATATATATCCCACCAGTCGCAATATACCAGTGTTGGAAGATATATTATCCTGGACATCCCAAACAATAAATCATAAAACAATAATCTTAGGAGACGTAAATATAAATTGGCAGATCATTGCTTTCAACTCCACCATAAATAGTATCAATCTGTATGGTTTTTCACAGTTTATCAATAGTCCAACAAGATACAGCAAAAATCTTACCCGCCAATCCACCCTAGACTGGATCCTAGTATCCCACCCCACCAATTATCCCTCTTCCGGTATACTATTTCCCTGATTGATCATCTGCAAGCTTATGTCCTTAGAACAACCTACTAACAACTAAGAGTACACACTGTAAAGCTGGTTAGGAATTCAACTAATTTTTGTAAGCATGAATTCAGCAATCCCCTACATGAAATAGACTGAACACCCCTTAAACTACTACCTCTTCATGATGCTGTACTCTACTTTAATAACACCTTCTGTCACATACTTAATACCCTAGCCCCCATTCGTATGAAAAGAATCAAAAAGAGCTCAGCCCCATGACTCTCTAAGGAATGTAAACACCTGATGAAGCAAAGGGACCTAGCCTGGAAAACCTGAAAACTCAACAAAAATGATCAAAATCATGTCAATTTCAAAACACTATGTAACAAAGTGACGGGTCTATATCAGATTATCGAAGTTTTACTACTTCAAATCACTAAACATCGAATTATATTGATCGAAGTAGTAAAACCTTGAAACTCTATAAAAACATTAAAAACAAAAAAAGGGTGTAAGTAGGGGGGCAAGCCCCCTAAACCCCCACGTGGGGTGCTTCGCCCTCGACCCCCCCGCTACTTAAATATACCAACTCCAAGATCGCACTTCAGTGCAATACTGTGTGGAAATGGAATATTTCCATTTCCTACACTGTAGCGCAATCTCAGAGTTGGTATATTTAAGTAGAAGGGGGTGTGGGGGTGTATGGGGGCTTGCCACCCCGCTTAGACCCTTTTGTTTTTTTTTAAATGTTTTTATAGGGTTTCGAGGTTTTACTACTTTGATCACTACAGTTCGATGTTTAGTGATTCTAAGTAGTAAAACTTCGATAATCTGATATAGAACCCAACGTGACAACATTAATCAACAAAGATAAGAAATCATACAATTCCCAGCTTCAACTCCAGCATAAAACCAATCTTCCAAATGTTGGCACTCCATAGCTACTCTTACTTTACTTAACCCTGGGACAAATAGACATCACACCCCATCATCTAATACTCCTCATCAAAAATAGCCAAAAACTTTAATAAGCACTTCATAAAATCAATAGCAGACCTACTATATAACACCCCTAACACTGGACCACCTACCATTCAAACTATTTATGCATCAGTCCTATACCATCAACTACCTCTAATCCTGTCATTAATAACCCCCCTACTCAACAAAATGTCATACAAACCCCATTCTCATTTCAGCCCATACCCACAGACACCATAAAGAAACTGCTACAAAAACTAAAACCCTGCTCCACCTGGGCTGATAATCTTCCACCACAGTACCTCAAACTGGCTGCCAACATAATTGCCTACCCAACCAGTATCCTTATAAATAGGTCTTTATCTGAATCAGAAGTACCAGCCACAAGGAAACACTCTTACATCACCCCCATCCACTAAGGAGACAACTGTATTGAACCAACAAACGTTAGTCCTATATCCATCTTGTCACACATATCCAAAATTCTCCAGAGTGGTATCCATCAGCAGGCAATGCAATACCTGTTGCAAACAACCTATTGACCCAAATCCAACATGGTTTCCACTCCAGCCTTAGCAGATCTACAGCCCTATTATCCTTTAAGGACACTGTGAACAAGGCCAGAGATGCAGGATCCTATAGAGCCTCTGTATTCCTTGACCTCTCTAAGGCCTTTGACATGGTCTGTCACCCCGTACTACTGAACACACTGTCTAACTTAGGCTTCTCACATAACACTGTTGTGTTGGGTTTGAGCTGTTGTGAGGGTTTGAAATGGTTACAGAGCTACCTTGAGGATCTTTAGGAGTGAAATGGTCCAACAAAATCTCACCCTTTCTCCACAACCCTACTGGAGTCCTTCAAGGTTCCATCCTCAGACCCCTACTCTTCAACATTTTCACTAACAACCTTCACACTTCTCCCACCCTGGAACCCTCATTCAATACAGTGATGATTCCACCATAATCTGTACCACTCAGTCACTACCAGAACTGCTTTCAAAAACTCAACAGTCATTTATTGCAGTCAAATCCTGGCTAAAAAATGCCCAACTCTTTCCTAATCCAAGGAATGTTTGTATCTAACAGCACTGTCATAGAAATAGTGCAAGGAACTAAATGTCTAGGAGTAATCATTGTTACAATAAACTTTACTTCGACCCCCATATACAGCAGAATGTAAATTAAACTAATCAAAAACTGGAACTCTTCTATAGAAACAAACATTTCTTAAGGGTAGCAACCATAGCTGCACTAGCAAAAGCCTTTTACTTCCCTCCCTTCTTTACAGTGCCTCTATCTTAACTAACTTACAAACTTCTACCATAGGCAAGATGGAGCATAGCTACAAGAAAGTTGCAAAGTTTGCCACAAACTGTAAATTTCACACACACCACTGTAATCCTCTGCTAGAACTAAACTGGCTAGAACTCCTCAACTGTCTTGATTTCATTCAGGTATCCACTTTGCACAACCTTATTTTCAAGCCTACTGCTTTCCCTGCGCTTGCTAACCTAGTCACACCTTTCACACTAAATAAATCCCTACGATCAAAAGACAAATATCTCTTAGCTATTTCAAAACCCACAAAAAAAAAAAAAAAAAAAAAACAGGTCGCACACTGTATTAGTTTTCTGTCTCTAAACTATGGAATTCACTACCTTTAGGTACCAGGTCTATGCCTGGCCTAAGCCGCTTTAAAGCCTCTTTCAAAAATCATCTCAAAAATACATGGTTCTGCTCCTGTATAAATCCAGTCTAATGCTCAGGTCTTCCTCTTCTTCCACACCAGCTTCATCCTCTTCTTCTTCTGTCACAACTCACTTCTTCACTGTCTTCAAGATCTTAAGTCTCTTTTAATTCCTTCTCTGTTTCTATACCATATCCTTAAGCTACTGCTCAGTCTGTAATGCTTCTATTCTTCTTAACTCTCTCAACATCTTTCTGCATCACTAACTTTCCAGCTATTATTTTCTTAACCAAAACCAACATTTTATTTTTCATACATTATAACAGCTGATGTCATACATTGTACTAACATTGAGTGAGGTCACTAAAAAACAATCAGTAAAAACAAAATGAATACTCCAACAAAGCTAGAACTTCCACTGAATGACCTCCCAAACCTCTTGTATCAGAGTGACATGGGATATATGCAAATGATCCCTATGAACATCAGGTGTTTCAGCTAATTGGCAATTTTGAATGCCCATGACTTGTTTCGTCATTTTACTGGACAATTTCAGGCCAGCAAAGCCAAACCCCACTAGCTGTGGATATGCATGTTTCGGCCTTGTTATGACCTCATCAGCACAGCACAAGCAGAGTGTTACATACTATTTTTATACACTTTATCTACTCATAGGCTATGTACATGTTGTTACAGTGACTAAAATTGTCTATAATTGTGTAACTCTATAGAACTGTCTAGACATACAGTGTAACTCGTAACCTAGTTTACTTTCAATCGACTTATTTTTGTGTAGTATTCCTCATGTCACTTGTATTGTTTGTGGACTATACTGTATTTGTGTTGTACTGCATGTGGAGCTTTTCTCCATGAGCCTCCACTGAAAACTGGTTCTGTAGAGCCATTCGGACCAATCCGGTAAACAAATGTCACATAAATAAATAAATAAATAGATAAATAAATAAATAAAATTCACTTAAAAATGTTTATAGAACAGCAGATATTGCATAAACATGCATTTTCTTAACAATAAGATGTATGAAATGCTTATGCCTTGCATTAATAACTGAATATAATATTCTGTGAAATACCAGAAAATCAAAAATGCTTTGGGAGACAGTACAAATACAGAATCAGGGATGTGCTTCAAAATTCTGCACAGCTGAGAGATATAGTTTGAAGAAAAGGAAAGATACTGACTTGAGGGTGACCAGTGGTCTGACCTCCGCATTTTCTATGACAAAGTATTCAGTGAAGAATTTGCATTCTAACGACTAGAAATGCACATCTATTAGATATGAATGTTACATGAACCACAGCCGTTCATAGTTGCAAGAAAGTGACATACAACAATGATACATGGTACCACTAACCTGAAGCATCCTCTACAGACATCTGGACAGTTTTCTCCAGGCCATCTTCCACATCCAAGCCACCTCCATGAATGAGGGTTCTGTCTCCATCCCTATGATGGATAACAGAATTTTCTCAACCTCTCTGACACACCTATGTATTGGTTGTCCACCCCAGTAGTTAACTTGTCTCTGGCAGTTTCACTTGCCTTAGTCTTGGCATAAACACATCAACAACCCTGTAGTGCACCTTTACCATTGTCCTACTATGGGCCACCATTGCATTTATGTCCTGTACTAGTCCCTGCTACATGTCATCATGGAATCCTTGTATGCTTTACTCTTCTCAAGGATATACATGTCATTTGTGCAGAGCACCTGTAATAGAACATTCACAGCTGTTACAATTTCTTCAGTAACATGAATAAAATGTATATCCCTTTTGGTTACAAATTTGGATTAGTGTGCATTTGTATGACTTTCCATAACAGCTGATGATTGTCTCAGTACTGTCCCCAGCTCTCTTTAGGTGTCCACAGCCTTGAATGCTGCTGTGGTGTAACCATTCTAATAATTTGCCATAGTGTGGCAGCAGTAGGCATGTGAGCTCTGCTTGCTGTTTGTTGGGTCTGTGCTTAAAGCACAGTCTGTGCCTGGTGTGTTGAACATCTCATATCTCTTGTGACATGTCATGCAGTCATTTGCATACAATACACTTTTGCAAATCTTACATAGCAGGATACTGACTGGGCATGGCTGTAGTCTTTGTACCTTGTCAGGCTAAGTGACCTAGCAGGAATGTAATCTATCCTGACTTGTTCCATGCACTTTGTTTGACTGAGCACTCCAGGCAATAGTGCAATATATCCTGTCCCTTTTGCCCTGTTAGGTTGCCCCCCAGCATATCAGTCCCTCTCATGTCCTATACTGTGTTACCCCACTCTTTCACCTGCTCAGTTACTGTCCCTGTTGTTTTCATTCAATCTTGTGCTCTCACTGCAGTCCTAAGGTGTATTATCATTAGTCCTTTCTTCTGTCAGTTTGCCTGTATAACAGTGCTCTCTGTTGTCCAGTATATTCTGATTATCTAAATGGTCCTGACATAATGTGGTCACCCAAAATATACTTACTGTTAATGTTGAGCAGAGAGATCAGCCAATAAATTTGCTGGGAAGATGGGTCTTTACCTGGTTTGTATAATGGATGTAAGAGTGATTCTTTACATGAAGGAGGAACCACTGATTGGGAGGAAGGTGACAATCATACACCTTCAAGAAGCTTAAGGGCTGGAGCTGAAAGCTGCTTATATACTTTGGCAGGCAGGTCGTCAGTACCTGGAGCATGTTATTTTCAATTTTATAATAATTGAAATCACTTCTGAACTCATAACTGGATCCCCGAGGGACTGTTTCTGTTCCTGAGTTTAGCTGGGGACTGTAGATACGACACTTGATAGGCCAGGCTATTGTGCAAAATTATTTGGAGTAAATTCTGGGTTATCATATTTCTGATAGTATACCCAAAATCGAGTAGGCATACTATTAAGGGTCATGTAACCCATTGCCTTACCTTCGGTGCAAACTACTAAGAGTATATGTTGTATCAAATTCCTTTTCTGGTCTAGCCTAGAATACACCTGAGAAGAAACGTCATAATAATGAATAAACAATATAACTACAGCTTTTTCAGTATTCTTATTAATTATACCTGGAATTGTAAGACATGCTGTAGGTGGATTGGATACTCTAAATTGACCCTAGGCATGTGCCTTCTGTAGAATGTTGGGAGACAGGCTGGCAACTTGACACTGTAAAACTCTACTGCCAATCATGAGCGGACAGGTGATCCGCTGTGGTGACCCCTAACCGGGAAAAGCCGAAAGAAGAAGAAGAAGAAGAAGAGTACTTTTGGAGTGCTTGGCTCATCCTTTATGAAGAGATTGCTACTATTGAATTGTCTGCTATTGGAGATTTTACTTCAAACTGCCACTGTTTCCAGAGCCCTGATGCCCAGGTTCTTATTTTTGAATCAAGGAAATATTTATAGGAATTCCATAGTAAATGTGGAAGAATGATCAGTTAAGGCATGAACTGAAAAAAAAAAAATGTTGTGTGGCCCCTAGTAGACGCTTCACAAAATCTGACACCTAGTATAAAAAGGATACAGATGCCGTGGCTTTGGTGGTGAAAGGTCCCAAGATGGCAAGCTGCATTCTAGTGCATCATGGTCAGAGTACAGACAAGGGACTACCGTAAGATCAAAGGGGTAATTTATAGGTGCATGATCTATGTAGACCCTAACTATTCTGGTCGCCTTACCAAACCTTCATGAATGATGTTGTACAGGTTATAATAGGTTTACAAGATCCAAACCAATAAGCCATTTTAGAAACAACACTAGGAAATAGAAACAATAAGCTGGAACACTCCAGCTATGAACATATGACTATGTATATAGAACTTTTGTCTCCCAAAGTTAAGGGAGAAGTTTATCCCCCAAACATCCCTCATCTACTATGCTGGTGAAGTACTTGTCATAAACATGATCTAAGTACTGAGCCCTTATAGCCCCAGAGTACTTGTTACTAAATTAGATAGTGTGTACAACCAAAACTGATCAATACTCTTCATTAATAAAGCAGACAGGTATTACAAGTAGCATAGCAAAATACTGCTAAAGGAATGAGTTAAGTGCATTGCTTCAGTGAAATCAAGTAGGAAAGGTATTATGTGCTCCACTTCCTTGTGGCATAGTGCATGGTCTTGAGCATTGTGTTCAAGGGTGTTAGTGCAATCTATAATGCCAGCAACAGAGTCTTTAATATCCTGGGCCTTTGCATGGAGAAATTGCTAAAAAGCTCCAGTACCACCCTCAGTTAGTGTGTAGATGCTGTCAAATCATTGATATCTGCCACTGCTACTGTAGTTGCATTTCTAAGTTGCAGATGAGATTTCATAGGCCCTAAGTGATCATTTGCAAACTATTGCAATGTTGCTTGAGAAACTGCTGATTCAACCTTGCTTGATTCTTTAGTGTGACTCAGCCACATCATACACAAATTTATTTTTATCTTACAAAGCTGTTTTTTGGGCAGCATATAAAGCAAGATAATGCTGATTAATGAGATAGCAGTTTACACCAGATTCTTGACAGAAGAATTAGGTTGCACTGAATAACAATTTATTCCTAGAATGTAGATTGGAGTTTACAATTTTTACAGCATCAGACCCAGAACTGGAAGCACAGGAGGTGATTTTTTTAAGCTATTAGTGTCTTCATATTATGTGGCGTGTCTGTACAAGTGCTATGCCTTCAGACCTTGCATTGCTGGAATGCTGTCACTGTTTTTAAACCAGGTCTCTGTGGTGATGATGCACTTATCAACCTTTTCTAGGGTATGGAGAGCATGTAGGGTGTGGAGCTTTTCGTTTAGGCTCCTAGCATTGAGTAGTAATACCTTCATGTTAACCAGATTTTGCATAGTTATGTTGGAAGCACTGGAAGTACTATATTGCCTTAAAAAGCCACTATGGATGTACAAAAAGTTTTGGCCAATATACTTTGGCCCCAGGAGGGAAGCATAGCTCTCAACCTCCCATCTCCAAAATGAGGAACACTAACTCTCATAATGTGAAACAAATGGGCAAAATGTGGAACACATACTAATGGCTTGCTAACAACTTCATCTGGGATGGTCATAAGATGGTTAAAATATGCTGGTTTTACTTATAAAAAAGATCTTTTAATGAATTAATATGATTCATTTTGATTTCTCATGCATATCAGTTAAAAATTCCTAACACTGAATATGGGACAGACCCTTTCAATGTGGAACTTCGAGGAACATGAACTTTTTTAGACCCCAAATAAGGTATGTTCCTCGTAATGAGGTACACTTAAGAGGTATGGTGGGCAGAGGTGCAAGTCTTCCCTGGCAAAGCAGTTAATACTGCCAATCATCTCCTCCCATGATGACCTATATTAGATACCCTTGACAAAGCCGAATTGTGTTGGATCCAGGGTTTGGAGGTCACTTAAGTCTTTATTAATGAATTCCATTATGATACGTTCCATGGCCTTATAGATGAGGCTGGTCAGAATTATGGGTCTATAATTCCCCAGCTCTGTTGCTAGGCTGCCTCTGCTGTTCTCTACTCTGCAGGAACAAAGCCTGTGGTTAGGCTATGACTGAATATGATACTTAATGGTGATGCTAGTTCATGTTTTAGCTTGTTTAGAAGACAGCCATGGATGCTGTCTGGTCTCATAGAGGCTTTGTGTTTGCCTTGGACAAAGCTTTAATGACCTGCTCTTCAGATATGCAGGGTGGGTGGGAAGTTGGGGGCAATGTTTGTGATAAGTTTGGAGGGGATAAGGCAGTGAAATTTTCACCAAATCTAACCACTAGCAGATTTGCTATCACTGCGAGGTCAATGTGTGTGATACCATTAGTCACGAGTTCAGCACATGCTTGGGTCCTACCTTTTAGGAAAAGTATATAGTTGTAAATGGCCTTATGGATATCCTTGGCTGTGCAAGCTAGGTTTTTCTTAAAGAGGCCCTTAGAGGATCTGACACGTTGTCTTATTTGCCTGCTGATGCTGAGGAGGGTGCTTTTCCATTGTTGGGGCCTCACCTTGGTTTTCTTGGACAGCAAAATTTTGAGTTGGTTGTAAAGTTTGTTGATGCCGGATGTTTTTACTAGGGCTCTGGCTTTGATTCTCTCTCTGGAACAGCCGAGTCTATGCACTTATGCAAATGATTGTACTGGGCTTTAGTGTAAGCCTTGGTGTAGTTACCACTTCCAGCTGGGGGTAGGGCTTGGAATGCATTTATACCTACCCTCAGGTGGGTATAGTTTGCCTTGGTGAAGTTTTTTAGTCTAACTTCGCCTTTTATGAGAACTGGTGTTAGTGCCAGCTAGAAATTGACTGATTTGTGGTCAGATTTAACTAATGAGGGTCTGCCAGTTGCAGCGGTGCATCTGTTTGTCATGTTACTGAGGACCAGATCTTGTATGTTAGTTCCTTTTGTTGGGGTTTGGACAATTTGTTCCAGGGCATTTGAGTTAACAAAGTCAAGGAACTTTTCCATTAGTGAGTTAAGGCTAGAGTAAGTTTCCCAGTTGATGGTGGGATAATTGAAATCCTCCATGACAAGAGTGTTTGGCAATATTTGGATTGCCTCTAATTTAGTAAAGAAGGCTTCGTGTGCATCATGACGTATGGTGGAGAATCTATAACCTATAACTGGCAATGACTTGAATGGGGGTCTTACCCACAGTAAACTGAACTTGGAATAACTCCATGGGGTTGTCCAGTCTAACTAGATGGGATGTGAATTTATCTCTAATATGGGTGGAAACACCACCTCCTTTGGTTCTCACATGTTCATTTTGTGGACTAAAGGTGTGAAAGGCATTGTAGCCTTGCAGTGCTGGGGTAATGTTTGAGGCCGTGAACCAGGTTTCTGTGACTGCACAGACCTCTACATGTTCTAGTGACAGAAATGCTTCCAGGGTGTGCAGTTTTTGCTTTAAGCTCCCAGCTTAAAAGGAAAGGAAAAAGAAACAAAACATTTCAACAAATCAATACAAAATGAATATGCTAATTCCATCAAGGAAACTGAAGGTTCCTTGTCTTTTTTAGAAATTGAAGACAAGCTACTGATTAACTTACCTTAGAACTTATTCTACAGAAATTAAAAATAACGGGTCTTACTTTAATTTCTATTCAGTGATACCAAGGCCAGATTCTTACTAATAAGAGACACTAAGAAAAGCAAGGAAATACATATTTATATCTCTATATGTCTGTATCTGTGTGTGTGTGTGTGTGTGTGTGTGTGTGTGTGTGTGTGTGTGTGTGTGTGTGTGTGTGTGTGTAATTTTCCATGAAGTATTTCAGTGTCATATATTTTAGCCTAACAAGTTTGCCAATATTAAATCTCTTCATATGGTTTTCATTGCTAATAACAGACATTCCTCATAGTCTGCCTTCAAATTTGTTATAAAGTTTTGACTATCAAATAAAGACAATCACATGTGCATATGTATATATATATATATATATATATATATATATATATATATATATATATATATAGATATAGATATATATATATATATATATATATATATATATATATATATATATATATATATATATATATATATATACATATATATATATATATATATATATATATATATATATATATATATATATATATATATATATATATATATATATCTATATATATATATGGGTCTATATTATATGCTCGAATAGACTTTTCTTCAAACATATAATCATCTACAACTAGCAAATGCTCTAAAGCACGAACGGCCATGTCCGTGAATTTTTTCCTTGGGAAAAAAATTCATGGGGCCGTACACAAAAAACACAAACTTCAAAACCCTAATGAAGTGGGGGGCTTCACCCCCCATACTAAATATACCAACTCCAAGATCGCTGTACATTGGTGAAAAGTGCAATTCCCGATAACAGCCAACTGAATTTCTTCTATAGCTCTCTCTGTCTCTATCTCTCTCTCTCTCTCTGTCCCTCTACTACATTGCCCTTCTCTGTTCATCCTTAGTTCATGTTTTTATATGCCATCTAATTATGCCATTGGCTTAAGGCCATAGTGCCATCATATGTGCAAATTATTAATTCAGTGCATTACTTCCTGCATGTAGGATGCATGATATTTGTCTTTTACCAAACTGATAATTAGTCTTGAATTTTGTTTATTATACATTGTCACATTTACACCTATATGAGTTGATTTTTTTTTTACCCTTTAAATAATTTGAGGCTCATTATGAGATTATTTTGTATCCTGGGGCTGGATATCAGACTGGGGACTATAATTATATATTCTAAAAATTTGAGGATGTGGCCATTCATGCTTTAGAGCATTCGCTGTTTAAATGTCGATGATTATATGTTTGGAGAAAAGTCTCTTTAGGCATGTAATGTAGACACATATTTCTATCTATCTATTTATATATATATATATATATATATATATATATATATATATATATATATATATATATATATATATATATGTGTGTGTGTGTGTGTGTGTGTGTATGTATGTATATATATACATATATATATATATATATATATATATATATATGGGTTCACTACATATGACCGAAAGTTGATATGACTGAAGCACATTTGACTCAGACCAAAGGACCGAAAGTTCATTTGACCGAAAACCATATTACCGAAAACTCATTTGACTGAAAAACAGCACCGGCAGGTGTATACCCTGTTCTCCACTGTAGTGCTAACCTGGAGTGAGAATATATTGTTGGGGGCGTGTGGGGGGTGTAGCTCCCCACATACTTGCAGTTTATGTACTATTATATACCTGTGTATTCATTAACAATACATTAAAACTTATAACATCAGTAAAAACTGGTTGCATAATGTGGGGGGCTATGCCCCAGACACCCCCCTAACTTTATATTCTCACTCCAGGGTCGCACTACAGTGGGGAACAGGGCATATACCTGCCGGTGCTGGTTTTCGGTCAAATGAGTTTTCGGTCATATGGGTTTTCGGTCAAATGAACTTTTGGTCATTTGGTCTCAGTCAAATGGGCTTCTGTCATATGAACTTTCGGTCATATGTAGTGAACCCATATATATATATATATATATATATATATATATATATATATATATATATATATATATATATGCATACATATGGATTAGTATCACATTATCAAGTCAGCACTTAAACATTATAAACGAGAAACTATATCATTGAAAATAGATTAAATCACATGTATACATCATTACAAATTCAGAACATACAAAAATGAGAATGCACACACTGCTGTATCATATTACTAGTGTGTTCATGTCAGCAACCCACAATTTCTGTACTTCTGTACAGTGGGTAATCAATATATAACATCATTACTTGTGTGTAATCTTACCTTAGACTATGAAGTACACATGGGCCAGGAGTTTGTGAAAATAACAGCAAAGATAGCATTCTTAACTATATGACTTTGACTTCAATTATAGTGTAGTCAGACAATCAGGATATAAAAGCTGGTATGTAACCCTTGCCAGCATACACTGGGAAATGTGACATCATAGCAGATACAGGACAGCACATGCCTGGCTCCTTAGAGAGTTTATACACAACACACAGATCTTAGGTAAAGAACTGCTTGTAATAGATGATTTCATATTCAACTTAAAAAAAACATAAATCTAGGAAATACTGGGCATCCAAATGTAAATTATCAGAAAAATGCAGAGGACATGCAATAACAGTTTGTATTGCAGACAGTGAAGAGTTGACAAAGAGTACACCACACCATCATGTAAGTGATCCTGCTGAAGTTCAACCATATGATAACTTGTTATATACTAAAGCAGAGAGTGTCAATGTTTCAAGTTAATCTGCATTAATTTGTTGATGATGTTCTTAATGATACATCAATAGGATGTCAGGTATACTACCTAGTAGGAAGACAGTGCTTCAACAGGTTAATCACGTGCATAGGTAATTCCTTTATTTTATAGAAAGAAAACTGATAGTCAGACTGATAATCACATTGTGACATTGTCAATAAAGGATAATCTTTATGATCATAGCAGGGCTACCATCTGGTTGAAGAATTGTAGCTTTGAAGGGTGGAATATGTGCCAGCTATATAGAACACATATTTTTGTTACCTTTCCTGGTTATTGTAAAACTAATCCCTTGGTCTCCTGTCTCATGGCAAGAAAATCACTTAAAGCATATAACTTTATGTGGCAGTGAATTTTTGATCTTTTACACAGTTGTGATTTTACTGCAAGTGTGGCTTTGAAGTGGCTGATAAAAAGTATGAAAGTTAATATCAGTGGGGCCATACTGAAAGATTACTCGTTTCACTTTTGCCAAAACCTATGCAAAAAGGTACAGCATCTAGGTTTAAGCACTTTGTATAGGAAATGTGTTGTCAGACAAAATGTCGGTTGGCCTAACATTTCTCTGGGAATAAGAAGTGCTACCAGCATTAATGCACATAAAGGAAAGGTCTCCTGTAGAGGGGAAGGAACTTATTAGCTATATTACTGATTGGTACATCCTATGTAATCCACATAAGTCCCAGACTAGGACAACTGCATCAGAAAGGTTTCCTCCAGTTTGCCCTATTCGATTTTGGAATATTTCAATTTTGAATCAACTGTGTCTGCCAAATGCACAAATATTGTAGAAGAGTAGCATAGACATGTTCTCTGGAAGATGTGTCTCACATCTGCCAGCAGTGTTAAATGGACTATTCTGAGAACAAAACAAGATGGATGGGTTACTTTTGCACGTCTACAGGAAGTTCTCCATCCCCAAAGTGTAGAAAACTGATACAGAGGCACAGACAGTTTCAACATGTACTTGATCATAAAGGCGATTATGAGATCTCTAGCGTCCTCAGAGCTGTGACTCTCTTGCTAAAGATGTAAGTATGCAAACCTGTCCTAGTGTACCAACACAGAGTATTTCATTTCAGAGAAGATTTTCGTTTATCAAAATTGTTTCATGGTGTAATTTTGGCAGTAGTGGACCACCATCTCATTTGCTTTTGTTTATAAAAGCACTCATTCTGGTAATATAATTGTTTCTGTGTTTGATATACAAGTTCAGTGTTTCACTTTGGACACAGTTGCATACTTCCATTAGTGGATTTTTCTGTTGCTGAAAACTTTAGGTGTTGTATGGGCATTTTGTTCATCACATCACCTGCCTGTGTTGTTATTGATGTGCTAAATTGTGATAATGTATACTTGCAATTTAATATAGTTTTGATCATATAGTCTCGAGCTTTCAAGGTTTGATGAAGTGGAGAATCAATCATGTGAAATAAATCTATATACATGTATAAGATATTGCATGCTATTAACTTTTATAAAAAAAATCCTTACACCTATAGTTAATGAATTAAAAAAATAATACTATAATGTTAATATGACAAATACCATGAAGCAAACACCAAAGCAAGTTTCTCTCAAGGGGACATTCTCCCTACGCCTCACACCTACCCACAATTATAAATATACCCCAAGATTATACACCATGGAAAAACAGGGGACTTCCTTATCCCACTGTTTGTTGATCATGCACGAAAACAGTGTCAAAAGTAGTACTTCAAGTACCAATGAAACAGGAATTGATGAGAAAAGCTGTGGATTCTCATATCAATGATACAGCCTAAACAAGACTGGATGTAGACCAGTCTTTGTACTCCAGTCCATTTACAAAATAGAATTCAAACTTATCTGTCTTATATCTTATAAGAGTGACAATGGAGAGACACATCCTGGGATTCAATAAAGCCTACATACTTTGTAGGCATAGTGGCATATCTCGAACATAGGGTTTGGAGTCTGTGTGATCCAGTAAACAAGGCTGGGGGTGTGCATGAGCCTCCCAGCACTATTTCGGCATGGACATGAAGGAATAATGCAAATCACCTCATTTGCTGGTGAAAACCATGCAAATGAGGTGAATTTGTGATCCAGGAAGCAGATAAGCTTCTGTGTTGGAGCCATGTATGTGGCTGTAATGGAATAATGCAAATCACCTCATTTGCTGGTGGAAACCATGTAAATGAGGTGAATTTGTGATCCAGGAAGCAGACAGGCATCCGTGTTGGAGCCGTGTCTACAGCAGAAATGTATGTGGTTAGTAACTGCATACATTAATGCAAAAATAAAAATGAGGGCATGTCAACTGAAATGAAAGCATGTATTATGTTCATTAGGCATGCCAATGGCCAAATAGCCATTGGCATGCTAAATTATTGCACAACCATAAAAATAAAAGTTTTTTTTTTTAACAGATACAGGCTGTTTAAGAGGAGCGCAACAGCCCCCAAACAGGGATCATGGAAAAATGATAAAAAAGTAGGGAAAATGCAAGAAAAGGACATGTATAATTTTTCCATTATAATGGCCAGCATGTAGACTCATAACAATGACAGGTATCAGTTGTTGCTAAGAACATAGACTCTGGGATAGTAGTGTAACTAGGGTATAAGCCAGTAGGGGTATGTAAATGAGTTAAGTTTATTGAATAGCAAAATGGGTGACCGTGTCCGCAAGTACCTACCCATGTAGGAGCTATAATGTGGTGGTGTAAGCAGAAGAAGCAGCTGACATGTAAAGGGGGGGTGTCATGCTTGGTGTAAGCACATTGGAGCTCCATGGCTTCTGTTTGCGCTCAGCTAAGCAAAGGGGTGTGTCTGAGGCTGCTTAGCTGTGCTTAGCTGATTGCAGAAATTCTGAGTATTTTTGTGTCCAGGGAGGGCCTTTTCTGCTCAGCAATGTAGACACTAGCTGAAACAGTTTGTGTGGTGTGCCCTTGGACTTAAAAGGGGAAGAAATGTGAAAAAAGGAAACTAGGAGAATAAAGGCAATCAACTACAAATAAATAATAAGCCCTCTGCCACTCACAGTGGCCCATTCAAAGCCATCAGTCATAGAGCTGGCAGGTGGCTGCGGGGCTTAAAAGGGGAGGAAATGTAAAAAAAAATAGGGGGGAATAGCACAATAAAGGCAATCAAGTACAATTCACTAATAAGGCCTCTGCCACTCACAGTGGCTAATTCAAAGCCATCAAAAATATAGCTGGCAGTTGGAATGTATCATAGTCAGCCAATTACTCAGGCAGCATCTGCAGCACACCAGCATAAAGTATGCAAACACCCTTCAGTCTGTGTTTTCCCACAAAATCTGCACCATTGGAGTACACTTGGGAATTTTAACTGACAATGATAGGGGCTGCTGCTGCTTTGCTACATCTCTACGTGTTACAGACTGAGGGCAGTGATGAGGATAAATCTGACAACCGCCCCAGACCGAGGAGGAGAAGAGTGTTCAGACCCAGGGTAACCTTTCAGGGGCTGCATGAGCTGGAGATAGTAGAGTGCTACAGGGTGGATAGGGACATACTTCAGCAACTCACTGAGTTCTGCCAGCCTCACCTCAGACCCAGAGCCAACAGAGGGGAACTCATTCCAGTCAAAACAAAGGTATGTGTAGCCTTAAGAATAATAGCTACAGGTACTTTCCAAAGACCTGCTGGGGACCTCATGGGGGTCTGACAGGCATCTGCATCCAGGGTACTCCACCAGTTCCTGGATGCCATGCTGCCACATGCCAGTGAGCACATTTATTTCCCCACCACCCCTGAGGAGAGGACCAGCAATATGCGTCTCTTCCACCATGTAGCAAACTACCCAGAGATACTGGGTTCTATAGCCTGCACCCATGTCCACATCAAAGCACCACCTGGTGAAGAGGGTAGAGTCTACGTCAACTGCAAAGGATTTCCCTCCATCAACTGCCAGGTTGTGTGCAATACCCAGGGTATTATCATCAATGTGTGTGCAGGCAGCCCTGGCAGTTATCACGACTCCCACATCAGGCATGCCTCACAGCTGTACCAGGCATTTGCCAGGGGGGCTATAATACACACGCACACACACACACACACACACACACACACACACACACACACACACACACACACACACACACACACATTGAAGAATGCCATAATGAGGCACACGCACAAATAGAAACATCATAGAGCGTGTGTTTGGGCTGCTCAAGTCATGGGTCCGCTGCTTTGACATATCTGGAGGATCCTGCAGTACTCTCCAGCCACATGTGCACACATGTTCATAGTACCTTACATGCTACACAATCTGATCCCATGGAAACAGCTACAGCAGGAACAACACAGTGAAGGGGGATACAGTCCACCACCATTGCCAAGGTCCCCATAGGCACAGGAGGACTCGGAGGAGGAACTCACTGAGCCTCTCCCTGTAAGCAGATGTAGGCATGCCCAGTACACCCTGGCCTTGGCAAAGAGGCAATGCATAGCACATACAATGATATCCAGGGACCCAGGGACTGACACCTCTCTCCAACTCGCACACACAGTAGAAAGGATGCCACACACATCACACTTCCTCTACCTTACCATGTATAGACTGTATACTGCATGCATCTGACACAGGCAGTCCTCAAGCACTGTTCTCACAACTGATGCAGGCACAAGGTAAGTCATTTGTCTTAACAACTTAATGCTGTATTATGTTGTGTTAGCATATCTATGGTATTGCTGCATGTATGCAAGGGAATGGGGTGGCCTACAGGGATAGCAGACAACTGACAGCTATGTGGGACAACAGGAAATGTCCACCAAATGCTGGCTTACTCAGAATATCCAGTAGTCCCCTAGGTGACAAAACTCATTGCAGTATATGTGAGGGACTAACAAACTGCGGGGTCATAGGTCACATGCATGGATGTCAATGTTGGAGTCCCATACAAACCTCTCAGCCTCACACAGCAAGTCAGCTGTACAAAGCCAGAAAGAAATGTGTAGCAAAGACCCACAAATAGGGGCAATGATGAAATATATCACTTACAAACTTACACACTGATATCACAGCAGGTCTTGCAGTTGCCTTAAGTCTTTAAAGGGTAAGAAGTCTGAAACTCAAATGTCTCTCATAACTATCTGACCCTTGGTCTCTAGTGATATGCCAGTATTCTCCAAGACAAGAACAATACTATGCTAAATGGCAAAAAAATGTCAAACAAACATCTGCACAGTCTGTGGAAATGTGTACAGTTGAGAGGTAGTCCCCCCTCCCCCCAACACACACGTCTTCCCATAGAAATGCAGGAACATTTATGTTAGTGGTGTAAGTGCAATACTGTGGTTGACAGGGTCCATATTTCAGGACTGTCTGTGCAAACTATGTTGCATGTCAGCTACACATATGGTAGAAGTAGTCCAGAAGTCAATATACGTTACTGCAGGAAAGCTGGACCATTCAGGGACAGGGAGACACACATCTGGACAGTACACCTGGGAGTAAACTACACAGTGCCTAGTAGGACAGCAGGTTTCTGAAAGTCAGTGTATTGTCAGGTTATAAATGGCTGCCTCCTTACTGTATCAGTACTGACAACAAGTCACTGGGCACCAGCCAAAGCCCTGGAATGCCAGGGTGTCACTGAGGGGCATCAAGTATGCCTTGTATATCTGTTCTGCTTGTCATAACTTTGCATTTGCCTGCCAAACTACTTCCAAAACAATAAAGGTTGATGTTAAAACATCAATGGCAGACAGTGGAGAAGTAGACGACATACCCATAACAAAAAGTAAGCTAATACCAAAGCGTTCTTTCAACTGTCTAGGTTTAACAGAGCAATATTAACACCCTGTCCCCATGTGTGGACCTGTGACTAACTGTTATATATGAGCCTGTCCAGATGTCAGTCTGTGACGGTTTGACAGCTATGGCCCACATGTAGCCTTATAATAACATTGCAACACAAACTGAGGACCATAGCAGATGTAGGGGTGCAATGATGGATAACCCGCTAAGCAGGTTCTGTTCTTCTGACTTCAACATCTCAAAAAATGACTACAACCGTCAATGGGAAGGTATTAGTAGCTACACACCACCAACCACCTCACTCAGAGGATGCAGACAAATATGCTGAACAGTATGCCAGTGTAGTATACAAGTACCTGTACAACTGCATGGCATACCCAACACAACAAAAACAAGCTTCACAAGGAGACACATACCTATGTGGTGGACATCCACTATGAACAGGCTTTACAACAAAAGGAAGCAACTGTTGTCCAATAGTAAAAAGGCACAAATTCCCAATTGGAAAAACTCCCTCCTTAGCCTCAACAAGCAAAGTAGATCACTAGTGAAATCCTCCAAAGCCAATTATGAATCGAAGCTAGCCTCTGAAAGGCTAACTACAAAGCCTTTTTCAATTATGTCAGAAACTTCCATGGCTAAGGCCAGGTCTCTTCTGAATTACTTCTTAACAGTTTCACTTACACTGATCCTGTTAGCTTAGCCAACCTGCTAGCAGATAAGTCCAATGCAAATACCACCCTCCTGTCCCCCCAAAGGCTTAGTCCACATCCATGATACTTGCCCTGCACCTCACATCTCTGTAGATCAAGTGTTAAAGTCCCTATCCAAGCCAAACAACACAGAAGCCATGGGGTTTGATAGCATCCCAGGCTGCATTCTGCAACATCTCCAGTGAGAACTAGCCCTGCCATTGAGCACCCTACTCAATCATAGCCAAAGTACAGGCTTCATTCCAGAAGAGTGGAGAACTGCCATTGTCATCCCTTTACACAAAGGTGGGTATCTCATCCAGGGACAAAGAAGTCATAAGATCCATGTATCCTCCTACCCTTATAAGGCCAATTATTGTGTACTGCTCCCCCCTTGGCATGTACCTCACAAAGCGCATGCAGCAGCTGGAGAGACCACATAAGTTCCTCACCAGAAGAATCCAGCCCCTCAAACAAATACCCTATATAGATAGGCTAAAAGCACTGTCCCTTTACTCAGTTCCATACAGACACCTCAGAGGTGACTTCTGTCTGCCATACAAAGCAATACAAACCCTGATTTGATGGGACTGCTGCACATCTGCAAGTCAAGTCCCACTCAAGCAACCTGTAGACACAGCATCAACCTTGTCTGTGTTATCAATAGGACTTGGTGTGACAGATATGTGTCCTACAGATACCTCCATCTGTGGAATACACTCGCTGTCCACATCAACTGAATACCTCAATACTCCTTGTGAAGTACACCCTGGATAACTATGTGGTAAACAGAAAATACAGTCCTGTGATTCTACCTTTGTCCCTGCTGTACAGGGGCTCTAGCTGCTGACATGTCTTAACATGGGCTACACTCTCATCTGCTAGGGTTATAAGGACTTCAGGGCCAATACCCTAGTAACCTCCTTTTAATCTATGAACCTATAAACAAATTGCTGTCAGTGGTTCAACATATAACTCTATACTGCTCTGTCACTGACATACCAGGAGATCACAGTGCTATATACAATATACTACACATATCATGGAAATCTCTGTTCAGTACAATGCACTCTGTACCCACACCAGGATATGACTTCTCAGTTAAGAAGGCTACCACACAACCAGGAGATCACTGGCCATTATATGACTGAGGTGTTGGACTGTTTACACAGCTTAATCAGCAAATCAGCTGTAGCCACACCTCTCAACTGGCCGGATTTGGCCAGAATGTCTATACTTTGGCTCATAACTTTGGTCTACTCATCATAAATCTTGTATGTCTCTTGTAAATCATTGTGATGATCTGAGGATTGATGTCAGTAAGTAATGACATACATTTCAGTGTCAGATGTCATATATGTCAGAAAATGTCTGCTAACACAAACCCTGTTACTCTAGCAACTTTCTAAGTATATAAGAGCAGTATTTAAAATCTCTCCCTGTGCTTGGGCCATTGTCCCCCCATTTTGGCAGGCTATCCCCAGAGTTTTTGCAGGTTGACAGGTATGACTGTAGCACACAAAACCCTGGACCAGAGAACAGATATCTCTGGAATGGACACCCACTCTTACTATAGAAGGTCATACTGGGCTTGCTCCTGGAATTAGAAAATTACAGCCCATGTCTAAGCCCACATTGGGCTATACAACTATATTGGGCAGATATGTCTTTGCATACAGACAGCTATGTACACCTTAACTGTCTCTACCCACACCCATCGCACAGGATTACCCCAGCTATGTCTAGGTGGACCATATGTGCTATATCTGCATCTTTGGAATGTGATACACATACATATATATGGCCAACATATACATATATTTCAAGCATACACACACACAGACATGTGGGGAAGAGAGAAACAGACAGTGATACAGAGAGATAGAGAGAGAGAGAGAGAGAGAGGGAGACACAGACACAGAGAGAGTCATACACAGAGACACCCTGAAAAGCATAGAGTGATATCCTGTTGCAGACAATTGCATACCAGTTGTAACTAGTGACATATGCTAACATGAAGATGAGCTCCATTGTGTAATAGTAGTGAGTTAGGAGTTGTAATCTCACAACACCCAAATATTTGTGTGTGTGTGTGTGTGTGTGTGTGTGTGTGTGTGTGTGTGTGTGTATGTGTGTGTGTGTGTTTTAGACCATTCCCACCCAGTAGAATTCCCATTGCCATACTTTACAAGGGCAGCTGATATAATTCACCTTAGAAGTACCCTCAACCCTCTAAGGCACATGTGATAACTGAGTAACACTATAGTACAAATAATTAGATAGGCAGGGGTTCTAATCTCTGTCTTGGCAAATGTGTGTAAGTGTTTGTAAGTATGTGTGTGTTTGTAGGTTAAAATATTTTGAGCCCATTCCCACCCAGTAAACTTTCTATTGCCCTACTTTAGAAGGCCTGCTGATGTCATTCACCTTAGAAGTACCTATGTACAACCTTCAGCCCTATAAGCTCTGTGGCGTGTATGATAACTGCATAACACTATAGTACAAATAACTAGATAGGTAAGGGTTCTAATCTCAGCACTGGCAACTGTGGGTATGTGTTGGAAACATATCCCCTGTGTGTGTTGGTTATACCATTTTGAGGCTTGTTCCACCCAGTATACTTCTCATTGCCCTACTTTACAAGGGCTGCTGATGTTATTCAGCTTAGAAGTAACTTTGGACTCTTGCTGCCCTATAAGCTCTGTGGTGCATGCGCTAACTGCGTAGCACTATAGTATCAATAGCTAGATAGGTAGGGGTTCTAATCTCAGCACTGGCAACTGTGTGTGCATGTGTGTGATTGTTTGTGTGTGAGTGTGTGTGTGTGTGTGTGTGTGTGTGTGTGTGTGTGTGTGTGTGTGTGTGTGTGTGTGTGTGTGTGTGTGTCTTGGAAACATATCCCCTGTGTGTGTATTGGTTATACCATTTTGAGGCTTGTTCCACCCAGTACAGTTCCCATTGCCCTGCTTTAAATGGCTGCTGATGTCATTCCCCTTAGAAGTACCTTTGGACAATTATCAGCCCTATAAGCATTATGGTGTGTGTGATAACTGTGTAGCACTATAGTACAAGTAACTAGATAGGCAGGATTTATAATCTCAGTCCTGTAAAGTGTGTGTTTGTAGGTTAAAGTATTTTGAGTCCATTCCCCCCAGTACACATCCTATGTCATTAAGCTTAGAAGTACATTTGGACTCTTATCAACCCCGGAAGCTCCATGGTGCATGCAATAACCATGTAGCACTGTAGTGCTAATAACTAGATAGGTAGGGGTTCTCATCTCAGTACTGGCAAGTGTGTGTGTGTGTGTGTGTGTGTGTGTGTGTGTGTGTGTGTGTGTGTGTGTGTGTGTGTGTGTGTGTGTGTGTGTGTGTGTGTGTGTGTGTGTGTGTGTGTGTGTGTGTGTGTGTGTGTGTGGATAGGTAGGGGTTCTCATCTCAGTACTGGCAAATGTGTGTGTGTGTGTGTGTGTGTGTGTGTGTGTGTGTGTGTGTGTGTGTGTGTGTGTGTGTGTGTGATACCATTTTGTGGCCTGTTACACCCAGTGCACTTCCCATTGCCCTACTTTAAAATGGCTGCTGATTTCATTCACCTTAGAAGTACCTTTGGACAATTAGCCCTATAAGCTTAGTGGTGTGTGTGATAAGTAGGTAGCACACTAGTACATACAAGTAGATATGTAGGTGTTTGACTCTTAATATAGTACTGGGTGTGTTTGTCTATGAAGCCTATCCCCTGTGGCTGTTGTGTGTGTTAGTTATACTATTTTAAGGTCTGTTTAGCCCCCTTCCCATGGGATTACATTAAAGAGCCTGTTAATGGTATCTGCCTTACATGCACCATGTTAAACTCTACAGGCCATACCAGTCATTTATACAGATGTATGCAGAATACCCAGATGTTTGCAGCATATATATGATCTGTCTCTCCTAACAATGGGCATTTATGACAAATCATTGGCAAATATGTGACAGCTGCTGTAGTGACACACGTCAGCATCAGACTTCATACCTGTCTGAAACATCATGCTGATGCAAAGTCTGTTACTCCTTCGCTTGTCCATATTTGTTTAAGCAATATATGAGACCAGTCACTATTTTGGGTGGTGTATCCCATCATCTATGAAGCCATTCCCAACATTAATTGTTGTAAGAGGTAGTACTTTATGTCACAGGCATATAATCTCTGTGGTGCATGTAATCTGTAAGTGGCACTATAGTACATACAAGTGGATAGGTAGGTGTTCTAATATGAATATTGCAACTGTGTAAGTGTATGTGTTTCTGTATGCATATCCCCTGTGGCTGTCTTTCCTGTGTGAATGTGATGGTTTTACCATTTTGTGTGTCTCTTTCACCCTGTTAATTCCCCCATTGCCAACCTAGCTGCAGCCCCTACAGATGTCATCCACCTTACAAGCACAGTTACACATTTTAACACAAAGGCCCTTGTAGTGCATGCAATAGTCATATTAGTGTATAGTGTACATAACTAGATAGATAGGTCATTTAATATGAAAAGTGTCAACTCTGTGTGCAGGTGTGTTTCAGTGCATGTCCCCATACAGCAGTGTGTGCATGTTCCAGAAGGCACTACCATGTTATGGCCCTGTGAACCCACCATTGGCAATCCTAACAGCCCCTGCAATTGTCACCCACTTGAATAGTACTGGCAGACACTGGAACACTGCAGTAGTTCTGTGGTGTTTGTGTTATGTATCTAGCACTGTTGTTTGTAAAACTAGACAGCTAGATGTTCTGCTATCAGCAAGGGCAGGTCATGAGTGAGTGTGTGTGTGTGTGTGTGTGTGTGTGTGTGTGTGTGTGTGTGTGTGTGTGTGTGTGTGTGTGTGTGTGTGTGTGTGAATGTGTGTGTCTGTGTCTGCATGTATGTATGTATGTATGTACATTCCCCTTGCAGCAGTCTACCTGTGTTACAGCCTCCAGCATACCTCTCAACCACTCACAGAAAGACATCTGATTAAAACCATATGGGAATCTGGTGCAAACACCAAACATTGAGCACAACCTGCACATATTGCTGTGACACACATGGAAAGTAGATACCAGAACAGGTCAGGCATCTGAATGCACTTTCCAAAGGGTATGTGTTGTTACATGACAATATTTGTCATTAATCTGCAATGTCAGTCTGTCATGGTTATCCAAAACGTTGGCCAGAAAAACACGATTTTGTGACAGATGGAAAGAAATCATGTGCCAAACATCAGGACTATCTGCAGACATATGCATAGGTCACAGGTATGGCCACCGTTAGTAGGCAAACGTCTTAACCTCTTAGAGCAAGAATTCTTTATAAAGCCATAAATAATGGGGGAACAAAGGCCCCAAAATAGTGGCAAGTTTGAAATATTGCTCTTATAAACATAGAGATTTGATAGAATAACAGGTTTTGCATTAGCATAAATATTCTGAAGGGTATGAATTCTGCAACTGAAATGTCTGTCATTATTTTTTGACATCAACCCTCAATAATTTGGCAACAATTTGCCAGAAACACATGTTTATGAAAAAATGGAAGAAAAATATGAGGCAAGAATCTGGACATTCTGTTGAAATCTGTACAGTTGAGAGGTATGCATGTCTGGCCATTGTTAAAAAAACTTTCAGATTTTGTAGCAGTGTACTGTGTAAATGTGTTGGGCTGAGTAAGGAGACAGGCAGACATGAGTGTCATAGATCCTTTTCTATCTGACTGTGCATGCTGCTACAGTTGATGCTGGTCTATCAGCTGTGTATGTTTGTAGGGGCAGACTGATATATGTCCCTTAAAACTTCAAACCCCCCCCAAACCTTTATGTTTGGCTGTTGTGTGGATCCCCCACTGTAGGTGTTTGTGAGCAAAGTCAGGTGTGTAGCAGTTAGCAGGCCACAGCTGCTGCATTCTGGACAGGAGTCAGACTAGAGATTTTGAAGAAATTGGGGTAGAGCAAGCTGTTACTGTCAGTGAAGATGCAGTGTCAGCTGTTGTTTCCCAGCATGGCCTGATTGAGTGTACCCACAACAGTCCAGGTGAGGCATGTGGCTGTGGTGCATATGTTACATAGTGCCATCCAGAGAGTGGTAGTGAACATTTCCTACACATATTCATAGTTGTGAGATGTGTCCCACCCTGCAGGCCTTTAAAGTGCTACTGTCGGTGGCATTGACTGTGGTAGGGTCAACCAATTTCACAGGACATTGTAGGGCTCAAGTATTCCTATGTAGTATTGACATGCCTGTAGATATCATGCCACAGACTGTTGTGAATGCCAGGACTGTGGGTGTCTACATATTGACAGATGCTAGAAATGTTACAGATAGAACTAGAGAGCCATTAATCTGGCATGTGTATTTGTAAGACATATATGCATGCATACACTATGTAACAGAGGATTTGCATGGACATGTGTGTTCCGATGGGTATGATGTTGACACAGAGCTGTCTGTCATGGCTTCATAACCCCAATCTGCACTGGCTTGCCAGTATGTAGGCAGATAGGGTAGGTGTTATGACAAACCTTCCAAAAATAGGGGGCACAACTGTGGATATTCAGCAACAGTCTTTCAGTTGTCAGCTCTACCTGATATTGTAGGCCTCCCATGCATCCAGCAGCATTTATTTGTCTGTGTACTGGTTTGGTATCTGTGTCAGATGGCCAAGTACAGTGTGATTTGGGCCACTATATATTGGGAGTATTGTGAGACTGGCAATTGGGATATATTTGTGAAAACTGTTATACTCCAGAGGTCAGTTGGTGTACTGGAATGTTCTTCTGACTGTAGTTCAAAGGGTTCTGTGTTCAAACATTGACAATGATGTATTTTTTTCTTTCCCCTACAGACACATCCCTGTAGTGCCTGACATCTTTACAAAAGCATCAGTGATTACCTACAGCTGTTTGGTGTAGTAGTGTGTTGCTTTGATTGTATTGCAGAAGGTCCTAGGTTCAATAATCTGCATGTGTTTAATGCTTGTCCTGTTACATGAATGCAATGCATGACATCTTTACAAAAGCATTTCTAAATCTCCAGAGCTGGTTTGCCTTAGTGGTGTGTTGTTCTGACTGTAGTATGTAAGGTTTTGGGTTGGGGAATTGGGTATGATAACTTTTTTCCCTAATGTTAAATGACCATAATGCATGATATAGTTTCACAAGCATGGGCAAATCTCACAGGTAATATAGTGTAGTGGTACATTGCTGTGTCTGTAGTGTACAGGGTCCTGGGGCCAAGACTTGGCAGAGATGACTTTTTTCCCTAATGTTTAATGACCATAGTGCATGATATATTTACAAAAGCATGAGTAAATCACACAGCTTATATGGTGTAGTGAAACATTGCTATGACTGTAGTGTACAGAGTCCTGGGTTTGAGAACTGGCAGGGCAGGCTACTTTGTTGCTAGGCAGAACAGAGGCTGAATGAGTTAGAGTGATTAAAGCAGTTTTAAGCAGGTCTGTGTGACACTTAGCAGTGCCAAGAGGCGCTTAGTCCTGCTTGGCTCCACTTGGCACTGCTTATTCCCGCTTAAACCCACACTAATTTCAAAAAAAGAAAAGAAAAAAAGGGTGATAGAAAGTGGTGAAATGGGGGCAAGCAGGGGGAAAAATATGTGAAAGGCAGATAGGGATGTGCAGGGTGGGTGTAAGAAAGGACTATAGCTCTCCATTTCTTCTGCAGCGACAGCTGTGAATGATGTGGACAATTTGGAATTTAGTGCCACACACCACACAGGGAGGGGTGTGGGTGACATACATTGCTTGAGTAATTCAGGGACAAATTGATTGATGTCAGTGTGCTTTGGGGCAAAATAGAGAGCTATGTATGGGACATGTTTTTTTTGGGGGGGAACAGATCCCCCCCCTTTTTTTTAAGGTGAGAGTGAGATGTTGGGGAAAGGTTGTAGGTACATTTGGGGAGGTAAGCTGGGTAGGAGAGGTTGCTTTTGCAGACAAACAAGCCAGAAAACACAGCAGACAGGGGTGGTGTATGACACATGAGGGGGTAAACACCTGGGATGGGGAGGGTGGTTGGGAATCAGAGGCCCATTAGCCCCCGATGGAAACATTGGGACTGAGGTCTCTACCCATGGGCAGTCACCACTGCCTCTTCATAGTCCCGAAGGTGGCTGTGCTGGGGGTTGGACAACAGTGGCAGCCTGCTCCTCAAGGTGTGCCAGTCTGCCTCAATCTGGCTCACATGTCCATCCAAGTCTGTCTGGATGACCCTGCACTATATCTTGGAACTTCTTGCGGATGACAGGTTTCTCTCTGTGCCTGTGCCCAGGGGGTGGGACTGGCCCCGTCCCCTGAAGTGGTTCCACCTAAGGGTGATGCAGGTCCAGTGGAGCAGGCAGTTCCAGGTTGGGCCCAGATGTACTGGGGCCCTGGCGCTGCGGCCAGATGACACGGGACAGCCAGATCCATTGGGATCTGCCTTCCCAAACATACTATGGTGTTGAGGTTTTTCAAAATGTATTAGTTAGCTATGAACAAAACATTTCAAGATTAGTTATAACAGCAAGCGCAGGTGTTCAAATTAACCCAGAACAACAGAAGTGAAACAACTGCATAGCAAACAGAACACTTGCATAAATGGAATAACAGTCAGCATTGTAACAGCATGCCAGTTACATTTACGGCAACAGGCTACCAACAATGGTATTTGAACAAGATATGTTAATATGCAACCAATTAAATATATAAATAATAATAGGACACAAGTCCCAACATTAGTATATGAATAATAATTATTGAGGCAGATAAGTGGTGGGGGGAAAGAAAAAAGTCCATTAACAACTGTATATGCTTCTATTTTTTGCAACAGCACTGCTCAATACTCTACAGGTCTGCCCTCACTTTACATATACCTATGGCCCATAGCTTCTGTAGCACATACATAACTGTTAAACTGTCAACCTGGAATGGTATGGGGCAAACTGTGACAATTCTGGGTACATGACTAGGGGGGGGGACGTACATGTCAGGATTACATATATGAAGAAGAAGGGTTACCCTGCACTGATTTTGTGTGAGTGTGCTACTGGCATCCTTCACCTGGATTCATATCTGTGTCCAAGGTTATTGGCAGCAGTTACCACTAGCCATGACAGTGTGACACTTGAGAGACATTTACTGGGAAAGAGCATAGTGTATGTACCTATCCTGCTGTCATTTGCAGGCATGGGGTTGGACAGTGGAACAGTTATACATGGTTTAATAGTATACCCTTCATACAGCTACTACAAACATTTCTTTACCTGTAAGACCTGTGGAGAACATATCTGTTAACACTACCTGACTGTTTCTACAAATATTCAAGATTACTTGTGCGTAAATATTCACACATCTTAGTACCACTCCCTGGATTCAAACCATGGCCTGGGTGTGCAAAAATGAACAACAGATCTATTTCTCATCACACTGAGCTATTGGGGAATTAGTTCTCTTGTCTGACTGAATTCTGCTAATGCTGTATTGAGTATACAGTCTGACCTTGTAATCTAAATGTAGTGTCACCAAAGACTGAAGTGTCATTCGAACATACATGCCTGAGATTCACGCATGACAGATAGTTAGTGTACTGTGTATTAATCCTTTGAAATAATACTATCCGGAATGTAAAGGTTAACACAAGGCAATGCTGCAGGGTATACACTATAATACATTACACATTACTATTCAAGGTTCAGATCTTAGTGCAGGACATATTTATATCTTATTTTACAGCCCCACAATATACAGTGTTGCATAACAGCTGGTTATCAGAACATCCTCAGTCAATGCATGCAGTTAAAGCCATATTTGCTGTGAAGCACCTGTACACATTCTAGTTCTTCAACAACATACCAGATTAAACACAATAGTTTGTGGTATAAATCTTTATTTGAGTAACATGACACAGTGCTTTATTGCAGTTCAGATTCTACATTCAGTACTACTGCATATCCTGTAGATCAGTATTGGTCTGACAAACTTTATTCAGTACACTCAGAACCCACTATACCTACTGGCAGTAAACAATGTACTCCTTCTTATTTATTGTACTATATACTGCAATATAGATCTGTACTCACCAGCCTCTCGGGGCAGCCTTGCCAGTCTGTCTGCATAGGCCTCCACATTGCTAGCTCTCACCTCTGCAGCCATAGGGGAAAAAACAACCATTATGCATACCTGTGTATCACATACTCAGGCTAGAATTTGGCACAGCTATGGGTGAAACACTAACAAACTACTGGGGCAATGCTGTCTCGAGCATTTTGGATCCATTCTGCCAAGAGCTCCCCCTTCCTCCACTTTAGGCTGGCATAGTGATGTTGTACTTGCTCACCAGTTTGGGGGATTCCAGTGGCACTGGTGAGGTCATGTGCCAGATGGTCCCAGGCCTCACATTTGTATTGAGAGCCCTGGTACTGGCCCTACAGCAGTCTGTTATCATGGTGTTGCACAAGGAGCCCAACCATGACCCTGGACTCACAAATGCCCCAGCGCTGCACCCAAAAGCGCGCTCCCTCTCCAACTTCAGACATAGCTCCTGCAGTGATCAAACTAGAACAGTTTCTGCCTGTATTCCCATGTGTGCAGTTTAAATAAGGCCATATTCCTGCCCTTTGCCATCACTGGACCATTTTCAAAAATGCTGAGCTAAGCTGAGCAATGCACAAACTCGCCAAGCTGAGTTGAGCTGTGTGTGAAGTGGCAAATGCTAAGCAGTGCTTAGCAGTGTACAAACCAGCTTAGCTGAGCTGAATGGTGCTTAGAATCATACTTTCTAAGCAATGCTCAGATCAGCTAAGTGGTGCCAGACACTGCTAAGCATTGCTCACTCTTCATTTAATGAATAGTTACATATTGGACATTAATTACTCATTATTGACATACTATTCTGTGCATATAGTTTACTTTGCTTGACCTCTCCCTATGTGCTTTGATTGCATTACTTTGGGGTGTGACTGTAGTGTATGGGACACTTGTGTTTACATGGGGGATTTCACATTATATATCCACTGACACTGCAATTTTGGACAAACCACACTATCCTTGTTAACAAATATAAATTATTACATCATTAAATAAGTAAAAAATCATTTCACAATGCTTTCCCATGTAAAAGCTGAATGGCCTGCTTTGGTATTCAAACAATGAATTACTGCACGCAAAGCCAAATCTCTAACCACTACGCTAAGTTGGCAATCTGGAGTTTAGCTATACATTTCTATATAGCTCTTACAAGACATTTAAGCACTACTAAGCAAAGCACTGCAGTGTGCAAACCCACTCAGCTGCACTTAAACTTCATATATAAATTAAAAATAAATAAATACAATTTCTCACTATTTACATATCAGCATATCAGTTGCAGGATACATCCTCTTCATGGCAATCTAATGCAAAAGCTGTTAGTCTATCAACTTTCTAAGTTTGTAAGGGCAATATTTCAAATGTTCCATTATTGCTGTCCCTTTGTCCCACTTTTATTTCTAGGCTTTGACCAGAGTTCTTGCTCTGGGGGTTGACAGGTGTGTGTCCGAGGACACTATTTAACTATAAAGTGCCATATGGCACTTTGACAATGCAGGGGGTGTGTTACAGTTCCTGTCATACACACCCTGGATTGCATTCCATTCACAGATCTTCTTTTCGGTGTCTGTGGACACTGTTAGGATTCTAAAGTGCTGTACGGCACTTTGACAATGCAAGGGATGTGTTACAGTTCCTGTCACACCGCCCCTTGCATCGCATTCCATACTAAATCCTCTTTCAGTGTCCACGGACAGATCTGCGAGCACTACTGCAACACGCCCACTGCACTGATTCAGTATCCATGTCCACAGATCCGTATCAGTAGCACGCCTTCATTAATATGTAAGGAGCGTTGCTGAGAGGGGGATGCAGATGCGGACACCATTCACTCCATGTAGGAATACCACTGTGCCTACATGGAGTTTATTGAATCTGAGGGCTAATGTTTTTTCCAACATGTAAACAGTTTGAAGGAGTAGTTATGCAGACTGTATAGCAGAGTGTATCAGAAGGCTTCACTTCAGATTCACTCAGGCTTAATTGTGATCCAGAAGCAATTGATTGCTGGTCACAAAGGTCATTTAGTCATCTAGTATTATGACTTTTGATAGCTCATGATCCTGCAAGAAGTGAGTAATAGTGATGCTGCTCATACCAAGTAAATTCACACTAAAGTCTGCAAAGAAAACGATATGTCTGTAAAGCTTGAAGATTGCACAGTCTTCAAGCTTATAAAGCTTAGTGAGAAATAGGTGATTGGTTATCACTATGCAGAATTTAATAGATGTTCCATAGTCTTGCTTCTTGCTAACTCCTTAAGACCACAGTGATCTGTCAGTAAAAGCGGTGGTAAACATGGAAAAAGCTGGATGATGCTTGAATATAAGAAGAGAGCCCATGTGAATGGTTAGGGGATGCAACAATGGAATCTGAAACCCAGAAAACCAAAGAGCACCATTCTGCTCTCCTAGATTCAAATGGTGTCTGAAATAGCATTGACAGGCAATTTCTGCATGGAGCTTTGCCTGTCTGTATATGCTTCTTAATTATTCTCCTGACCCCATCACCACAACTTGGATTTAATGATGACTGTCCTCCTCATTTCCATTGTTGTGATAAGAACTATAATTTTTTTTTTAATTCAAGCTCTCTGATTTCTCTTCTGACCTGCAGGGAAAGAGGTATTGTGTCATCTGGGATTTATTAATGCCAAGTATGTCAGGGTAGTAGTTTAAGAGCCCAGAAAAACATGGTCCATATTTTTTCCATTGCACTGCCTATGATTGTAAGGTCAAACCTAAGGCCATGTGATTAGGAACAGTAGGCACACACATACTGCATCAGTAACAAGGAAGAGAAGATGTGACAAACAACACAAGCAGAGAACAAGAAGACAAATAGATCAGTAACATAGCAGATAAGCAGTATGTTGTCAGTCTGTACAATGGGAGAGGGACATATGAAGAATATATGCAAGTTGTTAATGGGATGATCTGACAGAATTACCAGTGAACAACATGAAAACTTTAGTGCAAGCTTACTGCAAAAGCATTTTTTTTGTTATGAGACATAAGGCTACTGTTTGAGTGCAGTCGATCTTTATGAATAAGCAATATCTAGCACAGCAAAAAAATTATTGGCATAAGGACAGCTCATTCGTATCAGACAATAAATAAATTGTACCAGCTAATATATTGATATAACAACCAGGCAAAATAAGTGGAGATAATTTATCACCACTATAAAATAAGGAAGCCAATTGTTAATGCACTGAACGTGTAAGTTTGCACTGTTATTATACTGATTTGTCTGTGTCATGTAACTTTCTATACAATCTAATCTGGCTTCATTAGAAATTACTTATAACCATTTGTTGAGGTTCTAACTGCCCAAACCTAACTGGTCAGGGACTGTAGGATCACTATTTATATAACACACTGCCACTACTATCTTGTAAAGTTTATATTTTCATCATTAATGTGAAACCATGGAGCTAGTATATATAACTTTGGGGTGTGGAAGCTAGCCTCCAACATGGGGATTTTAGGGTGCATACCCTCAGCAAAATTTATTATTTCCATATGTGTGGGTGGGTGTTAGGTATATTTGTAACTGAGCAATTTTTTTTTTCTTTTGCATAGTCAAGCATCAGTTTTTCACAAGGGTGCATGTCTTAACTGCATATGTAGGAGAACATAAAACTTTAAACTTGGTATACAGTCACTGTGAGCATGGATGTATATGGCAAGTAGTGGATATTTCATGCAGAACTTGAGTATATTTTAAAAATTAAACCTCTCATTTTAACAATAACAATAATACTTTGCTGATATGATTCCTGGCATGTACAACATACATTATGAAATAGAATATATATTTAGGAAGAGGAAATGTAGAATGTAAGCTGCTTTTGTAATAAAAAAGGAAAAAAAAAGAGATCTGCATATTTTCTTTATTTCTTTTCACATCTATAAAAGACACATTATATCTTAAGTGTGTGCGCTGTAAAAGACAGGGAGAGAGGTTTTTTAATTCAGAAAGTGGTGGAAGAACTTGGTGACTCCTGCTGGCAAGCTTCTCTGCCTCTGCTCAGCAAAGTTGTGTAATGCAAAAAGATAGTGCCATACAGAACCCATAAACCTCATAAATAATTAATTAATGAGCTTGGAGTATGTGCCTGAACTGCAGAATGGCACAGTGTCCTCCCTCAGTGAACCATTGCCTCAATTAATTTGACATTTAATTAATGTCATATTGGGGCTGTAGCTCCAGGATGAAATCCATTTATCACTGATTCTTGCAAAATGTAATAAAAGAGCACAAAAATAAAAAAAATATTTTCATTTTAGCTGAAGCTACACAGAACAAGTACGGAAATATGTCTGGCATGTTGTCTGTGTATCTAGTGTACAAAAAGGATGGATATAGTGAATAGTATGGCATGCAAAGTTAATAGGTTCATAAGTTCACAAGTTTACACTAGGCTAATGACCACCAGGGTTTTTACAAGCCTAGCCATGCAACCCAACCCTGTTTTGCCCCTGAATTCCTTAGATGCCTATATGGGGTATGTTAGTAGTAATGCAGCTAAGGGTTATGCGGGGGGGTTATTTTAGTTGGGGATTACTTTACTTACTGTCAGGCTCTGTCCATAACAGACATTGGGGCCAGACCGAAGGTGAATTTCCAATATCCCACCCAATGATCAAGGTTTCTTTTGAATAGGGTTAATCCCTTCAGTTGCCTGCTCAGCAGTATAACAGGACCAGAAGAGACTTGCAAATTGTATGAACACCCGCTGTGGATCATGGGCTTATATCTGTTTAATCTCAGTGACTGGTATGTTGTAATTCATGGTCTTCCATCTTCCACTGCACATTGGTAAAACTCTTCCTTGCAATGAAGCATAAGACTTTGTGAATCAGACCCAAGTGTGACATAACAAGGATAGCCACAGTCTTATTCTTAGCAAGTATTATATGCTATAGTTATGATACGTGAATCATCTTTCTTGAGGTCAGTACTGTAATGGATAGACCTCTTAAAGAATATCATTATATCATCAGATTCACTATTTCTAATATAAAGGCCAATGTCCAAGACATTTAGATGGAACTAAGAAGTTCCTTAAAGATTGTAGTGATTTCACATGTCTACTATTCATAGGTTCATAGGTTCATAGATTCATAGGTAGGTACTAGACTATTGGCCCTGGGGCCTATATAAGCTTAGCCAAAAAGGTTCCCTGGCTTTCACCACCCAAGAAAATTATTTTCCTGTGCCCCTGTCAAGCAGTGCCACAGACATGATCCCCAGGGTGAATTTTCTATTTCCCATCCCGTCGTCAAGATTTTTCTTAAAAAGGGCTAATGAGGAGCATTGCTTGACATGAATGGGTAGTTTGTTACAGAGTATGAGAAGTCTTTGGGTCAGGAATCTATTCCTCCAGCATGTTCTGTTTATTGTGGTGACAAGGTTTAGGTCCCTGGAGTATGTGGTTCTGAGAAATTGGGATTTTTTAAGTGTAGCATGTCCAACAGCTCTGGGTTTGACATACCTTTGTATGTTAGGCAGAGATCGCCTCTGAGTAGGCGATATGCGACGGAGTAGAGCTAGAGTTTTTTTTAGATGGTCTGCATATGGCATCTGTTTGAGATCAGTAATTCTCTTAGTGAGGTATTTCTGTGGCCTTTCCAATTGTTGTAGGTGTCTTGTGAGATACATGCCAAAAGGGGCATTGTACTCTATAATGGGTCTGATGAGGGATGAGTAGAGAGGAACAATGACCTCCTTTTTCTAGAGGAGAACCCTTTTGTGATGTATGCCATGTAGAAAGATTTCCTGACAATTGTGGTGATGTGGTTATCAAAGGAGAGACTACTGTCCACCTGTGTCCCGAGGTCTCTTATCACACTTTTAGTGTTTAGTGAGCTACTTCCTATGTGGTAGTTCATGGGTACCTAGTTTTTCCCAAAGGGGATGACAATGCACTTTTGGCATTGAGCTTGAGGCCATGACTTTGACACCAAGCATCTGTCTCTGTGAGGCCCTTTTGTAGAATGTCTACATCATTAGGTGATTCTATTATGGCTCCCAGTTTGCAGTCATCTGCAAACTTTTTTAGCCAAAGATATTCTGTGTTGGCCTGCACTTCAGAGAAGTAGATGCCAAACAGGAGAGGACCCAGGACTGAACCCTGTGGTACTCCACTCGTCACTGGTCTGAAGTCAGACTTGGAGTTGGCTACTTTTACTGTGTGGGTTCTGGCAGTGAGACAGTTGGCCACCCATCTTGTGACATAGGGATTTATGCCCAGTTTAGTGAGTTTATCTATAATTCCATAGTGGGAGATGGAATCAAAAGCTTTGACGAAGTCAAGATAGGCTGTGTGCACTACCTTGCCCTCATCTACAGCTCTAGTGACTGCTTCATAGAAGTCAGTCAGGTTTAGTAGACATGATCTACCTTTTACAACCCCAAAATGAGTGGGGTCCAGGGTTTGGAGCTTACATATGTTTTTGTTTATAAGCTCCAAGATGATACGTTCCGTGGCCTTGCAGACCAGGCTCATCAGGCTAATGAGGCAGTAGTTTCTGGGGTCCATGGTGGCACCCCCTTTGTGGAGTGGGATAACCGTCACTATGCACCATTCAATAGGCACATAGCCTGAGGTGAGGCTATGATTGAACATGGTACTTAGGTGCGGTGCCAGTTTGTTCTGTAGTTCGTGCAGTACGCAGCCTGGGATGTTGTCTGATCCCATGGTTGCTGTGTTCTTGGGTTTGGAGAGTGCTGTCTTTACTTGTTCATCTGTGATTATAGGGGCTTTGCATTCTTCTGGTATTAAGATGGGCCCTTTGAAGGGTGAGAGGGGGGTAAAGTTAGCACTGAACCTATCTGGCAGGATGTTGGCAATATCGGTTGGTTCTGTATATTTAGCGCTATTGTGCTGTAGCTTAGAGGAGATCTGAGTGTTGCCATTGAGATTCTTGACATCACTGTAGAATGCTTTGTGGTTGTCTTTGGAATCAGTGGCAATTTTATTTTCATAACTGGCTTTGGAGGATTTTGTGAGGAATCTCAACTTCTTGCTGAGGCTGACCAGGGAGTTCCTCCAATCTTGGGATTTTACACTTTTTTGCAACAGCTTCTTCCTTCTATTGTAAAGTTTGTTTATGGCAGGGGCCCACCAGATTGGCATTCTTTATTTGTAGAATAGCGTCTTGGTTATGTTGGGGATGGCACGATCAATGCACTCGTGTATGTGTTTATACAGTGCATTTGTGTAAGATTCAGCAGTCATACCTCTATTTTTTGTCTGCATGGGTGTCGTGAAGTTTGCCAGTTCTGTCTTAAGAAGCATGAAGTTGGCTTTGGAGTAGTTTTTGATGGTGGTTTCCTTAATAGGGGGTGGGGGTGGGATAAGGATGTCTAGGGTGATTAGCTTGTGGTCAGATCTGACCAGTGAGGAGCTGACCTCTGGTGTGGAACACCAGTTACCCATGTTGGTAATTACAAGGTCCAGGATATTGCTGCCCCTGGTGGAGGTGTGGACAAGCTGATCCAAGGCCCTTGAATTTATGAATTCCAGAAAACGTTGAGCAAATGAGTTGGAACATGAGTAGTTTTCCCAGTTAATGGTGGGGTAGTTGAAATCGCCCATAATTAAGGTATTGGGTTGTACCATAATATTTTCCAGTATCTTAAGAAATGAAGAGTGGGAATCCTGGGGCATGGTGGGGGATCTGTAATAAGCTGCAACCTGGATTGCAGTCTTGCCCAGTGTTAGTTGCACTTGGATAATTTCAGAATGGATGCATTATGTTGAGCAACTAGCCTGGAGGTGGGGATATCCTTAATGAATATGGACATGCCTCCACCTTTAGTGTTTCAGTCCAGGTCAGGTGACTGAAAGGTGTGGTATGAATTATAGCCTGGTAATGCAGGGGTGCTCTCCGGAGCCTTGAACCAGGTCTCTGTCACTGCACAGATGTCAATGTTCTCCATTTTAAGGAGTGTCTCGAGTGAGTGCATTTTGAGGTTTTGACTTCTAGCATTGAGTAGCATTACCCTCAAAGTTTGCTTGCTTGTACCTGTTACGGTGGTGAATTTAGCATTTGAACCTTGCCTAAAAAGGGCACTATAGGGGTGGTAATAGCCTAAGCCAGTATCTGGAATCCCAGGGGCGACAGGTGCAGGCCATCTCTGGCAAAGCATCATGGTCTGTCGACCATGTCATCCCAGACAGACAGATACTGGATCCCCTTAGAATGATACCAGAAGCTTAGCCAATTGTTGAAGTCAATCATTTTGTCCTTGTACTGTGGTATCATTCTGGGTGATGGCAGAACATTTATTCCACAATATAAGAATAATTTGAGTCATTTTTTTTCAATCTACTTCAGCATTACTGCATGTAATTGTTGTGCTTTAGTACCTTTTCAAACTTAGAACAAGCAGCCAATTTTGTCCAGCTTTCATGTTTACTGTCAGCTACCTACTGCTTAAACAAACTGACACAGCATTCAAAAGATGTATTTATTTAATGTTGTTGGAGGCAAAGCTCTCACATAAAGCCACTACAAATAGAAAACAGGTTGTCAGATTCACACAATACCGTACTATGCCTGTCAAACACAATACAGACCAAACACATGCACTTCCATATGCTGAGGCTCTTAAAAGTAACATACCTAAATCGCACAGACCTCCAAACTATAACGTAAGAAAGAAGTACTCTCAGCGACCTCACAAACACTCAGCACTCAAGCAGCACTCAACATGATTTATGGCTGTAAGGCTCTCAGTGTCTGATATTAAAAGCCCATTAGACAAACCTCCACACAGTCCAACATCCAAGTCATAGGTGGTTCCATAGTGAAACACACTGATGCACCACTCATCAGGCTAAGTAAAGAGAGGATGGCAATTAGTCACCTATCAGATAGCAGGATTCACCACATCATGCTTGCACTCAAGTTCTTGCACCACAAGTACTTATTTGAGACTGTCATAGTACATGTGGGAATACATGGCTTGAGACATCCCGCCCTGAACTATATGAGGAGAGACATAATGGAGCTCTTAGAATATGTGACCAAGGGTGGCATAAATCTAGCCATGAGCAGCATTTTACCATCACTGAGAATGATTCTGCAGTATGAACAAAATATTATTAACTTCAACAATTGCCTTTGCTTCTTGTATCACTCAGAGGGTCTAGTATTTATCAACCTGGGAAGAGATGATAGACAGTCCTAACTGCTTTGTCATAGATGGCCTGCACCTATCTCCACAAGGCATTTGCATATTGGCCTAAACCTTGTCCACTCACATAATGCCTTTTTAGGCAATGTCAGTCCTCAAAAGCACCTGACTTAACAAAAATAAAATCTGAATAACATGAACGTATTACTGATCAATGCCTCAACAAAAATCTTCACTCCCTACAGGCACTGCTTATCCTGGAATGCATTGATATATGTATCATCACAGAGATCTGCTTCAAGATCATTCTGAGCATCCCATCATGCAGGGTTTCAACACCTACTATGCATATAGGCCCACCTCACTTGATGAAGGCACAAAACGTGACAGTGTCTGCATAATCATAAAGCAAAATGTCACCTGTAGGCTCAATAGACAGGATAATGACCTGGAACTCCTCTAAGTCCAAATTACCATTAACAAGCTAACTAACAAAAAAAAAAAAAAAACTATAGGACTGCTTCTATGTCCCCAATGGCCCATGCCTGCTATCTGGCTAGTATGGATTCCCAATTTATTAGGACAAATACCATTCTCCTAGGGGACTTCAACTACCTTTCATCACCAATATAAAGACAACTCTGTTATCCACCAGTTGTGACTTCTTCCTTTGTCAAATTGGACCCTAAGTCAGTCACATTAACCATAAGAAACATCCTCAAATATCTTGGTATTTAGATATTATGCAAAGGCTAATCTATGAAAGCTGTGTGATGACCTGGCTGAATTCAACATCCCCTTCCAACCTGATGATCTCACTCTGTGTGTGGAATCCTTTAATGCCAAATTCTGTGCACATGTGAGTTGCGACATAGCTATATCTGTCCCCCACCTAAACAAATACAATGCCAAATTTAAAAATAACTTCTCATGGTAGAACCCTAATATAAACAGACAATATAATAAAATAAAAAAGTCTCATTGCATGCAATTGCAGATGCAACTATCAAGTTGTCAAAAATGTTCTTGCCAAGCTTAACAAGGAACTCTGGTCCCTGATAAAATCAATCAAAGCTTGATATGAGGGAAAAATGGCCACCCAGGTAAAAGGCAACCTTAATTATGTTAGAAACCTCAGAAATAATGCATATACTGCAAAGAGCTAAGAGTAAATGGTATCACATACTCAGACCCTGAGAATATAGTAAATTTACTAGAGGGTAAATCTAGCTCTAACTTTTCTGCCCCCCTATATTCCCAGATCACATATACACATCTACACCCCCCAATTGCCCAAAAACAAGTCCTAAAACTACTTTGCATGACCAATAACCTTGCCTCTGTGGGGGTGGATAACATACCAGGCTGCCTACTGACCAGTCTGAAACAGGACCTGTTAAACCCTCTAAAGAGGCTTCTCAGTATTAGTCTCCATAGTGGCATTGTGCCAGATGAATTGAGGATAGCAATACTTATTCCCCTGCACAAAGGAGAAATTATAGACCCTTAAGTCTGATCAGCCTCATCTATAAGGCTATGGAGAGGATCATTATGAAATTATTAAATAAGGACATAAGTAACTTACAAAATCTTGACCCTAGCCTGTTTGTTTTCTGTTTAGAGCAGACAATACCTGCTTAAATAGGTTGTCTTCTTCAAAAAAGTTACAGAGCAATGGATAAGGAAAAAGCAGCACGCATTGCATATATAGACCACGCAAAGGTATTCAACACCATCACACACACAGGTATTGCTGATAAACTGCCCCAGCTAAACGTTTATCCCTATATAACTCATTGGATAGCAAGTTGGCTCAGAAATAGAACCCAGTAAACCTGCTAGGTGGCTCTACCTCTTCTAAAAGACCTGTCACTAGCACTGTACCACAGGCTCAGATCTTGGGCCATTCTTCTTTAGTCATTACTTCTCAGAGGTCAAAGCTAATGTAAAGGGTTTGTGGCTGACCATGTTTACACATGACTTTAAACATGGTGCCCATCATAAACTCTCCAGTGGACACCGAGATCCTCCAAGAGGACTGTTGTTAAACAAATAGCTGGTCTCATAACCATGGACTAAAACCAAATGCTAGAAATGTATAATAGTCTCCTTTGGCAAGCATGATGTCCCCTGTAGCAATCACATCGACAACACACCACTGAAAATCAATTCGGTAGTTACAGACTTGAGAATCTATGTGAGCAACAAACTGTCCTTCAATCAACATATATCCACTATTTGGATAACCTTATTTTTTCATTCCACAACTTATTAGTAAGGCTATAGCAACTACGTTTAGAGATGTGATCATTCCACTGTATTTGGCATTTATTAGGCCGCTTATTGAATATAATAACCTCTTCAGTATGTACCTGTCCAAACACTTAACACAACTTGCATGACCACAGTGCTTTCTCACCAAGAAAATCAAGGGCGTAAACCATAAAACCTAAACTAACCTTCTCAAAGATTTGTCCTTCTTACTTTCATACAGGCTACTGAGGGGTAATCTCTGTCTAGAACACAGAGCCTCAACAAACACTATTCTCTCTGATCTACTGCACATCTGCAATAAACACTAGCTAAAAGATCTTCATTTCTTCTGCAACATAAATAGAACATTTTAGAGTGATATATATTTATCACAGTGAATACCATTTCTTTGGTATCATGTTTATGTCCTCATAAAGCAAAATCCTTCCCTTACCCTATTTAAACATGATCTGGATGAATAAATGGGAAACTGCAAATTCAGTCCTGGATTACCACCCATGTCCGTTATGGGTAGGGGTAGCATGGAAATGTTCTGTCCAGCTGTGGGTTATTTATACTTAAATTACAAGGATAAAAAACGTAATGGGAATATCTATGTGTATAAGGTCAGCATCGCTTGTTACATCTGGTTCAGTTTTATATTAAATGCATATTTTCTGATCCAAGATGCACTTGTGGTCAGTATACTAGCAAATGTTATTAAAAAGGATAGATATATGATGGTGGTCTGTAGGATGATGTTAGCCATTAAGATGAAGAGGAGGAGAGTGAGGGCAGTGCCAAGGATCAAATAGTGGAAGATGAAAAAGGATGACTGTAAGGTGGTGTTCAGGGAAGAGTTAAGACAGATACTGGGTGGCAGAGAAGAGTTACCAGATAGCTGGCCAGCCACAGCAGAGGTGGTAAAATAGACAGCTAGAAAGGTGCTTGATGTGACATCTTGACAGTGGAAAGTGTACAAGGAGACCTGGAGGTGGAATAAGGAAGTACGAGAGAGTATACAGAGGAAGAGGTTGCTGAAGAAGAAGTGGGATTGTCAGAGAGATGAAGAAAGCAGGCAAGAGTACAAAGAGATGAGGCGTATGGTGAAGAGAGGTGGCAAAGGCTATGGATAAGGTGCATGGCAAGTTGTATGAAAGGTTGGACACTAAGGAGGGAGAAAAGGACCTGTACTCATTGGCTAGACAGAGGGACTGAGCTGTGAAAGATGTGCAGCAGGTGAGGGTGATAAAGGATAAAAAGCAAATGTACTCACAAGCAAGGAGAGTGTGTTTAACAGATGGAAAGAGTAGTTTGAGGGGCTAATGGAAGAAGAGAATGAAACAGAGAGAAGGTTGGATGATGTGGGGATAGTGAATTAGGAAGTGCAATGGATTAGCAAGGAGGAAGTAAGGACAGCTATGAAGAGGATGAAGAATGGAAAGGCTGTTGGCCCAGATGACATACCTGTGGAAGCATGGAGGTGCTTAGGAGAGATGGCAGTAGGATTTTTAACCAGATTGTTTAACAAGATCTTGGAAAGTGAGAGGGTGCCTGAAGAGTGGAGAAGAAGTGTATTGGTACTGATTTTTAAGAATAAGGGTGATGTGCAGAGCTGTAGTAACTAAAGAGAGATAAATCTGATCAGCCACAGCATGAAGTTATGGGAAAGAGTAGTGGAAGCTAGGTTAAGAAGGGAGGTGATGATTAGTGAGCAGCAGTATGGTTTCATGTGGGAAAGAGCACTACAGATGTGATGTTTGCTCTGAGGGTGTTGCTGGACAAGTGTAGAGAAGGTCAGAAGGAGTTGCATTGTGTCTTTGTGGACTTAGAGAAAGCATATAACAGGGTGCCTGGAGAGATGTTGTGGTATTCCATGAGAATGTCGGGAGTGACAGAGAAGTATGTAAGAGTGGTAAAGGATATGTACAACGGTAGTGTGACATTAGTGAGGTCTGAGGTAGGAGTGATGAATACGTTCAAGGTGGATGTGCGATTACATCAAGGATCACCTCTGAGCCCTTTATTATGTGCAATGGTGATGGACAGGTTGGCAGACGAGATCAGACAGGAGTAACTTGGACTATGATGTCTGTGGATGACATTGTGATTTGTAGTGAGAGTAGGGAACAGGTGGAGTAGACCCTGGAGAGGTGGAGATATCCTCTTGAGAGGAGAGGAATGAAGATCAGAAGGACTAAGACAGAATATATGTGTTTGAATGAGAGGGAGGACAAAGTATTGGTGATAATGCAAGCAGTACAGTTGGCGAAGATTGATGAGCTTAAATACTTGGGATCGGCACTTCAGAGTAATGGTAAATATGGATGAGAGGTGAAGAAGAGAGTGCAGGCAGGGTGGAGTAGGTGAAGAAGAGTGTCAGGAGTGATTTTTGACAGACGGGTATCAGTAAGAGTGAAAGGGAAGGTCTACAAGATGGTAGTGAGACCAGCTGTGCTATATGGGTTGGAGATGGTGGCAGTGAAGAAAAGATAGGAGTCAGAGCTGGAGGAGGCAGAGTTAAAGATTTTAAGATTTGCATTGGGTGTGATGAGGATGGACAGGATTAGAAATGATATTAGAGGGTCAGCTCAGGTTAGACAGTTTGGAGACAAAGCCAAAGAATAAGGACTGCATTGGTTTGGACATGTGCTGAGGAGGGATGCTGGGTATATTGGGAGAAAGATGCTAAGGATGGAGCTTTCAGGCTCATAAAATTCTACTAAACTGGTCAGGGTGGACTGGTCCTTTGTAAACCCCTTAGAAAGGATCCATAAATTTAGGAAACATATTATCCTTTGTCACCAGATGGACCAATCCATAGGTTCATAAGTACTTACTAGGAAATTAACCCATGAGGATCTATAGAAGGCTTGTCATACATTATCATGAAGTTTTTAGGCCTTATATTTTAAGTATGAATAACCCAGAGATGTGCAGAACATTTATACGTTGCTCCTATTTATGAAGGACAAGGATGCTAAACTGGGTTGAATTTGCAGTTACCATCCATTCATCCAGATTACTTCTGAATAGTATAAGAGAATTAATTTGTTTTATTTGGAGAAGAGGACAGTTCCAGAGAAGTGGTACTCTCTGTGATACAAAGCTATCTCTGCAGCCATGTTCTATTTATGTTGCAAAAAAGTTTGAAAACTCTTGAGCAAGTGTTTATGGCCCCCCACTGGACTTGCAGATGTTCTGTAGGTCAGGCAGGGCAGGGTCTGTTGACGCTCTGTACACAAGACAGTGGTCACCCCTCCATAGACAGTATGGCACTGAGATGAGGGACAAGGCTTTGAGATGTCCTTAAATTTGATATGATTTAGTTCCTTGATTTTCTCAGTAAAGAAGACATTATGGTTGTTCAAGTTGTGTCAAATGTTTGGATAAGTAGATACCGAAGGGCGCATGATACTCAATGATTGGTCTTATGAATGCAAAATACAGTGGAATGATCACATCACTGGATGTGTACACTATACCCTTTACCCTTAGTAATAAGCTGTGCAAAGGAAAAGGACTTTCTTACAGTAGTGGATACATGGTGACTGAAGGAGAGTTTGTTGTCTGCATAGGTTCCCAAGTCCATAACTACTAGATCAGTTTTCATTGGTGTGTTGTTAATGTGAAAGTTACAAGGGATTTCTGGCTTGCTGAAGGATACTTTTATAGAATTCTTGGCATTTAGTTTTTGTCCATGGCATTGACATCAGTTATTGGCTTGGGTAAGAGCCTCTTGCAGGATCTTGGTGTCCTCAATGGAGTCTGTGATGGCACCAAGTTTACACTTTCCAATGATGAAGTCAGACTAATGCAATGATGTTCCACAAGGTCCTTTCTTCCTGTTTGTATTTGTGGGGAGAATATTTGAGAGCTTCCAGCATCTGAGAAGCATTCCTTTATACAAAAAATATACTCAGACTGATATTACTGGCATCTTTAATATATCCTTAAGAGATAAAAGTCTCTGAAGAGTTATGTGATATGCCTGGTGAATGTTTTTATAGCAATAAAAAGCAATGTTTACAGAGACAAATGTTTTTATTCTTTATTTTTTAGTGTGTGTGTGTGTGTGTGTGTGCGTGTGCGTGTGTGTGTGTGTGTGTGTGTGTGTGTGTGTGTGTGTGTGCGTGTGCGTGTGTGTGTGTGTGTGTGTGTGTGTGTGTGTGTGTGTGTGTGTGTGTGTGTTTGTGTATATGTATATATATATATATATATATATATAAAACATTTAATAGTCAACAGAATTTGAGGTGTTGTGTGAACTTCTTTTGATTTTTTGAATCTCCTAATAGAATCATTTATCTCTCTCGTCTGCATGTTGTGATTTGGGCTGAGGTATCCATTGATGAGCTGGTGCAATACATTAACCTTAATTACTCTGAGAGGTTAGCAATATATTGAACGTCATATGCTACTGCCATGATGAGTAAGTATACACAAAGTAAAAGTAAATGAATTAATAGCTTCGGCTGATAATAAGAAACGTGCTACAAAGGCTGATGTGCAATATGAATTTCAGTATTTAAGGCAGAATTTCTATTTTCATTTTAATAATTCTTGTAAGACTAATGGAACTTTGAAACAGAGAGAAGGCAGGAACAGTATTTTAAGTTTTAAAGAAAACTCTCTTTAAGAACTTGTGCTAGACAAAGGAAAATGATTTATAATACTTGCAGCCAAATTGATTTAAATGAATGCCAAACTGCCTTGTATATAATATGAAATATTGCATTTGGAAGACATGTGGCTGAGAGACCAAATAATTACTATGCAGCTGACAAGTAAGTATATTCTATTTTTTATTCTTGAAAATTGGGTGAAAAAAAACTGTCAGCTACAAAGCACTAACAAACTGAAAAGGATAATGAATTATCATTCACACATTCAATATTTCAGTACATGCTGTGTGCAATGAGGAATGCTTAAGAAAACTCATTACCAAATTTAACAGCTTCCTATGGAACAGTCGAATTCCTTTAACTGCAACTTAATAGATTTTCTGGTTGCATATGTTCTTATCTGACTAAACATATCTATTTAGCTGTGTGAGTATTTGCCTGTCTGTGTGTCTTTCCACTGACTCTCTGCATCACTTTTTCTCTTTGTTAGACCTTGCATTTATAGATTTGTTTGTGAACTACCAAGCTTTTCAAGCAGATTATCCCTGACTTATTTAATGCTACAATAATTGTTTTATTTGCCTTTTTATTATTAAATGTGCTGAATCCATGTAATACACTTCAGTCGCTCATTAGATGACTACCACTACACAGCCCACATTTGTGCGATGTTTAAAATAAAGTATAATGAGATCAATATGACGTCAGTACACAGAATTAATCGTATGCACATATTGCACTTATCTGTAGAGTTCGGTGCAGATATATACTTTGTAGCAACATTACATGTCTCAGGTATTATGGCTGGGTTTCAGAAAAATGCTCATAAAATGCCTACCACCAGTAAGTCAGTTTATGCAATAAGGCGAAATGAGATTCTGAGATATGTTTAGCTGTACTGAGGGCAATCTAATTTCCAGCTAATCTGCATGTCTCTGAATCATTCCTTTTGCCAATAGTGTAAAAATTACTTTATGGCAGTAATTAAATCTGATATCCCATTCAGCACATTGGCATAAATACCCCCATATACTCTCATATAGACATTCAGATATTCACATGTATGCACACACACACACACACACACACTCACACACACACACACACACACACACACACACACACACACACACACACACACACACACACACACACACACACACACACACACACACACACACACACACACACACACACACACGCGCACACACACACACACACACACACACACACACACACACACACACACACACACACACACACACACACACTCATAGGTTCATAGGTGTGTACAAGGCTAATGGCCTTGGAGCCTTTACAAGCCAAGCCCATAGGATTACCCTGCCATCATGCCACCCAACCTTAGTTCATTGTGCCTCTGTCGAGTAGAGCCACTGGAGTGATCCCTGGGGTGAATTTTCTGTTTCCCATCCACTTATCAAAATTTCTTTTGAATAGGGCCAGTGTTCAATGTTACACCTCCCCAAGTTGAACAGACTCATGGCAACTCGCGCGCACGCATGCATACGCACACATGCACACACACCCACACACACACACACACACACACACACACACACACACACACACACACACACACACACACAAACACAAATCCACTCAGCATCACACTGCCCAAATTGAACAGATTCATGGACACACTACACACACACACAAACACACACACACACGCACACACACACACACACACACACACACACACACACACACACACACACACACACACACACACACACACACAAACACATACACAAGCACATACATCCACTCAACATCACACTCTCTTAACTTGTACAAGCTAATGGACAGACTGCACACACACCTACACACACAACCACACAAAACACAGATCCACACTCTCCATCCCATACTACCTGTCCACCTAATGTCACCATTCAGGCAGATGCACATTAACACACATTCTTACACACACACACACACACACACACACACACACACACACACACACACACACACACACACACACCCATGCATATGCTGTCAGATACACACTCACCCTGCCACACACATACTCATACTCCCACACCCACTAGCATTACCTCTCCACTGTACTTAACTGAAAATGGCCCCACCCATTGGCTAGAATGAGTGACTGCAGGATTTTGACCATGTTAATTTAAATGGCATGCCATGCCAAGTATTCTCTGAACCCCTCAGTTGTGTGAGTACATGGCTAATTATTATTATTATTATTGTTAGTCACTCCTTCAGATTGCCTCATTATCTTACAGCAAGGCCGTGGGACAGCCCACTGCAGCAAATGTTCTGGCTCAGGAAAATAACTGTGGTAGGACTTTCTCTTATTTGGGAAAGCATTCTATAATGGGATGGCCACTCATGTTAGGTCATACCCTTCTCTACAACTCTTTCTGAACCCCAGGGTTTTTGCCCCTATAACTTAATGACCTGACTTCCTTTATTTCCATATGTATGGCAACTACTAAAATCTAAATTACTTGTTACGTTGTGAAGTCATTTAATTCATTACTAGCAAACACTCATATTCCTGTACAGCATAATTTTCCTGGCAGTATTTTTACTTTTATAACAAAAAAAAATATTTCCACAATATTTAGTTTCCTTTTAATTCAGTTACATATTTTAAATAATAATAATTTATTTTGTGGAGTAAAATTAAATAATATTTTATTTTGTGAACAGTAAAATATTGTTTTATCAATAACTGCAAATACCTAGAACTAGTTAGTAGTGTTATTGATTACTTTACAGAGTAAAGTATGTTACTACTGCACTTATGACCAGGAAATTACTGTTCTTGACTTTGTATTACTTAATATTATTCATATTAATAATTATAATGCCATTAATTGTAGTTATTATTATTTAATGTCATTTATCACTTTAGGAAGGATTGCTCTTTTCCTCTTCAGGACTGTAAAAATAATTGCTTATAAAACATATCTGGTTACTAAGCACATTGTCAATTTTAGCGGTGAGAGTTAACACTTTATTTCTGTTACTCTTCAGTTACACATTTCCTTGCTGTTGTCATTTTATGACAGTTTTTGTAATTTTTTTTAACTGATACATACCAACTTTGTGCGACAGTCAGCCATACCTAAAATACACTCACAATATTTCAAGGAAATTGATAACCTACTGACAGCATACTTAGCCACATCTACTTGTAATTTTGCAGTATTGTTAAGAACTGCAATAACTGATATTGCTATTTTTTTATGCTTGCTCATGTGTTATGTCTGAGAAAACAATCTATGTCATATGCTTTCTCAACGTGTACTCTAGAAAAATATATATAGCAAAGTACACTTGCAGTTGTAATTCTTTGTAACAAAACACACTTAAAATCTAACCCTGATAAGAAAGACATATTGCCCCACATGTCTTTAGAAATATTTTTGCATATTTTTGTAGTTATTCAATGTAAAAAATGTTTGCATTTACATAACTGGAAAACTATTTTAATTCTAGGGTATTGACTGACCCTTTTTTAATACAGTGGTACAAATTTGAATTAATACTATACAAACTAACTTTGCCTTGGATTTATAGCAGTTATTAGCGCTCCGTAATTCACCCTGCTTGTTTGTTTCAACGCTTGATCATTATCTGTCCTTCTTCTAAGCACTACTTGTTTGATTTCTATGAACGACTACAATTATTTGCCATATGAATATGATCCAAGGTGTTCTTTATTGACTGCTAGAAAGCATTTTACAGCATTCCTCCTCATAATGTTAATTTCTGCTGTTGTAGACTAAAGTGGCCATTAGTTACTTATTATATTTTACAAAACCAAAACTGGACACAACCACCACAATGTTATAAAACCAGTATTCAATGTCGAAGTAAAACAAAGTGAGATAAAATAAGCGCTTTCACATGCTACACAGGCATGCTTCTTCAGATTTCACAAACACATTTTTAAACAGTTCTTAAGTACTAACTGCACAACCAAATAATTGAATAATGGATACAATAATTGAATTCAATAATTGATTGATTGAGCAAGCAATATTTTAAGGCAACCAGCTCCTGGTTGAAAGCTAGATATAAAGTGAATCATATATAATAAAATGTGTGTATGTGTATCCTGAATACAAAATATACAATGTGATAAGTAGTATAAAGTAATAATAATTGACTAACTAAAAATTAATAATTTAAACAAAACACAATTTGCAACATCATATTACACTATCCGATGCAAAAATATATAAAATATATCAAAACACTATTTACTAAAATGCGTGTACTAACGTACATCTACACCCAGGGTATAAATTTGGGTCGTTAAGCATGTCCAGTGCTTATAATTCATCACCTCTTAAAACATTAATGGAGGGAATATTAATAATATATATGGTATGTAGTATAAAAATACAATATAGAAATATATATATATATATATATATATATATATATATATATATATATATATTTTTTTTTTTTATTTTATTTTATTTTATTTTACATTTGTTAACCGGGCTAGTCTGGCTGGATACATGTCCATTTTCAGCAGAGGCCCGAGGAGAAAAGCTCCACTATCAGACTATAATGCTACAGTTTAAAAAAGTCACTAATAAACTAACAATAAAATAATGACAAAAAAGCAAAGTACAATCACATATACAGTGTTACTGGGCTAGTCTGGCTAGATGACATGTCAATTTTCAGCCGAGGGCTGAGGAGAAATGCTCCAGTATTATAAAATAAAATTTACAGTTTAAAAATCACTAGTCACTAGTCAAAACAACAAAACAAGCATTGGCAAAAAGCAAGATACAGTTAATATACAGTGTTAACTATGAAAGCAGGTAGTGTAACAGTTATTATGTAGTTAGAGAGAAAGAAAAAGCAGAAATGAAGTAAGCAGAAAGTGGAAAAAGTACAGTTTGAGTTTGGTACTAATATTAAGGGCATGGTAAAGCTGAGGAGTAGCCAGTAGGAGAAGAGAGGGGGATCAAAGGTAGTGATGAATGCAAAAGGTAGAAGGATATAGGAAGTCAGATAAAAGAAGCAAGAGAAAGAAAGCAGATGGTCAGAGGGGAAGTCAAACAGAATTTTGAACAAAAGAGTGAAGGTGCAAAAGAGGGGACTGGAGAGGGTAACAAATTTGCTGAGCTCAGTCGGGATTGGAGCATGGGCATAGCCAGTGATTTAGTAAGTGATTTCTAATCTGTTTTTTGAAAAGGTGACATGAGCCTAGGGAGGTCAGTTCTGTGGGAAGTTTATTCCAATATGAACCGATAGTGTTTGCAAATAAGGAGTCACCTGATTTATTATGAGATTTCAGAGTAGTAACTAGAAGCTTGTTGGCTGATCGAAGTGTAGTGAGATTTTTATAAGGTGTGATGAGGTTATTCAGTATGGGTGTGTTGGAGGGGTAATGTAGAATTTTAAAAGTGATGATTAGTTGCTGTAGGAGTATTAGGTTTGGAAGTTCTAGCCAGTTAAGTTTCTTTAAGTTAAGACAGTGATGAGTACGGAATGGAGAGCCAGTGGCAAATCTGGCAATACTATGGTAGGCTATATTGAGTTTCTGAAGATTAGTTTTAGACATGTTGATAAAAGAAGGAGAGGCATACAGTAGTGTAGAAATGAGGTGAGTTTGGGCAAGAGACACTCGGGATGTGGCAGTAAGAAAGGGCTTAAGTCTGTAAAGGGCGCCAATCTTTTTATTAACTGTCTTGATAGTTAAATCAATGTGATAGTCAAAATTTAGCTGATTGTCTATGGTGATGCCTAGCAGTTTTGTGGAATAGTCAGGTTTAATGATAGTGCCATTACAGGATACAATGGAAAAAGTGATTGGGGTGGATTTAAGGGTTGGGGTGAAAAGTAGAAGTTTGGTTTTTTTGGGATTTAGGAGGAGACAGATATGTTGAAACCATTTTTCTGCTGCTGTGAAGACCAATTGGGTAGAGGAGTGGAGTTCTACTGGGGATGGAGCAGAGCAGATGAGAGTAGAATCATCAGCATACTGTATACAAGTGGATGTAGGGAGGGAAGTGGGCAGGTTATTTATGAAAATAGAGAAAAGTAGGGGACCTAAGATGGATCCTTGTGGGATGCCAATAGTAACTGGGAGTTGAGAGGATAGATGGCTGTCCCAGAGGACTGCTTGTTTTCTATTTGTCAAGTATGAGTCAAACCACTGTAATGCTCGTGAATCAAGTGAGAGGGATTTTAAGGTATAGAGGAGAAGTTGATGGTTGACCATATCGAATGCTTTTGAGAGGTCCAAGAATAGTGCAGAGGAGAACAGGTTGTTAATGTAGGAGTTGATGGTGTATGCAGCGTTCCATTATTTTGGATAGTGGAGATAGAAGGGCAATAGGCCGAAAATTGGAGAGTTCGTTAGAGTTACCTCCTTTATGGAGGGGAATGATATGGGAGATTTTCCAACAGGATGGGATTTTGGATTCAGTTATAGTTCTGTTTATTAAGATGGAGACTGGGTAGGCTATTTCGGTTGCTGCTAGTTGCAGATATTCAGCTGGAAGCTTGTCGGCAGAAGGGGTGCAAGGTTTGAGTTTAGATAGTAGTTTACATATATAGGTTGTGGAGACAGTATTAAACTTTAGCATGTGGGTGCTGTTTTGAGTGGGGGTTATTTGGAGGGAAAGGGGGGGAGTCATGGTGCTTGCCAGTGAGGCGACTGTTTGAGAGAAGAAGTTGTTGAAAGTGTTGGCTATTATGTTAGGTTGGGTCTGAGCTAGGCTAGCTGGGGTAGGTGTTTTGGTGTTCCCTGGATGGAGTAGTTTGTTTATTCCTGACCAAAATTGTTTTGGGTTTTGGTTTTGGTTTTGTTGATATTGAAAGTGGTAGTTTTTCTTATCCAGATAGGTAAGTTTCTTTGTTTTGTTTCTCAGGTGTTTAAAGTTCTGATGGTCAGTAGGGTTTTTTGTGGACCTCCATTTAGTCCATAATTTATTTCTAGCTCGCATAGTTTGTTTAGTTGTTTTCGAGAGCCATGGGGCTGCTTTGGAACTTACTCTAATTAAACGGGATGGGGCATGATGGTTTAGAATTTGTAGGAAGGTATTGTTGAAATGGGTTACTGCTTCATCTATTGGGAGGTATTTTAGAGTTGACCAGTTATATTCCTTGAGTTCATTTTGAAAGGATGCTAGGTTGAAATCTGTTTTGTTGTGTATGGTACGATAAGTAGTTAGCTTGGGATTGTTGTATTTTTGTTTAGTGATAAAGGTAGGGAGGTGGTCACTGATATTATCAGGGAGTATTCCTGTTTTATAGGATAGGGGATTGTTGTTGATCAGTATCCAATCTAGAATGGTTTGTTTGTGGGTGGATTTGTGTATTCTAGTAGGGGAGTTAATGGTTTGATGAAAGTTAAAGAGATTAAGGTGAATGGTGGGTTTGGGAGATATGCAGGAGTTCCAGTCAATATTGAAGTCTCCTAAGATTATGGTTTCCTGAGGAAAGCTACAGGAGACCCAGCTTAGGATATTTTCTAGAGTGTTGATGTTATTGCCTGGAGGGATGTAGGAACATATTATATATATAGCCTTGGTTTTATTAACTTGGAGTTTGGAACAGAGTATTTCAGCATTTGCTGGGGAGGGGGGCAAGGAGTCAATTAAGGCTACCTGAAGTTGGGATTTGTATAAAAGGGCCACTCCCCCGCCCTTTTTATTAAGACGATCTTGCCTTAAGGTGCTATAGCCTGGGGGAGTGAATTCGTTGTCTTTGGTACTAGGTTTAAGCCAAGTTTCAGTGAGACAGAGAATATCAAAGGCGTAGAAATCAATTAAGGCATGGAGTTGTGTGACTTTGTTGTTGATGCTACGAATATTTAGGTGAGCAATAGAGAGGGAGTCAGTGGAGAAAGGTGAACCAGAACAGTTAGCAGTTTGGTTTGAAGGGGTGTGGTTGAGGAGAGTATTGGGACCAGGGTTGGGGTGGATGTCCCCATGTATCAGTAATAGTGTTTGTGGGACTTGAAATACTTTTAAGTTTTTGAAGGGTATTAGATAGAACCGTTTAGAGGTTGGGAATCTGTAATGGTGTACTTTGTGGTAGAGAGGGGGAAGGTAGGGACAGGTTGATAGTATATTAATATGTGTTTGGTCAGGTAGAGGAAGTGTAGATGTGGTGTGTTTGGCTAACACAGGAGGTTGGCTAAGCCTAAGATATTCGTAGGAGGTAAGAGTATAGTAGTAAAGAAGGATGTTAAGGAGAAGAAGTGAAAAGATTGAGTTAAGTCTTAAAGGCATGTTATTAGTGAGATGAGGTTAGTAAGCATAGGACTGTACGGTATGTAATAGTAGGGTGTGGTGAGGTAGTTAGATAAGATTGTGGAGAGAGGGTGTGGTTGTAGGACTTGGAGTATGGTGTTGATAGGTGAAATGTACTGGAAATGTGATAGGTAGTTAGCTAATTTGGGGTGTGTCTAAGTAAGTTTAAAGGTAGGGCCTCTGGGGGTGGGTGGGTGGGAATTGGGGGTAGGGTGGGGAGCGGAGTGAGCGTAGCGAACGGAGCGGGGAAGAGCAAGACGACCAGTTGCAGAAAACAATCAGGCAAGAAGAGAGAAGCAGGTGTAAAGGTAAGGGTGAGCTCAAGAGTAGAGAGTTAGTGGAGAATGTATGGTAAGTGGGGGGTAGGTGAATAGTAGTGGGTAAGGTAGAGGAGTTAGTCGTGAGAGAATAGCAAGTGGCAGTGGTCAACTATGGCACTGGAAAGGACAATGCGAATTGTAGTGGAATACTCCGAAAAATATGGTAGTAGGATTCGTGGTATAAAGGGCGCCACCTAGTGGCCAGGTCAGGAAAGGATATCAGACAGAGCAAGCAGGGAGTTTACCAAGAATAAAGAACAAGAGACGGGGTAGAGAGAGAGGTTCCTAAGGACAAAGCCAAATAGAGGAGGGAAAGAGAAGGGATCAAAAGGCCAAACTAGAGGGGGGGGGCTGCTGGTTAACCTGGTAGGGGAGCAAAAATATGTCCTGGTGAGTAAAGCTAATCAGTACAAGAATAGGACATACTTTCCAAAAAGGTCAACTCTGGGAGGACAGTCTTATTTAGGAGGACGTAAAATCCTATTCAGGATTCTGGTGCTTAAATGATGTCCACAGGGCCTCTTAGGCTAGGGAAGGACAGGAACCCAGGTGTACAATCTGATATTGTTAAAGGTAGAGAGAGAAAAAACAAACAAAGGAAAATAAGTCATTAATCAATGATGTGTGTACAACATAACTAGCACATATGCTTTAAATCCAAGAAACAAGGACAGTACAGAGATTACCCTAGGACACACTGTATAAAGCGGAGTAGTTAGACTGCTAATGAAACACAGTAGGGCTCCCAAAGAACAAACCTTGCAACAGTTACAAGCTAGAAAAACATTTAGGCAAACGACATCAATCCCAATGTTTAGATACGTTCAAATTCTCAACATGAGCATCAAGCAGTCAGCAGTTTCTACTAAAATATGGCTAAACACAACATTCAATAGCCAAGGAGCTATGGTCAAATGTTACAGGATCCCAAGGGGGATATGAGTTATATATAATGTTGCTTCAATGTGTGTAGGTCAAATACATAACATACATTGTGTATATATGAGCAACACAGCTAATAGGCTTTTGTCGAGAGCATTAAAATATAAACAATGTGCAATACATTTCAGTAGTCTAAACACCTTAGCAAATATAAAGTCTTAAATAGCTACAACTCTCCATGAACGCCAGTAATATGTTGTGGGAGACCACGTGGAGGCTTGCCTAGGCAAGGGACCTGCCGATAAGTTGCAGCAAGGGGAAATGCTAGATATAGTGAAGGTTATAAGGGGTATATAATGGTATACACAGTTGCAAGCAGTGTAACAAATGAAGACTACCGCTGTGGTAAGCACAATTTAGGAAACATATGAAAGTCCGTTTATTTATCACAATACAGCTAAAACCCCCTATATATATATATACCCCTATATATATATATATATATATATATATATATATACACACATGGTTGAATCCAAAAATACATCGAAATACGTGCATCCAGTATTGGTTTAATGCTAATAGACTGGTTGAGCCCTGGTTCTACATGTGCTCTCATTCTAAAGATCCATTCAAGCTCAACTGATTCTAAGTGATTCAGGTTACTGCCCCCTCATTTATTCTGCAATATCAGCTGTAACACCCTGAACCTAAAAGTATGACCTACATTTAAACTAACATGTCTGGCCAACGCGTTCTGGTTGTTCATTTTCCTGATATCGTATATATGATTATATATTCTGTCTTTTAACCTCCTCGCTGTCATGCCCACATAAAACCCTGTACATTTTCTGCATGTAGCTAAGTAAATTAGATTCTTACTGTCGCATGTAGCATAGAACTTAGGTTTAAACTCAAACATCATGGTAGGGTGAACAAAATGTTGTTCGAATGTTATATATCTACACATGTTACATCTCATACAGCAAAAAGTACCCATTTTATTTATACTTAATCTATTGATTCTATCTTTTGTGTGTTCCTTACATAATAGCCTTTTTAAATTCTTACTATTTCTATAGTTGAATCTTGGTTTATGTCCCACTATATTCAATGTTTTAGCATCTATGGTGAGTACACTCCAATGTTTGCTTATTATGTCCACCACTTTCCTGTTGTCATTAGTGTATCTCATGATTCACTTTATATCTAGCTTTCAGCCAGGAGCTGGTTGCCTTAAAATATTGCTTGCTCAATCAATCAATTATTGAATTCAATTATTGTATCCATTATTCAATTATTTGGTTGCGCAGTTAGTACTTAAGAACTGTTTAAAAATGTGTTTGTGAAATCTGAAGAAGCATGCCTGTGTAGCATGTGAAAGCGCTTATTTTATCTCACTTTGTTTTACTTCGACATTAAATACTGGTTTTATAACATCGTGGTGGTTGTGTCCAGTTTTGGTTTTGATACTTTTCTCATTGGGAATTACAACCTTTAGACGGTAGCAGCACTTATTTTTCTTTATCTTGGTTCCTGTTTCTGTGCTGGCTACTTTCACACGATGGAAAGCACAGCTATAGAATTGGACTATAATCCTGACAATGCCTCCAGGAGTTCAAGGTGGAACAACATTGTAAAAATGCAGAATAATCCCTTGCTGGGCTTAGAGCTACATCATTTATCAACGCCGACTACTGCAGGTACTGTGGATAATTTGAGAGAGTTTAATGACTTGCTTAGAGAGATGGAGAATGATTTGTACAAATTGCAAAGGTTATTATGGCAGAGAAGGCATATGGAGGCATGCCTTCATTTTCTTATTGTACCCAGAGGCATGAGAATTTTATGCATGCCTACTTATGGTAATAATCATCCTGAACTGTTGAAGAGATGGCAGAAATTAAATCTAGAATTAAGCTTTAATTATATAAAATTATTGATTGAATATTTCTCCCCTATTGAAGTGGAACTTACACAAAAAGTAGAGTCTCTGAATAGAGATTTACAACACCGCTTCAAGGGAGCGATATTTGAGAAAAGAATTGACAGCGTTTATACTCAGGTCACATTATATAGTGACAGGTTACAGCAAGTCAAATATCGTAAGCTGCAACGTGATCACAAGGATTTTCTGCTTGGTCAGGTGTTTGTTTGGCCCAAATACAATCAACGTTCAGGGCAAACATCGGACAATAATGATGTTCCCCAAACTTTAGATAAATAAAAGGCATATGTCTATGAACTTGATATAACAACAGAAACAGTCTCAACTGCTGTTTGCAATAAGGAAAGTAAAGGCTCACAAAGTATTGACGTGATTACGTTGTCAAATGAGCAACGTGATGATGTTGCATCCTCTGCTCTTCTCTGTAACCAAGAGGCCCTAATGGAGTCGAGAGACAGTGAAGGACCAGGGGCAAGACCGAAGGTATCATCTAGGAAGCCGGAAGATTTTTTTCCATTACCGCTGAGGTTCTGCGACAGAGAAAGGGACAGATCATACAGTCGTGGTTGTCAGAAACGCAAGTTTTCAGGGGACAACTTCGGCGTGAGACGAAGGTTACGAAGTTGAACCAGCTGGTCTACAATTTTTCACGACTTGAACTTACTACTGCTGACTATTCCCTTTTAAATAAGGGACTATCTTTTATTCCTTCTCAGGCAAGTAAACTCAGCGAACTTCTAGTCGATCTCAGACTTTTTGGTCGCTCAGTGGCATTAAAGTTAATGCACGCTAACAATAAGAATAATAATGATTGTTCGATAGATCGTTTTAAACGTAAAAGTTCTTTTTGTCCACAAATACCAACTAATGTTGAATGTTATATTAATCTATGTGAGAATGATTTCTATGCATATTTTTCTAAACAAGGACCTAGATGCATGTACTTTAATTTAAGCCAAGAAGAGAGAAGCTCTTTGAGTAACCTAACTTCTAATAATGACATAGTAATAAAACCTGCTGATAAGGGAGGAGGGATAGTGGTAATGGATGTTGTAGATTATGACCATGCAATGTTGACTTTGCTATGTGATATTAATACTTATGTAGAGATAGGCTTTGTATCACTCATGAAAATCATTAACAAAGTATATGATGATATTTATGATCTATTGATGTGCAGGTAGGTCACCAACAAGCTATATGATTTTTTTCTGGTTGAATTTCCCACAATACCATGTATTAAGGGTCTTCCCAAAATACATAAAGATGTTTTTCCCCTCCCCATGAGACCTATTGTAGCAGGTGAGGGCTGGGTGACTGAAAGGATATCACAATATCTAGAGAGCGTACTAGGACCTATTGTTCGTAACATTCCGAGCATCTTAAAAGATAGCTACCAGCTGATCCATGATATATCAACCATCAAGGATAAATTTAAAGATACTTCTTACTTAATGGTAACTTTAGATGTAAGGAATTTATTTACAGCAATCCCCAATGACTACGGCATAGAAGCAGTTAGGAGTATGCTATCAATAACAGAAGGGGTAACGAATGAACAAGAGTTATTGGTATGTACTTTATTGGATACCATCCTCAACAATAATGTGTTTATATATCGTGATAAACTTTCTGCACAAAAGTGGGGGGTAGCAATGGGCACCCCCTGTGCCAACTCTTCTGTGAATCTAGTGGTACATTATTGGGAGAGGGAGTTTTTATTTAGTAGCACATATTACCAACAAGTGCTACTATATAAAAGATTTGTTGACGACATACTACTATTTTGGAAAGGAACTGAGATGGATCTCTTAGAGTTTATCAGTTTCTTGGAGTCGACTACTGATTTTTTGAGATTTACCTCAGAAATCTCTGCAAGAGAAGTATGTTTCTTGGATGCTAAAATAACCAGGATGATGGATGGTGGTCTCTCCACGAGTCTATACAGAAAACCTTGTTGGAGGAATACACTTTTATGTTATAGTAGCATGCACCCTAGACATGTCTTTCCTAATGTGGTAAAAGGACAGTTTGTCAGAATATATAGGTTATGTAAAGAGAATTCTGACTTACAGAGACAGCTTGATGATCTACTCACCCTGTTTTTAGACAGGGGGTATAATGATTCTATGATAAATAAAGTTAGATGTTCCATTATGGATAATATAAATGAGAATACTAAAATCACCATGAATCATGCAAATAATAGATCTGGAGGGAGTTATGATAATATAACCCCGTTTATTACGAGATACACTAATGACAACAGGAAAGTGGTTATTTTATCTCACTTTGTTTTACTTCGACATTAAATACTGGTTTTATAACATCGTGGTGGTTGTGTCCAGTTTTGGTTTTGATACTTTTCTCATTGGGAATTACAACCTTTAGACGGTAGCAGCACTTATTTTTCTTTATTATATTTTATAGTAGTTATCTAACGACACTCAGACTCTGTGTGCTATATGTATGGAACTGCTCTGTTAATGCAGGAAGTACTCAATATATAAATCACTGGTCTGATTTATTTTTCAGAGTTTGCACATTTCATCTGTCTTATCATTTTACTTGGCAGATTCCAATATTAAATTTACTGATGACTGCAAACTGGGTATGTTAATAACAACTGATATTTAGCTTAAAATATTATAGGTTAATAGGTTCATAGGTAGGTACTAGGCTATCGGCCCTAGGGCCCATACAAGCCTAGCGAAAAAATGTACCCTGGCTTTTGCCACCCAAGAAAATTATTTTCCTGTGCCCCTGTCGAGCAGAGCCACAGAAGTGATCCCCGGGGTGAATTTCCCATTTCCCATCCAATCATCAAGATTTTTCTTGAAGAGTGCTAATGATGAGCTCTGTTTGACATAGATAGGTAGTCTGTTCCAGAGTATGGGAAGTCTCTGGGACAGGAATCTATCCCTCCAGCATGTTCTGTTTATTGTGGTGACAAGGTTTAGGTCCCTAGAGCATGTAGCTTGGAGGGATTGGGATTTCTTTAAGTGGAGCATGTCCAACAGCTCTGGGTTTGACATAGTTTTGTATGTTAGGCAGAGATCGCCCCTGAGAAGGCGATATGCAATGGAGTAAAGCTGTAGTTTTTTGAGACGGTCTGCATAGGGCATCTGTTTGAGGCCAGTAATCCTCTTTGTGAGGTATTTCTGTGGTCTTTCCAGTTGTTGTAGATGTCTTGTGAGGTACATACCAAAATGGGCACTGTACTCTATAATGGGTCTAAAGAGTGATGAGTAGAGGGGAACAATGACCTCTTTTTTTCTGGATGAGAATCCTTTTGTGATGAGATGAGCCACATAGAAGGATTTCCTGACCACTGTGGCGATGTGATTATCAAAGGAGAGACTACTGTCCACCTATGTCCCAAGGTGTCTTTTCACATTTTCGGCATTAAGTAGACTACCAGCTATGTGGTAGTTCATGGGTACAGAGTTTTTACCAAAGGGGATGACAATACACTTTTTGGCATTGAGCTTCAAGCCATGGCTTTGACACTAGGTATCTGTCTCAGTGAGGCCCTTTTGTAGTTTGTCCACATTGTTAGGAGTTTCGATTATGGCTCCTAGTTTGCAGTCATCTGCAAACTTTGTTAGCCAAAATACCTTCTGTGTTGGCCTGCACTTCAGAGAAGTAGATACCAAACAGGAGAGGACCCAGGACTGAACCCTGTGGTACTCCACTTGTCACTGGTCTGATGTCGGGTTTGGAATCTGCTACTTTCACAGTGTGAGTTCCGTCCGTGAGCCAGTTGGCAACCCATCTTGTGACATAGGGATTTATACCTAGTTTAGTGAGCTTATCTATAATTCCAGAGTGGGGGATGGTGTCAAAAGCCTTAGCGAGATCTAGATAAGCTGTGTGAACCATTTTACCCTCATTTATGGCTTTGGTGACTGCTTCAAAGTAGTCAATCAGGTTTAGGAGAAATGATCTGCCTTTTACAAATCCAAACTGGGTAGGGTCCAGAGTTTGGAAATTACCAATGTCTTTGTTTATGAGTTCCACGATGATACATTCCATGGCCTTGCAGACCAGGCTCGTCAGGCTAATTGGGCGGTAGTTCCCGGGGTCCGTCGTGGCTCCCCCTTTGTGGAGTGGGATAACCGTCGCAGTGCGCCATTCAGTGGGTACAAAGCCTGAGGTGAGGCTATGACTGAACATGGTACTTAGGTTGGGTGCCAGTTCATTCTGTAGTTCATGTAGAACACAGCCTGGGATATTGTCAGGTCCCATGGATGCTGTGTTCTTGGCTTTGGAGAGTGTGTTTTTTACCTGTGCAGCCGTGATTATAGGAACTTTGCATTCTTCCGGTATAGAGATGGGCCCTCTAGGGGGTGAGAGGAGGGTAAAGTTAGCACTGAACCTATCTGCTAGGATGTTGGCAATATCAGTTGGTTCTGTATATTTAGTGCCATTGTGCTGTAACTCAGAGCAGATCTGAGTGTTCCCATTTAGATTCTTGACATAGCTATAGAATGCTTTGTGGTTGTCTTTAGAAGTTGTTTAGACTATTAAAAGTTGTTGTTGAGAGTATTAAGGCTAGGAGCTATTGTTGAGATGCTTCTTCAGTCCATGGTTTGGCTCCCCCTGGCTATATTTGCCTGTTGTGTGACTCTTAGCAAGTCTCTTAACCAGGCAGTGCTCTTTGGCAGTTGAAACACTGTGCTAGGGTCTTCAATGGTGTCTTGGACCACATGCTTGGTAACCAGCTATGAACTAGTCTGGATGTTTTCAGAATGTAAACTACATTGAAAATTGTGCTGCTCAGTGAAAATTGTGCTAAATCCCATTAAATGTGAGCTTATGAGATTCAGGAATACTATATTTTCATTTATTGTATCAGTTCTTGGTCAGACTATTTTGATAGCTTATCCTTTTAGATACTTGAATGTTGTTTACAACAGTCATTTAAACTTTTCTAACAAAGAAAACATTCATAGCAAATAACAGTTATGGTAAAATATATTTATTACTTCTTACAACAATGGGCATTGTAGGCTGGAATTTACTGGAGAAAACTGCTGGAGGAACAAATGAAGTTTGGGAACAAGCTAATTTGTCCACGGACTTCTTCAATGTTTAGGGGTTAGGGGAAGTTAAAGGAGGGATGGGGTTTTTATTTGTGGAAGGATGTTAAGGCTAGGAAGTAAGGGGAGGTTTGAGTAAACTCTGAGAGGGAAGGGTTAATTTAATATGGAAAAGTTTGGAGGAAGTGAGCTAGGTGTAGGGTGGGACTTAGTGATTTTACATGAGTGTAACTGGGAAAGTGAATCAGATTTAGGTGTGATCTTTCTCCAGTACTCCATTCCTTTATTTATTGGTCATTTTAGGTGGTTTGGTTTTTGAGGGTGGGTGTTTAGGCAGTGAAGAGGGGCAGGCTCTTCCCTCTTCTGCTCCCCCTCTTGGTGTTGGGTGTTGATACAAGGGTTTTGGGGATGAAAGTGAGTGGTAAGATGCTGCTTTGATTAGTAAGAATAAGTGAGCGGTGGTGTGGACATTGCTTATTCGGGCAGGATGAGTGGGAATATGCTGCCCTGATATATGTTTACAAAGACGTTCCATGTTCATGTGCTGATTAACATTTTGAAATGAAACAATAAAGTTATGTTGCTGGAAGTTAATTAAGGTCATCAAATGCCATTTTGGTGTGATGTATTTTATTGAAATTGATCAGGACAAAGGTACTGGGAGCAAATAACTAGAAAGGGAAAGGTAATAGAATAGAAGGAGTCAAGAAGACATTTGGACTGTAGGCCAGAGACTGCCTTCCCTATCAGGGATTGATATCAGAGTATAGGCAAAGAGAAGGGGATAGAGGAATCCTAAGTGAAAGACATGCTCTGGTAGAGTTTTTAATTGAATCTAGAACCAAAGCTGCTGTTAAAAAAGGCATATTTAGTAAGGCATTGCGCAATAGCTATACAAATCAATCAGAGGAGGTTAGAAAAGATTGGGAAGAGAGACTGGATTAGCAATTCACAAGGAAACAATGGGAGGACATACGTATGGCTCCAAAATATGCAACAAAGTATAGAAAATTTAGGATTTTTACTTGAAAGCACTTGCTTAGTTAGTTTTATATCTCAAGCAGATTTGAAATAATTTTCCTTAGAAAGATGGCAAATGTTGGAGGTGTGACAGGGAAGAAAGAGGCAACAGGGAACATATGTTTTGGGCATGTAACTAGTTGGCACACTTTAAAAATTCCCTACAGGGTTCTCTATGAGAAATGTTGGGTGAGCAAATGGATGTAACTTAGGAAATTATTTTTTGAACTGGGATACAGGATCTGAATTGCCTAAACATAGTAAGGCCTTGTTAAGTTTAATTCTGGTGGCTGCCAAAAAAATCAATTGCTAGCAAATGAAATCAAAGTGTAAACCAACTGCATTTGAAGTAGTGCATATTGTAAAAGAGAAAAAAGAACTGGAAGTAGGAGCTTTAGAAAATTGTAGGAGCCAATAACATACAAAAAAAAAAAAGGAAAGTGTGGAAACAAAACCTGTAGAATAATGTTTTGGAAGAGGAGTGAGGTTTGAGGGAAGGCATTGATTAAGCAATTTATGTAATATTGGATTGATGATAAAAGTAAAAAAGAATGTATGGGATGTAAAATGTTTGTAAAAGTAAACGTTAACATTGATTGCTTTCTTTTATATAAATGTAACTTTGCCTATGTCTTAAGTGATAATTTAAAAAAGTAAACAAAAGCTGTGTCAGTATGAAGAAATTTATTAAAATCCAAGCCAATAGTAAGTGCTTTCGTCTTTTATGCAAGAGACTTCTTCAGACAATGACTTTACCATAAAAAAACATATGCTTTAAATACTACATTAATTAACATTTTAAAACACCATTTAACATTTAAAAGCACAGTGACATAAAAATGCACAGTACCTATGCATACATTAATGCTTCAACCCCTTTCTTTTTAAATACATTACAAACTCTTCCCTGTTATTTAAACCTGGAGGGAAACAAGCATTTAGTTTAACTTGCCGACAATATTCTAGCCAACCTAGTTCTTCTTCAACATTTACTGACTTAATATTTTGATGCACAGTGTCCAAAACTATACATTTAAAATTGATTTTACATTTCTTATCAACATAATGTTTGCTCATAGCATTTTTTGTATCTCCATTTCTAATAGCATAATTATGTTCATAAATTATTTTGTATAGTTCTCTTTGCTCTTCCCACATAAAATGATCTACATTCTGAACACATCAATAAATAAATAACATTTTTTGCTTTACAAGTAAACCACCCTGGGACTTGGACTACTGTTTTCCCCACTAATAATTCACTACTATCAGTAAATAAATATTGGCAATAGTTGCAATTATAACATTTAACCATCCCTTTTCTTACCTCAGATTCTTTAACTTTATTTAGTTTACTTTGAAAAAGATCTTTCAAGTTTCTAGCCCTTTTCTGTATAAACTTGGGTTCATTCCCTATTTTCTCCATAATTTCTCTATTTCCTTTTAAAATTCCCCAGTTTCTCCTCACTATATTCTTTATAGTGTTCAAATCTGTACTATTTTGTATTGCTAATGCTGTACTATAATTTTTATGTGTTTTATCACCAACATTCATATTGACATTATTTCCAATATTATTCCTCTTAATTAATTCATCAGTGAACAACGTTTGTACTTCATCTTGAGGGTATCCTCTTATTTCCATCCTTTTACAAAAATTTAAAGCTTCAAGCTCAAACAATTCATCATCTTTAGTTAAATTACTAATCTTTTTAAGTTGTCCCTTAACAATATTAACTTTAGTTCTTTTAGGATGCAAACTAGAATAATGCTAATACATATTATTTTGAAAATCTTTCTTATAAATCTTAGAAATTAATTTATTATCATATGTATATATTGTCAGATCTAAAAAATTGATTTTATCTGCATTATAACTATATGTAAATTGTATATAGGAACAAACATTATTAATGTAATTTAAAAAGTTATTTAACTCATTAATAGTACCATCACACACTACAAGGACATTGTCAATAAATCTTAACATCTTGACTATATGTTTACTGTGTTCACTTTCTGAAATAGTAGCTATTTCCTAAACTTGCATAAACACATTAGCATAGCTAGGGGCTAGAGCAGCACCCATCGCAACACCATTCGTTTGGACGTATTTGATCATAAAACTCTAAATAATTATGGCTCAAAACTAAAACAATAATCTCCATTAATAACCCTACTGTACTTGGAGAGAACACTTTAGTTTCTAATAGTTCTACCCTTACTGTCTCCATTCCTTCTTTATTTGGAATCATGGTATACAAAGAATTGATATCTAATGCAACCAGTATATGCGAATCAGACACCTGAATCTCTTCCAGTTTTTTTATACAATCATAACTATCTTTTATATATGTCTTACCCCTTGGTACTATCCTCTGTAGATGCTTGTCAACAAACACTGACATCCCTTCAGTTTTGCTATTTCTACTCACCACTATGGGTCTTAATGGTGGGGAATCTAGGTTTTTATGGATCTTTGGAATACCAAAGATCCTACTTATTTTGGGGTTGTTATTAGATAGATTTATTTTAGTTTTCTCATCAATTCTTCCTGTGTAGAACCATTCTTCCACACAGGAATCAGTTAATGAAGATCCCTTTCTTACTTCTGACATATTCACAGATCTATAAAAATTTGTGTCAGACAACATTTCTTTCATTTTATTTTCATATTCATTTCCATCCATCAATACCATAGAACCACCCTTGTCAGCTTTAAAAATTAAGACATCTTCATTTTTGACTAAAGCATCTAAACATTCCTTTTCTTTTTTTGTTAGATTATAATATCTAAAATTTGTATCATCTAACATTTCAAGCATCTGAAATTCACATACATTAAGGAACATTTCTAATTCTTTGATTAATGGTGGATTACAGCAACTCGGTTTATACATTTCACAATTATCTTGCATTTGTGCACCAAGTAAAATGCTCACATTTAATTTCCTCACATAGTCTCTAATTTCGTTGATCATCACCAACTTATTCGCTCTTTGTGCTGGAGCGAAATTCCACCCTTTACTTAACACACAACAATCTCCATAAGACAGTTTTTTACTGGAAAGATTAATAATTTTAAAATTTACAGTACCTAAGTCTTCCAGTATTGTTGTTTCCTGTTCCAGTTTTTCCCTGGACCCTTTCTGCCATACCAGTTTTTTTGTGGCCATTGCTGCTGTTTATTCGAATAATTAAATTTATCATTGCTTCCATCTGCCATCACTTGTGCCCACAATCTCACTTGATTGTCAATTCTTTGATACACATCAATAACTTGATTATTTTCCACTATTACATTTCCTTTTTGCTGAGGTTCCATTACTGTCAGTTTGGTTTAGTTGGCCTCCTTTGTTTTTGGTCTAACTGTTTGTTCTGTTGTTTTAATTCCTTGCCCAACTCTGGGTTCCACTCTTTCATTCACAGTGGTTGTCTTTGAAGTTTCAGCCACATTGGTTTTATTATTTAGTCTTTCAGACCTTCTTAAAACATTTAACTCATCCTCTATTACTGCACCAGCTCCATAGGATTCTTTCATACCATTATTACTTTGTAGCTTCAGCCCATACGCCGCTGCCCCACCCCCAGCGTATTCATTCCGGTTTCTGAAAAATTTCTTAGTTTTTCTCTGGCATAGCTCTTCACTGAGTTTGAGTAAATTCTCTTGTATAATACTCATCTTGCTGTTAAAATTCTCTAAGGAAGTATTGTCTTTTAACATGTTGAAGTTAGTTTTCACTTTGGCAGCTAAATCACTGATTTTAATGTTATTAGTTTCACTAAGCAATTCCATGTACTGAAGCCCTGCCTTTTGATTAATTTCAAGCCATTTCTCTGTGAGAACTTTAGGCAAATCTCTACCTGCTGGTAGATTTTTAATTCTTAGCCCTTTCGGCTCTTGTTTTGCTTTCAAACAATTCTGAAAGAATAAATTGTCCCACTGAGGATGTTTCAGTGTAGAGAAATCTTTTTCTAAAAGATGAAAACATTCCTGAATATTAAAAGAAGAGTTTGTTGTTCCTTCAAACAAAACACTTCCTTCCACATTGAAAGGATTAACAGGAGGTGCTAAACAACCATTTAAAATCTCTTCTTCACAATTACTACTGAAACCAGCTCTGCGATAGTTTCTCATGAGCTGGTTTACTGTCCCTTCTTCATTTACAATAAACAAACCACTCGGGGTATCATTTAACACACAGCCTGCTGATACAGCTGCAAAGCTCGTTCCTGGAGCAGTAATAATCTCCATAACACAAGCACTCAGGTCACTCCAAGGCAAGTACAAATATGACTCAGTCATTGTCCATGCTGGTGTCAATGACCTGAGACGTACCTCCCTGGGCTACATGAAAAGAGACATAGAGGAGCTCTCTGAGCATGTAGCCCAGGCCGGTATGACCCTGACCTTGAGTAGCATCTTACCCTCACCAAGAATGATGCCACAATATGAAGACAAGATGATCAATTTCAACAATTGGCTTAAGTGTTGGTGTCATTCAAAGGGGATCCAATGCCTGTCAGCCTGGGATGACATGCTCGACAAGCCACGATGCTTCGCTAGGGACGGCTTGCACCTGTCACCCTGGGCTTTCGGATATTGGCAAAGGCTCTTGCTACCCCATAGTGCCTTTTTTAGGCAAGGCTCAAAAGACAAACCCACCTCCATAGGTATCACAAGGGATAAGAAACTAAGAGTAATGCTACTCAACGCCAGAAGTCTAAACCTCAAGATGCATGCACTCAAAACTCTCCTTAGCATAGAGAACATCGATATCTGTGCAGTAACAGAAACCTGGTTCAAGGCTCCCGAGAGCACCCCAGCACTACCAGGTTATACCTCATACCATGCTTTTCGGCCCCAAAACTTGGACCGAACCACAAAAGGAGGGGGAGTATCAATATTCATCAAAGATACCCACACCTCCAGGTTGGTGGCACAGCACGAAGCATCAGAGACTATCCATGTGCAACTAACTGTGGGTAAAACTGCCTTCCAGTTTATAGCCTGCTACAGACCACCCTCCCAAACACAGGAACCCCACTTGGCCTTCCTGAGAATGCTGGAAAATATGAAGGTCTCTCGAAACACCATTATATTGGGCGACTTCAACTACCCAAACATAGACTGGGAGCATTACTCTAGCTCCAACACCCTAGCCCAAAGGTTCCTAGAATTTATAAACTCAAATGCTATGGAACAACTTGTTACCACTCCCACAAGAGGGGAAAACATACTGGACCTGATCATCACCAACATGGGGACACTATGCTCCAGACCAGAAGTGTATCCCTCACTGGTAAGATCAGACCATAAACTAATCTCACTGGATATTCACATCCTGACCCCACCCCTTGCCCAGAAAACCACAGTGAAAAACTTCTCTAAAGCAAATTTCACACACCTCAAAACTGAGGCGAAATCCTTCAAAGCCCCCGGGCCTGTGGAAAATATGGCCCAGACCGCAGAATCCTTTATAAACGCATTCTATGAACACCTTCAGGAATGCATGGATCATGCAATCCCAAATAAAACCAAGACCCAATCCTCCAAAGGCAGGCGTTCTGTCTGGTGGACCCCAGCCATAAACAAACTATACAATAGAAGGAGGAAGCTACTACATGATAGAGCAAAATCCCCAAAAGGGAAGGCATCTCTGATCAGTATTAGCAAAAAACTACGGGCACTCATAAAATCGTCTAAGGCCAGCTTTGAGAGAAAAATTGCACAGGACACTAAGGATAATCACAAGGCTTTCTTTAGTTATGTTAGGAACCTGGGTGGGAATTCCCAGATATGCTCAGAATTAGTCCAAAATGACAAAAAATACACCGAGCCCACAGACATTGCCAACATCCTAGCTGACAGGTTCAGTGCAAACTTCTCCCCCCTCTCCCCACCAAAAGGGCAAATATCTATCCCAACAGAGTGCTGCCCCCTTGACATCTCAGATGCTCAGGTAAGAGCCGCCCTCTCCAAAGCAAAAAACACAGCATCAATGGGACCAGATGGTGTCCCAGGCTGCGTCCTACATGAACTCCAAGAAGAGCTAAACCCAAACATAAAACTACTGTTCAATCTTAGCCTTACTACAGGATATGTACCCAAAGAGTGGCGTACAGCAACAGTGGTCCCTCTCCACAAAGGTGGTGCCTCAACGGATCCTGGAAACTATCGCCCCATAAGCCTGACTAGCTTGGTCTGCAAAGCTATGGAAAGGATCATCATGGACCTCATAAATAAAGATATTGGGGACCTACAGACACTGGATCCTACCCAGTTTGGCTTTGTTAAGGGCAGATCCTGCCTCTTAAACCTGGTCGATTTCTTTGAAACAGTCCCCAAGGCCATTGACGAGGGGAAGGTGGTCCACACAGCCTACCTGGACCTCACAAAAGCCTTTGATACAATACCCCACTCGGGCATTATAGATAAGCTCACCAGCTTAAATATAAACCCCTATGTCACTAGATGGGTTGCAAACTGGCTCAAGGACAGAACCCACATGGTTAGAATTGCTGGAGCCATGTCAGACTCCAAACCAGTTACAAGTGGCATCCCACAAGGCTCAGTCCTGGGACCTCTCTTGTTCGGTATATATTTCTCGGTACAGGCCAACACGGAAGGACTGTGGCTGACCAAGTTCACAGATGACTGCAAACTGGGTGCCATAATCAACTCTACAGCCGACACAAGCATCCTCCAAAAGGGCCTCATAGAAACAGACAACTGGTGCCAGAGCCATGGCCTCAAGCTAAACGCCAAAAAGTGTATAGTCATCCCCTTTGGCAAAAACAAAGTGCCCACAAATTACCACATAGGTGGTAATCCATTAAGTACAGAAGAAGTCATTAGGGACCTGGGGACCCAAGTTGATAGCAATCTCTCATTTGACAACCACGTGGCCAAAGTGGTTAGAAAAACATTTTATATAGCCCACCTAATCATGAAGGGATTCACATCTAGATCAGGGGAGGTCATCGTACCTCTTTACTCATCCCTTATCAGGCCCATAATTGAGTACAATGCCCCTTTTGGGATGTACCTTACCAGACACCTGCAGCAACTGGAAAGACCCCAAACGTACCTCACCAAGAGGATCAAAGGGCTCAAACAAATGCCATATGCTGCCCGGTTAAAGAAACTCCAGCTCTACTCAGTGGCATACCGCCTGCTCAGAGGCGATCTGTGCCTGACGTATAAAGCCATGTCCAACCCGGAATTAATGGACATGCTGCACCTCAGAAAATCCAAATCCCATCGAGCTACGCTCGAGAGACTTGAACCTCAGCACTGAAATAAATAGGACATGCTGGAGGGACAGATTCATAACCTAGAGGCTCCCTTCACTCTGGAATAAAATCCCAGTCCAGGTTAGGCAGAGTCCCACATTGACTCTCTTCAAGAGGAATCTTGATGAGTGGATGGGAGATCGTAGGTTTACCCCGGCTATCACTTCTGTGTTATTGTTAGACAGAGGCACAGTATACTAACCTCAAAAAAAGGCATAGCAAAATTAATTTAAAATGGGTGGTGAAAGCCAAACACACTCTGGCTAGGCTTATAAATGCCCTAGGGCAGATAGCCTAGTATGAACCTATGAACCTATGAACCTATAACTGACTCGCTGCAACAATGTCAAATACTCCAACATAAGCAGCAAACAAATAACTCCAAAAATCCAAAAAGTAAACAAAAGCTGTGTCAGTACGAAGAAATTTATTATAATCCAAGCTAATAGTAAGGGCTTTCGTGTCTTATGCAAGAGATTTCTTCAGACTATGGCTTTACCATAAAAAACATATGCTTTAAATACTGCATTAATTAACATTTTAAAACACCATTTAACATTTAAAAGCACAGTGACATACAAATGCACAGTAACCATGCCTACATTAATGCTTCAACCTCTTTCTTTTTAAATACATTACAAACTCTTCCCTGTTATTTAAATCTGGAAGGAAACAAGCATTTGGTTTAACTTGCCAACAATATTCTACCCAACCTAGTTCTTCTTCAACATTTACTGACTTAATATTTTGATGCACAGTGTCCAAAACTATACATTTAAAATTAATTTCACATTTCTTATCAACATAATGTTTGCTCGTAGCATTTTTTGTATCTCCATTACTAATAGCATAATTATGTTCATAAATTCTTTTGTATAGTTCTCTCTTTGTTCTTCCCACATAAAATGATCTACATTCTGAACACATCAATAAATAAATAACATTTTTTGATTTACAAGTAAACATCCCTGGGACTTGGACTACTGTTTTCCCCACTAATAATTCATTACTATCAGTAAATAAATATTGGCAATAGTTACAATTATAATATTTAACCATCCCTATTCTTACCTCAGCTTCTTTAACTTTATTTAGTTTACTTTGAAAAAGATCTTTAAAGTTTCTAGCCCTTTTCTGTACAAACTTGGGTTCATTAAATATTTTCTCCATAATTTCTCTATTTCCTTTTAATATTCCCCAGTTTCTCCTCACTATATTCTTTATAGTGTTCAAATCTGTACTATTTTACATTGCTAATGCTGTACTATAATTTTTATGTGTTTTATCACCAACATTCATATTGACATTATTTCCAATATTATTCCTCTTAATTAATTCATCAGTGAACAACCTTTGTACTTCATCTTGAGGGTATCCTCTTATTTCCATCCTTTTACAAAAAATTAAAGCTTCAAGCTCAAACAATTCATCATCTTTAGTTAAATTACTAATCCTTTTAAGTTGTCCCTTAACAATATTAACTTTAGTCCTTTTTGGATGCAAACTAGAATATACTGGTTACATTAGATATCAATTTTTTGTATACCATGATTCCGAATAAAGAAGGAATGGAGACAGTAAGGGTAGAACTATTAGAATCTAAAGTGTTCTTCCCAAGTACAGTAGGGTTATTAATGGAGATGATTGATTTAGTTTTGAGCCATAATTATTTAGAGTTTTATGATCAAATACATGTCCAAACAAATGGTGTTGCGATGGATGCTGTTCTAGCCCCTAGTTATGCTAATGTCTTTATGCAAGGTTGGGAAATAGCCAATATTTTAGAAAGTGAACATAGTAAACATATAGTCAAGATGTTAAGATTTATTGATGATGTCCTTGTAGTGAGTGATTGTACTATTAATGAGTTAAATAACTTTTTAATTTACATTAATAATGTTTGTTCCTATATAACATTTACATATAGTTATAATGCAGATAAAATCAATTTTTTAGATTTGACAATAAATAAATATGATAATAAATTAATTTCTAAGATTTATATGAAAGATTTTCAAAATAATATGTATTTGCATTATTCTAGTTTGCATCCTAAAAGAACTAAAGTTAATATTGTTAAGGAACAACTTAAAAGGATTAGTAATTTAACTAAAGATGACGAATTGCTTGAGCTCGAAGCTTTAAATTTTTGTAAAATGGATGGAAATAAGAGGATACCCTCAAGATGAAGTACAAAGGTTGTTCACTTATGAATTAATTAAGAGGAATAATATTGGAAAAAATGTCAATATGAATGTTGATGATAAAACACATAAAAATTATCGTACAGCATTAGCAATACAAAATAGTACAGATTTGAACACTATAAAAATATAGTGAGGAGAAACTGGGGAATTTTAAAAGGAAATAGAGAAATTATGGAGAAAATAGGGAATGAACCCAAGTTTATACAGAAAAGGGCTAGAAACTTTAAAGATCTTTTTCAAAGTAAACTAAATAAAGTTAAAGAATCTGAGGTAAGAAAATGGATGGTTAAATGTTATAATTGTAGCTATTGCCAATATTTATTTACTGATAGTAGTGAATTATTAGTGGGGCAAACAGTAGTCCAAGTCCCAGGGAGGTTTACTTGTAAATCAAAAAATATTATTTATTTATTGATGTGTTCAGAATGTAGATCATTTTATGTGGGAAGAACAAAGAGAACTATACAAAATAATTTATGAACATAATTATGCTATTAGTAATGGAGATACAAAAAATGCTATGAGCAAACATAATGTTGATAAGAAATGTAAAATTAATTTTAAATGTATAGTTTTGGACACTGTGCATCAAAATATTAAGTCAGTAAATGTTGAAGAAGAACTAGGTAGGCTAGAATATTGTTGGCAAGTTAAACTAAATGCTTGTTTCCCTCCAGGTTTAAATAACAGGGAAGAGTTTGTAATGTATTTAAAAAGAAAGAGGTTGAAGCATTAATGTATGCATGGTTACTGTGCATTTGTATGTCATTGTGCTTTTAAATGTTAAATGGTGTTTTAAAATGTTAATTAATGTAGTATTTAAAGCATATGTTTTTTATGGTAAAGCCATAGTAAGAAGTCTCTTGCATAAGAGCAAAAGAGCTTACTATTGGCTTGGATTATAATAAATTTCTTCGTACTGACACAGTGTTTGCTTACTTTTTGGATTTTTGGAGTTATTTGCTTGCTGCTTTTGTTGAAGTGTTAAGTGATAATTTAATAAAGGTATTTATAAAAATCAATGTGCATTGTAGGTATGAAATTGCTGGCAAGGCTTCGTTTAGAATTTAACTTCATTTTGTAGGTCTTCTTTTTTGGATGTAATAAAGCTTGAAGGGCTGAAAGAGGTTTCACTGACAGAGTAAGATGCTTGCTTTGAGCAGTAAATATAAATTCCATTTGGTTCCCTATTATGCTGTCGCAGATGCAGGTTGCCAAATGCATCTTTGTTGAACATTAAAGCGTGAAAAGGCAAAATAGCAAACCGGCTGTTCAACGAATTCTTTCCCTGGGAAAGAATTTGTTTGGCTGCTTTCGCTACTTTGCCTTTTTGGCACTGTAGTGTGAACTTGGAGTTGGCATATTTAAGTAGCGGGGTGTGGGGGTACATCCCCCCACATCAGGGTGGGTGGAGCCCCCCACATTAAGTAATGTTTTACTGTTTTTTTGTTTCGGAACAGCAATTGTTTTTCATTGGAAAATAATATCTGTTCTGAAGTTTTGACGTTGTAAGCCTTCATTTACATGGGGTCGATTATCTGTCATTCGCTCTTCTGAGCGTGCAATATGATAATAAAGACCCATTCCATTTTCATATCTAGTTTTTCATCCATCATTGTTTACACAGAGTGTAAGTAATTAATGGTTAGAAAACATTTGCTGATTAGGATTTGCAGACATTTAGGAATACTAATTTTTAAATCTTTGTATCACAGCCAACAAAACAAACTTAACACTGTAAACATTGTAACAAGCAAGACTATTATGTGGAATGCATTTCTCCCTCAGGATAGTCACATATTATGGAAGAGCTATTGTAGAATTTGTCATCTATATTAGAACCCTACAAATTCAAAATTAATTTGAATGCAATTATTGATAATATAAAATAATGGCACTAGGCAGAGAAATCATTGTCCTATGATGGAGTTAAGACCTAGACTATGGTATCCTAACATTTGACTCAGTGCATACTGCCATCAATGTATGTAGTTATAATGTTATTGTACAAATTATATTTGTTAATATGATATATTTAATGCTTTTTATGTAAATGATTTAAATGATTTAATATGAATTCTTGTCTGACATTATTACTTCAACATTGATAAATCTGTTTTTAATTGTTAACCTTTAATTAATACAAATAGACATCACTAGTTTCTCCAATTTACTTTCCCTTTTAATTATAGTAACTGTTGCATAGCTGTTGTGCCTATCCGGTGTATGTCTCATCTAGTGTTTAATAGTTAATCTTTAGACTGAGCTCCTTATCAAAAATAAAAATAACAGTCCTACTTCCTCTAATGGACTTCCCTAAATTTCATGCACATGGTTTATGTATTCATAATAAAATCTAATGCATTCCTTAACAATGCAGGACTGCAGAAGGTGTAATTCCCTCTCTGTAGAGACAACCATACACATGAGAAAAGTCAGTTGGTCATTTACTCTGACTGATGAAAACAATCATAAGCATGGCTTCATTCAATTCTTAGTCCACTTCTAATTGCTGTATCAGTATCTATTGCCAAACAAAGGCTTAAAAAAGGTATAGCAGTGAAGCAGTTGCACTCAGTTCCCAGCAATGTTTATATTCAATTGATTTCATCTTGCACCATTCAAATGTCTTTGATATCATCATGTACAATTCTTTGGTAACATGGCTATATTCGGTTTGTATTAGTTTGTTTTCAGAGTACTGGGGGAGCAGGTCTTACAAGCTTGGATACCTATTTGCCTCCTGTAATCACGAGGTTGCAATACATCAATCCCAAAAGAGTACATTATCTGTCTTCTGCTGCTGTCTTATCTGATTAGGTAAATGACTTGTAAACTCACTCCCCTGTGTCTGATTTGTTACAACATGTGACATAACAGAGATCACCAATGGCTCTGGTAAATCTGCCTTACATCCAAGAACCATGTGCATACCAAGCATGAGTCACAGGACGACCTAGTACAAAAACCTGTGTGGGGATGTAAGGAGATAGCTGTCCCCAGAGTGAAAACCGGAGACTGTTTTTACTTCCTTGTTATTTGAGGAAAATGAAAAATAATAATTCTTAAAGTTAGAATTCTAAACAACAATAATAAACAGTTAAAACTTTCACATGTTACCATAAGTCGTAAATCATGTGAAAACAGTTAAAGTCAGATAGATCAGGTGGTAAAAAACAAACATAATCAATCCAAATGGAGAAGTGTACACAAATACAGTAGAAAAATAATATGCCCAAGAAAATAACCAAACTGTAAATGTATGGATCAAGCCCAGAATCCAGACCCAGACAGGAGAACAAATACTGACCAGTCCTTACAAATAACACCCCATAAGTAAGATCCAAAACAACCAGTCTGAAAAAAATAAAATAATATAAAGGGCCACTGCAGAAGCAGTAGTCAATGGAAACCATACAAAAGCAAAGCAAGAAGTTCAGCCTAAAAGGAACCAGATTGACTATGAGACCATAACCTAGACTGCCTAAAAATCAATAGTACAATTCAAGCAAAATTATGAAATATTAATAAAACAATGCCTGAATAAACTGGAGTGGAGAACTTGCAATTAAGTCCTGGTCTGTCTCTGGACAAGAGCAAAGTATAACAAAAATCCCTCCTTGAAAAGACATTTCTCATCAAGGTGACAGCATCACCCTTGTAAAAGAAGTTTAAGAACCAGAGTGAAAAAACAAAAAGAAACAAAAGACCAAACACCTGAGAGACAAAGTGAAGAAAAGGGTGGATGTGTCTGTGTGTGTGTGTGTGTGTGTGTGTGTGTGTGTGTGTGTGTGTGTGTGTGTGTGTGTGTGTGTGTGTGTGTGTGTGTGTGTGTGTGTGTGTGTGTGTGTGAGCTTGTGTGAGACAACAGGCAAATGAATCATGAAAATAGCTCCTGCCACAGTTACCTCACAAGAGATGTAATATAAAGAAATATCACAGATAAAAGATTACAAATAGATTAAAAACTTTACTCATATGAGCATTAAAAACAAACAAAAAATGCACTTTCACCCATAAGGCTTTATCAGACACATATTATAAATAAACATCCAAGAAATCAACCATAAACTAAAAAAATCTATAAAAATGTGAAAAAAATATGTATATGTTGTAACAAAACATATACCAATTAGAAATTATCAAAATAAAGGCATAAAAATGTCTGAGAAAAATGAAAACCATAGCAAGCATGATATGTCATAACCACTGGTCAAATAATTTCTGGTCCAGTTTCTTAAGCTGAAGAATACATTTAAATGACCAAGTAGCATTAAGTTTAGGTGGGTTAAAGGCATTAAGGTGAATTTACTATTCCAGGTACTTTTTTATCAGAATAGCATTGCAGTTTTCATCGCACATCCTGATTATGTCCAAAATGTGAAAAGTGAAGAAAGAATTACCCTAGGATTCAGTGTTGTGCTTTGCATAATGACTATTGCTAATCTATTTTTAATTTCAGATGTGTGTTGGAATATCTTCCTTTTAAGCTTAGAAATGGTCTTCCCAATGTTAAACAAAAAAAAGAAAAAAAAAATGACACTTGGAGCACTGGGGTCTGTAAAAAATATTTCACTGTTGTAGTTCCTAGCCATATTACTGTTATATTTCTTACCTGTGCTGGAGCAGCTGAGAAAGCATATACAGCTCATGAACTCACAAGCAGTACAGAAAGGGGCCTGCATTTAAAAGTACTAATCCTTTCCAAGCTGTCCTCTTTTCAATGTTAAAGATGTAGCAAGCTTGCCTTTTTTTTTTTAAACAAAAGAAGGACATGGGTGTAAGATCTTTTTCAGCAGCCTATTATTAGACATAGTGGACTGATTGTCAGGGATTATAAATTTTATTTCATGGGTAATTTTTCAGTTTTCCTTCTTTTGGTCAGTTCTGAACTCACTTAGCAATCTTGATTTTGGTTCATATTAGGAAGTGTCCTCCTTTGCTTTGAGGACCTTAATAGAATGAAAAATCCATCTGATAGTCTTACATTTATATCCCTTTAAATAAAATCTTTGTGGAGGTCCTGCAGAATTAGCTTTTTCTCTGGACACATGAGCAATCCACATATCCTATGACTTTATCACATTATGCTTAGCTATTTGCGGGTGTATGTTGCTGACATGAAGCAGTATGTTTACCCAACTGGGTTTGTGAAATAAATCATTGTAATGTTCTTGTGACTGTGTGTGCTTATATTCAGTGAGATCCAGAAAATAAAACTTATGGTAATTGGGATGAGTAGTACATTTCATAAAATCAATCGATTATCCAATGTGTACAAATAACTTCTTCAGAGCTTCCACAGACCCTTCCCATACAATATAAATGTTTTCAAGGAATCTAAGGTAAAATTTGATGAAACATTTGAAACTCTGAGTTATAGGCTGTTTCACTTTCCACTTAAATTGAGACAAGGGGCTATGGCTGCTCCCACTGCAATTTCACATTTATTTTGTAGATACTGCCATTAAATCCAAAAAATAAATAAAATAAAACAATTGTTTCTCAGCACCAAATTCAGTAAGTTAGAAATCAGGCTACTCTCACCTGGGAGTGCTGTGATTTCCTTCATCATGGTATCTTTCATAGCCTCTATACAGTGCCTATGGAACAGCATAGTTTAGATTGCCCCTAGAATGATAGTCACTAGAAATTAATCCACAGTAACATGAATTAATTTAATTTTCTCCAGAAAATCAAGAGTGTCCACAACAAAGGAGTTAGCTCTGCTAGCCAAAGGCTTCATGTGATATTCCAGAAAAAAATGTCCCTGGTTCAATGATGCTACTTTCCCCTCCTACCACTGGCCTGTAAGGGGGATCCTGAGGATTGTTTAGGAATCACAAAAAAGCTAGATAGATTTGGTAGGTTATTGCTAGAAAATCATGCAATCTTCCATTGATAAGGCAATCTTTATAAAGCTGATGCAGGGTGTCATGTGTTTTCTTTCTGGTCAGCAGAAGTAATAGTCTCAGTGTTGACTTTGACAAAAGTCAGGGTTATCAAGCATCCCTTTCATCTATTGACTATATTTGTCTGTAACACTTATTCTCAATCCCTTGTAGCTTTTGAATGAATGTGATCAAGCATCCCTTTCATCTATTGACTATATTTGTCTGTAACACATATTCTCAATCCCTTGTAGCTTTTTTGAATGAATGTGATTTAGCTCATGCCTCTGAGAGCTTTAATTTCATTTTTGCTCGTATTGTAAAACTTTTCTTGGAAAGATTTGCTTAGAGCTGTACTGATGTCTGGCTGCCATTTAATCTTTAAAGTGCTTATCATCAGATTAATGATAGGTCAAACATCACTTTATTTATTTTTTTTCCATTGTACCCTGTTCTGATTGCTACTGACAGTGCCTTTTACTTTAGTATGGCAAGAGTAGCTGCAGATTCACTTTTGTACAGATTATTGCAAATTGCTGTCTGCTGCGGTAGCGTTGTCGCCTCACAGTAAGACATTGTCCTGTTCGACTCTCAGCTAGAGCGTCTTCTGTGTGCAGACATGCGTGAATGGGCGTACCTTCATTGAAGGTTGTGCGTCAGGGATGGCAACTCAGCATGTAAAAATCTACTGCCAATCATTAGCGGACTGGAGTTCCGCTGTGGCGACCCCTAACAGGGAAAAGCTGAAAGAAAGAAAGAAACAAATTAGTACAGGGATGTAAGCAGTAACAGGATGTGTGGTTAGTTGCAGTATTTAACAACTGTTAAGCATTCAGTTCAGAAAGAAACCTCTGAGCAGTTTCAAATATGAGATGCTATACTAGAGGCTGTGAAGTGAAACTGATGAAGTATATTAGTAAGTTTCTTTGAAATGTGTGTAAGTGGATATATTTAAGATGTGGTCTTAATGCTGATTTATAGTGTTGTATAGTGCCTTTATTTTTTACTTCACTTGGTAGATGGTTCCAGGTGGCACAACCAAAACTAGAAAAGGCTCTTTCCCCTATAGTACTTATAAACTGTGGTCTAGCTAGTATAACAGCATTTCTTGGTGCCTCTTAAGGTATAATTGTATTCCTTGAAACGCAGTCTTCTCTTTAGTGGGTGGCTGTATCATTGGGAAATATTTACTGCTCATATGTCCAGGTTATATCGTCACCATTTGAGAGACAGCATTGGACTCTGTTAGGATATCTGTTGATTGTTGCATTTGCTACATTGTAGTCAACAATGGATACTTATAATATATATATATATATATATATATATATATATATATATATATATATATATATATACACACACACACACATATATATATATATATATATATATATATATATATATATATATATAGGGTTCCTATCAGTTCTTCAAAACTTCATCAGTTCAAACACCATATGTTCGAACTGTGAAGTTCAAAAACTGATTATCGCGAAGCCGCGGAACACCAAATTATTTCCCAGGGAAAGAATTTGGTGGGCCGTTTCTGTGGCGTCATGATTTTCAGCACTGTGGTGGAAAGTTACGGGTCAGGTTCAGGTAAATGTGCAATTGTGCGGACGTTAGGGTTAGGGTGCGGTTTAGGTGAGTTAGGGTTAGGGCACGGGTGAGGTGGGTGTGCGATAGTGACAGATTTTAGGGTTAGGGCAGGATAGGTGAGTTAGGGTTAGGGTGCGGGTCAGGTGAGTGTGTGATAGTGATGGACCTTAGGGTTAGGGTTTGGGTTAAGGTAAGTGTATAGATAGTAGTGTATGTGCAGTTTAGTGTAGGGTTAGATGTAGGATTTTAAGTGTATGTGTGTGGATTGCTGTTTTTTTGGTGTGCTTGTGTTGTGTGTGTGTTTCTTGAACAGCAATTTTTTTCCCTGGGGAAAAAAAAATCGCTGTTCTAAGCCTTCGATGGTTTTGCACTTCGAGGTTAGAAGTTCGAACATATTGTGTTCGAACTTCTGCCATTTCGTAGAAGTGATATAGACCTTATATATATATATATATATATATATATATATATATATATATATATATATATATATGGGTGCACTTCAGAATTTCGAAGTCTAAAACTTTGAATCCCATATGATCAAAGATCATATGTTCAAAGTTTTAAAACTTCAAAATCCGGAATGGAAATCGGCATACAGAGTGGACCAGGAGATTTCCCTTGTCCTCTCTGTAGTGCAATCTTAGAGTTGGTATATTTAAGTTGCAGAGGGTGGGGGAGTGCAGGGAGGCTTGCCCCCCCTGCATACACTTGTTTTGAATGTGCTAAGTGGTGCTTTGGGGGAGGGTTCACAATTTCAAGATTCCAAGATCTTGAGATTCTGAACTCGATGTTCTGAAACTCAAGATTTTGGGATTTCGAAATTTAGAAGTGAACCCATATATCCACATATATACACATGGGTCTACTTCTAAATTTCAAAGGTTCAAAACATCAAATTTCTTATGGTCGAGACCATAAGATCAACGTTTTGAAACTTTGAAATGTATATATAAAAAATAAAATCAAAACAATCTTTTTTTTTACATTTTTTGCAGGAGGCCTCCTGCACCGCCCACCCCTGCTAATTAAATATACCAACTCTGTGATCACACTACAACAAGGAAAATGGTGAATATACCATTCCACGTTGTACGGCAATCTTTATTTAAAAAAGTTTCAACTTTCAAAACTTTGATCTTATGGTCTCAACCATAAGAAATTCAAAGTTTTGAAACTTCAAAATTTAGAAGTAGACCCATATATATATATATATATATATATATATATATATATATATATATATATATATATATATATATATATATATATATATATAGGTCTATATTAAATCATCAAAACTAATGGCATTTCATCAGACATGCCATTCATTAAATTCTGCTCTTGTGAGAGGATGTGCTCCCCACACCCCCCAATAATTATATACACCAACTCCAAGATTGCACTACTGTGAGGAAATGGCAAATTTTCTGATCTTCACTGTACCACGATCTCGGTATAAACAGTTTGATGAACGGCATGTTTGATGTAAGTGCATTAAAAATGCCATTCACTGAACTGAATTTTCAATGATCTAATATAGACCATATATAGATATATATATATATATATATATATATATATATATATATATATATATATATATATATATATACAAACATTCAGAATTGCAAGGATAGTTTGAATTGGATTTTGCTCAAACCAGCAAAATTAAGTTCCATCAATGGGTTATTTTACTTGTTGTTTTGTTATCTTTAATATTGTGTGTATGTCAAGAGTAAAATTAGGTATCAGGAAATGCTTGTCTTTTGTTTTCTTACATCTATTATTTTAAGGAAATGGATTTTTATGGAGATCACATAATAGTAATGTTAATATGAATGTGATTGATGTAAGATGGCATCTTTAAAACATGAGTCTTTAAATGTAAATGACCTCAGTGGTGGTAAGAGAGGTAGTATTTAAGAATGTATAAGACACAAGTGACTTTTTAAAAGAAACTCTTTTAATACAAGGTCATATTAGTAGATTAAATGCAAAGGACTACACAGTGCTAGCAATTTTAAGCTTTGAAAAAAAAAAGCAGTGCTGACCCAGAACTAGTGTCAGAGTTTATTAACATTTAGCATTTTCATTCCACAGTTTAGCAGAACTTCAACAGACAAATGTCCACATACCTTTCCCTATCCTTAAATAAATCAACCTATCTTAGAATATCCAAAAATATCACATATTTCTATTTATTGTCAAACAATTATTCCATCTTTATATTGATATTTAAAGCCACATGATGGAATTACATTGATAGAAGATTTGTTTATTAATTTCCACCTTTAAATAAAAGAAACTGGAATGGCAATTTTATAGATAAGTTTTATTAAATACCTAGAGTTTTTGACATGTACAGTAATAATAATGGTATGATGTGTGTGTTTATATCTGAATATCAAAAAATATATTTAACCTTAGCAAATAAGTAGCAGATTTCAACAAATGGAGATAAATTCTCTAAGAACAACCTTGAAATTTTGAGTCTCTATTTGAAAGGAAGTATAATATTGGCAGGAAACTTTAAGAAAAGTATACAAGTACAATTAACAAACCTAGAATGTTAGAATCAGATATGGCTTTAGTAAACTTCACTTAATCTTATGACTATTAATACTCTTTTTAAATCAAATGCTTTATTTTACACTCATTACTCTTATAAGTTTGGTACAGAGTCAATAATTGATTGGGTATTTATATGAAATGATTAGTTTCTAAAATAGAAAAGGTAATGGTAATATGTCCTTATCAGATCGTAGTGTAATTGCTTATACAGCAATGATAAAGATAAGAAATTAGTCTTATTTTAATAGACTGACAACTTATATAACAAGGTTAATAGATTTTAAACAGTGGCTTCTAACAGAAATGCAACAATTCTTAGACTTCAGTTATAATTATGAAGTTTCAAATATGATCCTATGGGACCCAAAAGAATATTTAAATGGCCAAGTTTCTAGTTGCTGTTATACCAATGCAAGCAGTGGTATGCAGACATGTTGGAACTACTAGGAAAGATAGACAAAATAAAGGTAAAAATAGAAAAAAAGAGAAAAAGCCTATTATCAGAAATGTTAAAAGAATGGAAAGTTTCAGAAGACCCCACGATGTAAGGTTTCCATTAGTTTAGGAAGAAGTCAGATTGCTATTCTTATTCTCTGATTATAAGTTATCTCTTAGATGCAAACTTATGGCAAGAACTAATCACATCAACAGTTTAAAAATCCCTGGCAATAACAGGAAACATATGAATGGTTGGCAGAAATACCGAACTGTTTTCAAAAACACTATGAGAAAATTAATGCACAAAATAGTAGTGTAAAAATCAAAAAGTAACAAATACCTTTTTAAAATATTCTACAAATATTATTAGAATAAATAAGAAAAATCAAAAATTGTTTCTATAACAGAAATAAAGGGGCAAATTAAAATTTTGAAGAAAAATAAAACTCCAGGCCATGATGGCATCATTCCTTAATTATATAAAATATTACTTCACAATATTTATCTGTCATACAATCATGTATTCAACAAAATTAAAACTACATTCATCATTCATTCATCATGGAAATGTACAATAATTTCTCCTTTAGTAAAAGAGGATAAAGATCCATTTATGATCTTCATATAGATCTATATAATTACTGAATGTTGATCAAGATTTTTATTTCAGTCTTTGTCAATAGAATAAAATTAAACTATACTACATAATTTAAAAGAGGAAGATTAAAGATAATTTATATTAAAGGGGAAACACAGGATAACATCAAAAGAATAATTACCTTAGTTGATTAGTTGAATTGCAATAAAAATAACTGCCTATAATTGACCTGGCTGTTGATTAAGGCTTTAATTATTTAATATAGGTATATTTGACCTAAGTATTAGAAATATATAGATTTTCAAGTAATTTTATAGCACATTTTAAACATTATCAATGTTAATTCTAATGTGTTAAACCTGTATATTATTTCTCAGTCAATAAAGATAAGCAAGGGCATGGACCACGCTTGCCCCTTTCCTCCTTCACTATTTTATTTGGCTATTGAGCCTCCAGGTAAACACATACAATTTAATAATATATAGTAGGGTTTAAAATAAATTAATAATATACTTCCAAAATTCAGTTATTTCCTGTTGATATAATGTTAATAGGTAATATTGATTCTTCATTAATAAATATAAAAGGAAAATAAAATATTTTGATATGATATCAGATCTAAAATTCAATCAGAATAAAACTAACATCATATTGATTGACAACATTAAATTATTTGCTGGAAACTAATAGCAAATTTAAATGGGGTAGTGAAGAGATTCAATATTTAAGGGTCAGACTTGCATGAAATTTTAAGAAAATATAAGCAAAAGTTATAAAAGTATTTAAACAATATTAAAGCAATAATAAGTAAAGGGAATACTTTATTTTTTATGGAAGTTAGGCTGATTTCAATCAAAATAATTATTTTAACTTAAATACCATATATTATACAGACACATTCTTTAATTATTTGTATAGAACACATTAAATATTTGATTGTAGTTCTTACAGTGCCCCAACAAACCTAGATTGGCTTTTGGCTATCATTTTAGAAATGGGAAGGTTGTGGAATAGAATTTCCTGGTCTAGAAACTTATGCTATAGTCTCAAATATTAAAGGAATAGCTTTTTGTTTAAATTTTAATTATTTAGCCAGTCAGAAAAAAAATGTTTGAAATCATTTGGTAAATAAAGAAAATAATCCACTATAATAATCTTGAATAAGAATATAAAGTGATTGTTAAAGAAATATTTATTTACAAACACCAATAATAAAGCAGATTCTACTTAGACAGGCAACATATTAAAAGATTTAAAATGTTATATAGAAACAGCCAGAGATAAAGGCATAGTGTTCCATATTGTTCAGTCAAAACTTAAAATAAATGCTATTCTTAATAGTAATTTTATCTTTTGAAATCAGATATTAACAGAGTTTAAAGTGCTTAACACTGACTATTTAATGGGTAATTATGATTTGGATATAGAAAACTGTATTTAATATCAGATTTAATTAAAAGCATCTGCTCATTCGTGATTTTCTAATCAGTATTGAAACAGTTTATGAGAAAGTGAGAGCACATTTATCCAAAGTATATAGAATAATTATAAACTATACATTTGATATCAAAGATAACTATTGGGATTATGTTCTCCAAATTAGCATCCCAACTTTAATGAGAATACATTAAACACATAAGAACTACATCATCTTTATTTTGGAGGTTATTCTAGGAAATTTCTACATAGATCATTTATCACCACATAGTAATGAGACTATATACAAAAGAAAGGTAATGATTGTTGGAGGAGAAAAATCTTTAATCAAAATAGATTAGCAGCATATGGCTTCTGATTGCAAAGTCCAACAACATTATGATGAAAAACTAATTTTCTTCAAGGACAGTGGTCAGATAAATGAATGCTGTGATTCCTGGAAATGTACCCATTTCTCATTTCCCAGTTCTCTGGAGCTTAACAATATCCAAGAAAAATGCTAAGCCATAATTATAAAGAATTGAACAAAGAGGTTACAACTTCATCCACCAAAGTTTGTCATAAGCAAATGCCTATAACTAAGATAAAAATAAACAAAATAACCATCAAATATAATTATTGGATAAATTAATCTCATTAATAGAGAAATATTAATGTATCTTCTATGATAAGTTTATTAATATTTAGTGAAGTCTGGTGATTTATATTATCAGAATTGATGTAGAAACTTGGTGTTAATAGCTATTTATTTTATTAGGTTCATAGGTAATACTAGGAAATCAGTCTACATACTTTTATATGCTTAATTAATAATCAGACATTGACCAGAAGTGAGAATCAAATTTTGCAACTTGTGTCTGTGAAATAAACACCTTAACCATTATGCCAACCCTCAACTTCCTACATTTTATTAATGTTTTACTACATGCACACACAAACACATGCACACATATACACACACACACACACGCGCACAAACACACACACACACACACACACACACACACACACACACACACACACAGCTATATCTATATCTATATCTATATCTGTATCTATATCTGTATCTATATCTATATCTATATCTGTATCTGTATCTGTATTTATATCTATATCTGTATCTATATCTATATCTGTATCTGTATCTGTATCTGTATCTGTATCTATATCTATATCTGTATCTGTATCTGTATCTGTATCTATATCTATATCTATATCTGTATCTGTATCTATATCTATATCTATATCTATATCTATATCTATATCTATATCTGTATCTGTATCTATATCTATATCTATATCTATATCTGTATCTGTATCTATATCTGTATCTGTATCTGTATCTGTATCTATATCGATATCTATATTGATATCTGTATCTGTATCTATATATCTATATGTGTATCTATATCTGTATCTATATCTGTATCTGTATCTATATCTGTATCTGTATCTATATCGATATCTATATCTATATCTAGCTATTTATGATTGCATCCTTTTGCTACTAGCAAATACCAGTAATTGTTATTCTGTTTTTTTAATTGTTGCAACTATCATTAATTAATTACTCTTACCATGGATTTAATAAATCATAGTATAAGTTTGCTGAAGTATTTTGAATTGCTATTAACTGTTATTACTTCATGAGATGATCCCTCATGACATGCTCATACACTCTTTATTATTTGTCTGTGGGAAAATTCAGTTAAGATTTTCTTTCTAGAGCTCATCTGTAAATGAAATTTTCATAGCAAGGCCAACACAATTGAGAAGTAAGCCAGTATGTACATACATACATACAAACATACATACATATATGCTTGCTTTACAATGGGTTTAAAGACAGATTACATGGTCTTACCATATCTATCACTAATGTTTAGAGATTATAACAATAAATTACCTTTGTCAACAAGGCAAAACAGCTTTTAGTAGCACTACATTAGTGCAGCATGGAATCATGTCAACACAAAGCAGTAACAGTGTGTTGCAACAGAGTACACATTTTAATGTGTAAACAATGACAGCATGACTATATGTGTGAGTACATTGACAGTTAATGAAGCAGTGATTGCCAAATTACCCATAAAAATTCTGCAGTAGTCCATAAGGTTCATGCATTTTTATCCAGTAAAGCTTCCATGTCACTACAACATTCATATTTAGCAACTATACCTGCAGTGTGTTATCCTCATTTAACTGACAGATGATATAATTTCTGTTGTTCTGTCCAACCAGGATTCTGTTATCTTACATTCAAATATGATGGCGTTTCTATTGACTTCAGCATCTGATTCCTGCTGCTTAACACTACATGGCATGACTTTCTAGAATAGCTGACAAACACTGGCAGAGGCTGTATCTTTCCTCCAAATGGTTAAGGAGAGTTAACAAAAAATGCTAATACCACTGCCAATATCTGTCCATAACTGTCCCATGCTATGCCTACCATGTTGTTCTATGCCCTGCACAGCAGCCTAAGATGCATACAATACTTCTATGCCAGCATCTGAGTGAGTCATTTTCTCTGCAGTCATGGGGATGGGCCTGCTGGGCATGATATTTAGTTATTATTTTGATAATGCTGTTGGATGTATAGCACCCACTTTTATATTCAACCCTTTTTTCAGTTTTGGTCCCTGTATCTGCCCACTCCTGCGTAACATACCCTTCATGATTCATTTTGAAAACTGCTTCTGCCTTCATTAGAAAATGAATTCTTCTTCTTCAATTCTTTCTAGCATGAAAATGTCTTGTCTGTTACCCAAATGTAAGTTTCAAACAGATATTTTTTTCTGCTGTTAAGCCCTGAACGCAAGCCTGGACTTGCTGTTGAGAAAATTTAACATAGCAGGTTCTCCACAAATCAGCAATGAATCTAAAATTAGAGTGAATAGTTATTGTCAGAATGTCTGTTTCCTTAGTACCTGTCTAGTTGGAAGAAGCTTTCCTAATGCTGACACTGAATATAGCAATCCATATCACAGCTATACATTAGTCACTGTTATCCATTGCAAAATGCTGGCTCAGTGTCTCAAAATCCTCAACAGTCTAGAAGTATGCTGGGCAATCATGCTCAGATGTCTATACTCAGTTGTATTGTGATATGTATGAATTTGTGCATAAATTAAATTATCACCGCACCTGATAAATTCTCATTACATAAATACTGGATACGTCAAGCAGTTTCAAAGAAGTCATTTAACATAGTGAAAGAAATCATCTAACTATAATATAACTAAAATAGCAAACTAAACACATATTAGGTGTTAATTACTAGATATGCAAATCATAATCATATTGTTCAGCTTAAACCTCTGCTTCAGACAAAGTTTCTCAAAATGTTTCACTGGGACATATGTGCAAATATTCCCAACTGTGATGAAAAACATTCTGGAGTATGTCTAATCTCTTCTTACAGGAACAGTAAAGTTGAAATGAAACACATATCCAGTTTCAGTGGTCTGAGGTTAATCTTAGTATACGGACTTGGTGGACCGCCAGAACCATCACCACAAAAAAGTCCTTTCAACCACACTATGTGGCTGGCAATATGAAAAGGTAGCAATTCCTGTAGACTCAGTAGTTTAGTAAAAGTGAAAGACATTCACAAAAAGCTATATTTAGCACAAGTTCAAAAGACTGTTAACATACTTCTTGCTACTTTTCCTAGGTAATGAGGGATCTTAAACTAACCATTTCCAAATGCTATCAACTAAGCTCAGTCTTTTGCCTTAAATCAAATTAAACATTTTAACAGACTAAATGTAAAGAATGGAAACGTTATGCCAAGAGGAAGTAAAATGTATATTTGTCAATGTCAGATATATGGTTAATTGAAGTGATAGAATGAAGCGAAACAGTATGAGCTCATGGAAATGTAGTAAACAGAGAATGTAAAATAACATTTTTGGTCATTAACAAAAAAGTAGCCTGTGTATAAAAGCTGACAACTGAAAAACTGAAATGTCCCTGATATGGCTGTTAAGATGACTATATTGCAGATAGCAAAATGTATACAACTCCTTGTGGGGCAAGTGCGTGGCCCTTTTGTAGAACAGAAATCGACAACAATGTTTTCTGAGAAGCCAGAAATGTTATAACCAAAGTAAAGGCCCTCACATCATGAACATGGTCATTGTTTATTTATATATATGTGTATTTATATAAGTAGTTGTTTAGTAGTTAATTGATTAATAATTATTTTTTTCTTCCATTTCATTGATCTAGTAGTTTTCCATAGATCTGTGGACTTTGCAGTCAGGACACCAGCTAGTATTTAAGCTGACCTGAAATAGAGTGATTTCCTAGTCACTCTGCACATACATCCTTCTGTCCATACACATACATCCTTCTGTCCATACACATACATCCTTCTGTCCATACACATATATCCTTCTGTCCATACTTATGAGTTGCAGCAGACACCTCTGGCAACCACATGAGCAGTCAGTATCATCTTTAAAGTTTACTAGGTAAGTAGGGAATGAAAGTAAATTACCTGGCCTTTCTTTCATATCTCTGTTTCAGTCTCTCTCTCTCACACACACACACACACACACACACACACACACACACACACACACACACACACACACACACACACACACACCAAATAACTGGGAGGATATGCAGAGTGCACGTAGATGGCACTTCTGCTGAGACTCAAGCCAAAGAACCTCTGGCTTTAGAGGGACAATGTTGTTCTCTGTGCCATGGAACTATCCACATACACATTTCAATGTTGCAAAAATAGTATAGTTGCTAATATCAGAATAGTAACAAATATTACATTTATAAAAAAGTAAAAAGAAATTTTTGCTTATATGGAGCTGTCTAAAGTGAGAGAAACTGTGTAGTAGCAGATATATGCCAGTGGTAATTAATGTTTAACACCTTTCAAACTCTGAGTGTTCTGGAGATACATTGGAAGACTGACAATTTTTATATATGGTTTGACTGTGCCGTTCCTTTGTACATTTTTTTTATATTCTTTTCCCTTCTAAATTACAACTATTGACAGTAGAATTATGTAATGGTAGTTTCAGAGTTTGGGAGGCCGAGCCTGATGATGACATGTTATAAACTACAATTTGAAATTTAAAACAATGAAAAACATTATGTGATCATTCCTTATAATAAACATAGATGCATATTTTTGTAATTTCTCATTAAGTTAGGCTCAGGTTAATAGCATCATTCTATTTTTGCAACAGCCTCTTTCAGGAATAAGAAGCCCAGAGGATCCATGAGAAAATGTCTTAAAGAACGGAAGGCAAATGGGGAATGAACAACATTATGATATCAAACATAAGATTTCTGCTGTTGAGTGATTATTAAAATGATCCATTTATTTGCCATTTTACCAAGAATAAATGGAGTACAGCATATCAGAACTTGCTGTCTGTATTAATGAGGTAGCAGGAGTGTAAAAATGGATACAGTGACATTTGATACATAGTCTAACTAGTATCACTGAGGTCTAAAGTGGTAAAAAAATCACAAGTGATGCATTTTGTGGCTGGATGGGCCACGATGTCACATGTTGAATGCTGTAGTGCTAAAGAATGGGGCATTATGCAGAAGAATGGCTAAGTATGGGGGAAGCAGTGTACATGCAGATCAGAATGATACTTGGAGTCAGGTTGCTATTACAGAGGATTAGGTCTATAAGCTGCTTCCTGTGGCACAGGTTTGATTCCTACAAACTCTGTTTGTCTGTTGCATGACCCGGAGCAAGTCAATTTATCAAGCAGTGCTTTGATAAACTGGCTATGATTTTCAACTGGACTATGAGCCTCATAGCTAGTTATGCCTTAAAAGGATATGAACTGATTATTTTCACTAGGAAATTGGAAACAGTCCCAAACTCTTTTTTCTCTGACTCTAATTAGTAAGATATAAATGGATTAAGCACTAGGCTATGGTATTCAGGCATGAAGACAAGTATGAGTGGAAAATGTTGTCTGGGTGAATAGCAGTGATGTTTGGACCAACTGAAGTACTTGCTGTTCTGGTATGTATAGGATGAAACTATCATGGCTACATATGATCCAATTGGAAGAGAGATGAGAAATTGTGCGCGTGTGTGCATGTATGTGTGTGTGTGGGTGTATGTGTAAGTACTTATGACGTGAGTGTCCATATTAAATCATATGCCTGTATCAGATACCACTCAGGAAAGATGGAAGCAGAGGTAGGGGTGACACTGAATGGGCCATCTGATTCAGGATTTGATACTAAGGTATTACTGACATTTGGAGTAGATGCTACACGGTACAGAGACATGGTATATTTACTTGGTAAATAATGCAGCAACTGCAGAAAATATCTGTACTATTATACATTGCAGAACTCCATAGTGTTTTTTTTTTTTGCATTGCAGAACTACTCTGTAAAAATCACTTTGTTGGACTGGAACTTGTGGTGGGCACTGTAGCAGTGTGTATGTGTGTGTGTGTGTGTGTGTGTGTGTGTGTGTGTGTGTGTGTGTGTGTGTGTGTGTGTGTGTGTGTGTGTGTGTGTGTGTGTGTGTGTGTGTGTGTGTGTGTGACTGTTGATCATATCAGTTTCACAGAAGTGCACTGCTGCACAATTGCCTCAACTAGTAGGCCTACACAGTGATGGATTAATTGCATCTTTGGTCCTGGGCAGTTTCCAAACCGTGGTCCCCTCCCAACACACATGCACATGCAAATTATTTTTGAAGGGACCATGGATAATTGCTGTCTTTTTCTGATTGCCCCCTCCTGATTTAAGATCATTTGAATTGTTGTAATTATAGCCCACTAACATCTGAAGCCATTAATTGCAGCTGCATGATGATATCTACCTCAAATAAATACCTAATATTGTTAGAATGTCCACAGCAAAGAATTCCAACTTGCTTTACACAGATGCACACTTGGCCATCAAGGTCAAATTAATGGCTGTTTAACATGATAATGGCAGCTATAGTCAGCCATTTTCATGTACAGACAATCCCTGTACCAAACAACTATAGCCACACTATTGCCTATGTACAGCTCATAGGTTCATAGGTGTGTACTAGGCTAATGGCCCTGGAGCCCTTACAAGCCTAGTGCATAGGATTAAGCTGGCATCATGCCACCCGACCTTAGTTCCCAGTGCCTCTGTCGAGTAGAGCCACTGGAGTGATCCCCAGGGTGAATTTGCTTTTTCCTATCCACTCATCAAGATTTCTCTTGAACAGGGCCAGTGAGCTGCTCTGTTTGACATGTATGGGAAGTCTATTCCAAAGCATGGGCAGTTTCTGGGTTATGAACCTGTCCCTCCAGCTTGTTCTGTTGATTGTGGTAATGAGGTTGAGGTATTTGGAGCATGTGGTGCGGAGGGTTTGGGATTTCTTTAGATGCAACATTTCTAACAGAGCTGGGTCAGACATGGCTTTGTAAGTAAAGCAGAGATCACCTCTAAGTAGGCAATATGACACAGAGAATAGCTGGGGTTTTTTGAGTTTGTCCATATAGGACAAGTGTTTAAGGTCTAGGATCCTCTTTGTGAGGTAGTTTTGTGGCCTCTCCAGTTGTTGCAGGTGTCTAGTGAGGTACATGCCAAATGGGGCATTGTATTCAATGATTGGCCTAATGAAGGAAGAGTTGAGGGAGACAATGACCTCTTTCTTCCTGGATGCAAAACCCTTAGTAATCAGATGTGCCACATAGAAGGACTTTCTGACCACAGTGGCAATGTGGTGATCAAAAGAGAGGTTGCTGTTATCCTGTGTTCCCAGATCTCTTATAATGACTTCTGTGTCTAGTGGACTACCGTCAATGTGGTAATTCATGGGAACTGGGTTTTTCCCGAAGGGGATGACACATTTTTAGCAGTGAGCTTAAGGCCATGGTTCTGAAAACAGTTGTTGGTCTCAGTGAGGCCTTTCTGTAGGATGTCAACATCACTTGGGAAGTTAATAATAGCTCCAAACTTACAATCTTGTGCAGACTTTGTCAACCAGAGTCCCTTCATGTTGGCCTGGACTTCAGAGAAGTAGATACCAAATAGGAGAGGACCCAGGACCAAACCCTGTGGGACTCCACTCGTGACTGGTTGGCAGTCTGACTTGGGGTCAGGTACGTTCACACTGTGGGTTCTAACTGTGAGCCAGTTTACAACCCACCCAGTGATATAGGGGTTGATGCCTAGCTTAGTGAGTTTTTCTATGATTCCTGAGTGGGGAATGGTATCAAAGGTCTTGACCAGGTCAAAGTAAGCTGTATGAACCACCTCGCCTTCATCCACAGCTGTAGTGACTGACTCAAAGAAGTCTATCAGGTTGAGCAGGCATACTCTTCCATTCACAATACCAAACTGTGTGGGATCCAGAGTTTGGAGATTCCCTATATCCTTGTTTATTAAGTCCATGATGATGTGTTCCATAGCTTTGCATATCAGACTCATCAGGCTAATGGGGTGATAGTTCCCAGGGTCTGTAGTCACTCCTCCTTTGTTGACAGAGATGACTGTAGCAGTGCGGCGTTCAGTAGGACAAAGCCTGAGGTGAGGCTGTGATTGAACAGGGCACACAGGTGAGGTGCCAGTTCACTCTGTAGTTCATGTAGAACACAGCCAGGGATATTGTCAGGTCCCGTAGAAGCTGTATTCTTGGCCTTGGACAGTGCTGTTTTAACCTGCACAGCAGTAATACTGGGTGCCTGGATATCTTATGGTATTGTGATTGGTCCTTTGGTGGGGGGAGGGTGAGAGGGGTAAAGTTGGCATTGAATCTGTCGGTCAGTATACTGGCAATATCTGTTGGCTTGGTATAAGAGGTACCATTGTGCAGTAGCTCAGAGCAAATCTGGGTATTGCCATGGAGATTCTTTGCATAACTATAGAAGGCCTTGTAGTTGTCTTTACTATCTGCTGCAATTCTGTTTTCATAGCTGACTTTAGAGGATTTGATGAGGGATCTCAACTTTTTGTTGAGGCTAATAAGGGAGATTTTCCAGTCTTGGGACTTCACCTTATTCTGCATCACTTTTCTCCTTCTGTTGTAGAGTTTGTTTAAGGCAGGGGACCACCAGGCTAGCTTCCTTTTTTTGGAGGAGAGCGTCTTGTTTCTATTGAGTATGGCAAGATCCATGCATCTGTGTACTTGTTCATACAGTGCATTGGTATATGATTTGGCGGTCATGCAACTATTCTCCATTTGCACGGGTGCCGTGAAGTTAGCCACCTCTGTTTTTAGGAGCACAAGGTTAGCTTTGGAGAAATTTTTCATGGTGGTTACCATTGCAGAGGGGGTGGGAGAGATGTGAGTTTCCAAGCTGATTAGTTTATGGTCGGATCGAACCAGGGAGGAGTTGACTATTGGTGGAGAGCAACAGTCGCATATGTTGGTAATGACCAGATCAAGGATGTTTCTGCTTCTAGTGGGAGTAACAACGAGCTGGTTCAGGGCATTGGAATTAATGAATTCATATATCTGATTAGGGTAAAAATGGTCTGTTAACCATTATTATTCTCATATAAATATATGCATGTATATAGTATGTATGTATTTATTTATGTTAGCATGTATAGGTTCATAGGTTCATAGGTTGGTACTAGGCTATCAGCCTTAGGGCCTATACAAGCCAAGCCATAAGAATTCCCTGGCTATTTCTTCCCACATTATTTACTTTCCTGGACCCCTGTCTAGCAGGGTGACTGACGTGATCCCTGGGGTGAATTTCCTTTCTCCCATCCAATCATCAAGGTTCCTCTTGAAGAGGTCCAAAGAGGCACTCTGCTTGACATGTATGGGCAATCTATTCCAGAGTCTGGGGAGTCTCTGGGTCAGGAACCTATCCCTCCAGCATGTTTTGTTTATTGTGATGACAAGGTTTAGATCCCTGGAGCATGTAGCTCTGAGGGATTGGGATTTCTTTAAGTGTAGCATGTCCAACAGCTCTGGGTTTGACATGGCCTTGTATGTTAATCAGAGATCGCCTCTGAGTAGACGATATGCGACAGAGTATAGCTGGAGTTTTTAAGGCGGTCAGCGTGGGGCATCTGCTTTAGGCCTGTGATTCTTTTAGTGAGGTATTTCTGAGGCCTTTCCAGTTGTTGCAGATGTCTTGAGAGGTACATACCAAATGAGGCGTTGTATTCTATAATGGGTCTAATGAGGGATGAGTACAGTGGGACAATGACCTCCTTTTTTCTGGATGAAAAGCCCTTCGTGATGAGGTGTGCCACATAGAAGGATTTCCTGACTGTTGTGGCGATGTGGTTATCGAAGGTGAGACCACTGTCCACCTGTGTCCCTAAGTCTCTTATCACACTTTCTGTGTTTAGTGTACTGCCACCTATATGGTAATTCATGGATACATGTTTTTCCCAAAGGGGATAACAATACATTTCTTGGCATTGAGCTTGAGCCCATGGCTCTGGCACCAAGCATCTGTTTCTGTAAGGCCCTTTTGTAGAGTATCCACATCATTTGGGGATTCAATAATGGCTCCCAGTTTGCAGTCATCTGCAAACTTTGTTAGCCAGAGTCCCTTAGTGTTGACCTGTACTTCAGAGAAGTAGATGCCAAACAAGAGCGCCCCAGGACTGAACCCTGAGGTACTCCACTTGTCACTTGTCTGGAGCTGGATTTGGAGTCGGCTACTTTAACAGTGTGGGTTCTATCAGTAAGCCATTTAGCAACCCATTGGGTGACATAGGGATTAATGCCCAACTTAGTAAGTTTATCTATGATTCCAGAGTGGGGATGGTGTCAAAGGCCTTGGCAAGGTCTAGATAGGCTGTGTGGACCACCTTACCCTTGTCCATGGCTCTGGAGACTGATTCAAAGAAGTCAATCAGGTTCAGGAGACAAGATCGGCCCTTCACAAACCCAAACTGGGTGGGGTCCAGTGTTTGAAGGTTGCCAATGTCTTTGTTTATAAGTTCCATGATAATATGCTCCATGGCCTTGCAGATAAGGCTTGTCAGACTGATGGGACGGTAGTTTCCGGGATCCAAGGTGGATCCCCCCTTGTGGATTGGGATAACTGTAGCTCTGCGCCACTCAGTGGGCACGAAACCTGAGGTGAGGCTATGATTAAACATGACACTTAGGTGAGGTGCCAGTTTATATTGTAGTTCATGTAGTACACAGCCCGGGATGTCATCTGGTCCCATGGATGCTGTATTCTTGGCTTTAGAGAGTGCGTTTTGTACCTGTGTGGCCGTTATTACTGGAATTTGGCAATCTTCCGGTATTGAAATGGGCCATTTAGGGGGTGAGAGGGGGTAAAGTTGGCACTGAATCGATCTGCCAGGATATTGGCAATATCCTTCGGATCAGTATATTTAATGCCATTTTGTTTTAGCTCAGAGCAGATCTGAGCATTGCCATTTAGATTCTTGACATAGTTATAGAATGCTTTGTGGTTGTCTTTGGAATCTTTGGCAATTTTATTTTCGTAACTAGCTTTGGAGGATTTTTTGAGGCATCTCAGTTTCTTACTGAGGCTAGTAAGGGAGTTTTTTGCATCCTGGGATTTTCCTCTTTTCTGCAAAAGTTTCTTCCTTTTGTTGTAAAGTTTGTTTATGGCAGGGGACCACCAGATTGGCTTCCTTTTTTTGGATGAGAGCATTTTGGTTCTATTTGGGATGGCAGGATTCATGCATGAGTGGATGTGCTCGTACAGTGCCATAGTGTAGGATTCATGGGTGTCATGAAGTTTGTCACTTCTGACTTGAGTAGCATGAAGTTGGCTTTGGAGAAGTTTTTTATGGTGGTTTCTTTACTGGGGGTGGGGTGGGAAGTGGATGTTAAGGGTGATTAGCTTATGGTCAGACCTGACTAACGAGGGGTGACCATAGGTATGGAGCATTGATTTCCCATGTTGGTAATGACCAGGTCTAGGATATTGGAGCCCTGGTGGGACTATGGATTAGTTGATCCAGGGCGTTGGAATTTATGAATTCCAAGAACCGTTCGCAAAGGTGTTGGGACATGAGTAGTTTTCCCAGTTAATGGCAGGGTAGTTAAAATCACCCAGTATTAGGGTGTTTGGTTCTATCTTAATATTTTCCAGTATGTTTAGAAAGGTGTAGTGAGAATCTTGGGGTATGGTGGGGGATCTGTAGCAAGCTACAATTTGGATTGCAGTCTTACCTAGTGTTAGTTGCACTTGGAGAAGTTCAGACACATTGTGTTGGCCAACTAGTCTGGTGGTGTGAATATCCTTGGTGAATATTGACACTCCTCCACCTTTAGTGTTTCGGTCCTGGTTTGGTGGCCGAAAAGTGTGGTAAGAGTTGTAGCCTGGTATTGCAGGGGTGCTCTCTGGAGCCTTGAACCAGGTCTCAGTTACTGCACAGATATCGATGTTCTCCATTTTTAGGAGTGCCTCGAGAGAGTACATTTTGAGGTTTAGACTTCTAGCATTGAGTAGCATTACCTTCAGATTTTGCATGCTTGTACCTGTTACGGTGGTGGTTTTGTCCTTTGAAGTTTGCCTAAAAAGGCACTATAGGGGTGGCAAGAGCCTTAGCCAGTAACCTGAATCCCAGGGGCGACAGGTGCAGACCATCTCTGGCAAAGCATTGTGGTCTGTCAATCATGTCATCCCAGGCAGACAGATACTGGATCCCCTTTGAATGACACCATAAGCTTAGCCAATTGTTGAAGTCAGTCATTTTATCCTTATATTGTGGTATCATTCTGGGCGAAGGCAGGATGCTACTCAGGGCTAGGGTCATACCTGCCTGGGCCACATGATCCGAGAGCTCTTCCATGTCTCTTTTCATGTAGTCCAGGGAGGTACGTCTCAAG
>NC_056730.1:822035598-822210598 GCF_019279795.1 Protopterus annectens
CACTACCTCCCAAATCATCACCCTCGATCTTCTGACAAAAATTTGTTGACATCTATATGCCTTACAAAACTGTGATCAAAGTCCGTACTCACACTATGCAGCAAAAGTCTGTAATATGATCCCTGGACCAATCAGGACAATACATAACATTGATTTGGTTAAGTTGCACCTAAAACAATTCCTGTCTGACTCCTGGCTTTGCACTTGCTGCAGTTGCTGCTCTCCTGATTAATAGGTTGAGAGGGTGGCTTAATGGTTAAGGTGTTTGCCTTACAGACACAAGGTACAGGGTTTGAATCTCACAGGAGATAACTCAGTAAGCTTAAAATAACTTGCAAGGGCAGTTAGCCTAGTACCAGCATATGAACCTATAAATTTCAGCTCTTTCTAATCTAATACCTATATACATCCTATCTCTCCTTCTCATCATTTTTATTTCTCTTATTGTTATCTCCCTTACTCTTAATCTTGCTTTTACTCAATATTTCTCCTATCTCCCTTATCCACTTCACTTATAACCTCTAACAACTACTTTTTCACATTCTCTCTTCCTCTCCTCCTCCTTATCCACATTTGCTTTATGAGTGAATAACAAACCCTCACACTTATAACATGTCAACACCTTTCAGTGCTACACGATATTGCATTTATCTTGTTTTAATGATGGTATATGTACATTATTTTACATCATATGTGTATTAATATTTGTATTAATCTATGTACTTACAGTATATTGTAATATAAATTTTTATATATTTATTTGCTGAATTATTTTATTTATTTTACATTTGTTTACCAGGAAAGTCTAACTGGGCCAGAAAGTGCCCATTTTCAGTGGAGTCCCGGGGAGAAAAGCTCCACAATCATAATCTTTCAAAAATCAGTTACAGATATTTTAAATCACAAAGTATCATGTTACGCTATAAAACACAGAAGTGAACAGGATGAAAAATTTTAATGAAAAACATAGCACGTATGTTTCATAGTAGAGTGTAATGACAAAGAATAACATGAAATGGAGAAAATATGTGAGGAAAAACTCATGTCATATTATTTGTTACATAGATTAGTATGTGACAAATGAGACTCGAGACAATTCTAAGATATTTAAATGAGATATTAGAGATGACATGATTCGAGATGGTGTGGGGAAATTGACTGATGTCCTAGTATGAAAGATGGTGTTCTTGTTATAGTTACAGAAGGAAGTAAGGATGGAGAGAAAATTAGATTATAACAAGAGTGCAGGGTAGGGTGTCTTCATGTAGTTTAGGTGAGTAGGGAGTAAAGAGACAAAGAAAATGAAAGAGGTAGAGGAGAGGTCTGCATGTAGAAAGTGGTTGTGAGATGTGACTTACGGTGAAGGAGGTGAGTGATGTATAGTGAGCAAGTTCAGTCAGGATTGGCGCAGGTGCAAGTCCATGATTTTGTAAAGTATTCTTTTGGGGAACATTTAGAGTTGGGTAGGTTAGAAATAGTTCTGGTGGTTATAGATAGGGAGCTCCATTGCTTTTTGCTACTAAGTATGAGTATAGGCTTTGTCCAGGGGATTTTTTGGTTTATTTAAAGCAAGAAGATTCTTTGTCTTCTGATCTGATAGTTCTTTTAGGGAAATATATGTTGATTAAAGGGAAAATAGATGGGCAGGTTAATGGGTTATATATGATTTTATGTATTGTTAAAAGCTGAATGTAGGAGAAGTAGAGGCTAAGTTCCAGCCAGCTAATGGTATGTAGAGCTTTGCAGTGATGGGTAAAGGAGGATGAAGTAGTAGCAAACTTAGCAGTTTTGTTGTAGAGCTTTCAAGTTTGTTTTTTTATGGATGGTTGTAAATTGGTTCGAATTGGGACTGCATAGAGTAGGGAGGGCAGAAGTTAGGATTTGTCTAGAGTAATTTTTTCTGGGTGTGTTCAGAAAATGTTTTTGAATAGCATGCCTAGTTTTTTAATGGGTTTTCTTGACTTTGCTTTGGATATGGAGATCACATTTAAGATGAGCATGTATTATGACTCCTAATAATTTGGTATGATAAACTAGTTCAATTTCAGTGCCATTTGCCCCCAAAGATTTGAAAGATGCTTTGCTAGGGGTGTATGTTTTGGGGTTAAAGAGGAGGAGTCTTTTTTAGGGGTTGAATTAGAGTTGGGCTGTTGTAAGCCAGGTTTCAATGGAGGCAACAGCTTATTGAGTGATTTCTTGGAGGTGAGCTAAGGTGTTTGAAAATAATATAATTGTAGAATCATCTGCATATTGAATCAAGGTGCCTTCACAAGAAGATGAACATAGGTTATTGATAAAAATATTGAATACTAGAAGGGCAAGGATGGCTCACTGTGGGACTCCTGTGGAAGTGAGAAGGTATGCAGAGATGGACACTTGCCATTATACAGCTTGCTGCCTATTGGCAAGATAGCTATAGAACTGTTGAACAGATGGAGATGATAGACCCAGGGGGGAAAGTTGAGTGAGAAATTTAGTGTAAGACACCACATCAAAGGCTTTTGATAGATATAGAAATACTGAAGATACAAAGTTATCAGAGTTGTAAACTTTATTGACAGTGTCTGTCATATGTATATGTATATGTATTTTCTGTTCTTTTATTTCTGGAGTTTTTCTTCCTGGGCCTCCACTGAAAACAGATAAAATTATCCAGTTGGGCTTTCCCAGTAAACAAATATCATTACTAAATAAATAAATAAATAAACAAATAAATACAAACTACAATATTCACAGATTTGTTCATTCTGCAGAACCCAGAACCCATCACTCCCAACTTCTACCCTGACGTAACTGGCTACTTGTAAATGTACAAAAATCCCAATGGTTAAATTAAAGTCTTAACTATATTAATAATTTGCTCCTGGAATTTGAATTTATCCAAAACTTGGCAGACAACATTTTGCTTTATTAAATTGAATGATTTTGGTACACTCACTTCTAGCTGGACTGTGTCATATTTTAAAAGAAGCAATCCCTGGGATTCAGAAACATTTCTTACTCATCTACACAATGGCAAATGCCTGCATTCAAAGTTTAAGCACACAGCTTAGAGCTAATTAACAATATAATGGTATACAGTTTTCTTCAACAATGATTAACTAAATGACAAATCCATTAGCACAAATTGCATTGACCAAGAATAGATCAATATGCCATGATGATGATCACATGACCTGTGAATCCCCGTAACATGCACATAGCATAATTGTGACTATACATGTCCACATGTGTAACATTGAGATGCTATAAGAACTACTGCGATCTATAATAAGGAGCTCCATCAAAGTCTCTACCAATGTTATACTTATAAATGTGGAGGAAGCAGGAGTAAAGGGCAAGGACAAAGGGGCAAGAGCAAACCAAGGAACACTCAGAAACATACAGGTAAGGAAAAACCTGGATGGTGGTGTGGAAGATTTTTTTTTCTTTTGGAGATGTTGGGGGAGTTTTCCATTTTTTAATTAGGGTAAAAGGAAAGGCAGCAAGGGAAACATGCAGTCAGTCAAAAGTATACAGAGACTGTAGCAGGTGCAGACACACAAACACAGAATATGGGCAAGGCCAACAGAGCAAGTACTGACACAAAAATGTGGGCAACCCAATGGATAAACACAAAAACTGAGAAAAGGCATTTGGTGATAGGAAGAATTAGACTGCAAACAGGGGATAGAAGCAAAACACAGGTATGAGGGACACCATAAAAGGGGAATATGGTGGAGTGGGTGATGACACCATTCTACAATGCTAAGAATAGCAGCCAGCCAGAGGTCAGACCCTTGGTGACTACCTTCTCTGCCGGCGTCTGCCTTTGTTGGCATGCAAGTTAATGCTGGGCAGTGGTCTGACTCTGCTAGTTATACAAGGACATACTCCAGGCAGACAACATAGATATCAAACCACCAGTCCATTAGTGCTACCATCACTTCCTTCAACTCCTGCCTGATACATAGTGGGACATGCCACTGTCCACAGAGGGTGTGACAACACTATCCTCCTGTGACAGAGCAACACAGACCACTGTGGAACCCTCCATGCCACCCTCTGCTGGATGTCATATCTTACCCCATGGAAAGGTAGTTGTAGAGGCAGATGGAGACCCATCAGGAGAAGCCATGGTAAGCTGATGGTGTAGTAGCGGCTATGGATGACACTGCATATAATAGTGACATAAACAGAAAAAACAGCAAACATGAAATAAGTATATTGAGGGATAGCACAAGAGAAGAGAGGGAGATACAAAAATGGAAATCAGTATTAGATCAGTATATGATTATCAGGGATGCAAGTAGCTGCAGAACTGCAAAACTTTTGTGAGGTAATCTATGGCATTAAAGGATAAGGTACAATTGTAGGAAATGGGTCATAAAGAACATTAAGAATGTAGGTATTACCAGTGCCCAGTGTGAGTAAGTAGGAATGTAATGGAGACGGCATGCTGGAGAACAGTGGGGCCATGGAAGGTACAGAGAATGCCTCTACAGGTATATTTAATTTCAAAGGCATAGGCAGGGCATGACAAACAGGTTCACCTGTACAGTAGTTGCAGGGCTATAAGCTGACCATGCCACCAGCACTTAGTAGTAGTAGCTAATCTAGTAGCATTAACATGGGCAATTGTCAACATATAGCAGATAAGTACTATTATATATGTCAAGCGGTGGCACTGGACAAAGGAGTCATAAAGTTATCATGCCATCAGTGTGCCATGTAAAAGTGGCACTGCTATGGGTCTTGATTTGGATCATAGGCACAGAATATGGAGAAATGGGGTCTAGTTCACATTGTCGTAAGCTGACAATATTGAATACGATATTGTCGGCACGACAATGTCGAAAGTCCAGAATATCACGCAAGTAAACAGAAATCTCCGTAAGGGGGAGATTTCCATTTACCTCAATGTAGTGTGGTCTTGGAGTTAGTATATTTAAGTAGGGGGGTGTGGGGGGTGCTAGTTAGTTTTTTTTGTAGTGATTTATTTATTTTTTTTATGTTATTCGAAATTCTACTACTTCAATCAATAATGTTCGACCTTTATTGATTCGATGTAGTAGCATTTTGATAACATGATATAGATGCGAGAAATGTATATTTTATTTTGTGTAGGACAGAACGGGATGGGGCCGTGCATACAGTATAGTAGGGGACCAAATCTATAGGTGTGTTATAAAGCATGATAGTTGTTATGTTGTAAGATCAAGCGTAACTGGTATATGAGCCCTATCCAGATAATATGCTCAACACTCACAGGTCAACTGGGTAGCTCAGTGTTTTCATCTGCAAAGACAGTGCAGGTGTGTCCATAGGGTAAATATTTCTGTAAACAGTAGGTATTACTATCAACAGCAACATACTATAATATAGTGAAATATTTTCCTTTGTCATCAATATGTTGCTATACATTTATAGCTGTACTAACCCCTGCATCTGGAGAAATGCTCCATATGCCTATGAAAGAGGAGTTGATTCTCCTCTATCTGCTCAGGAATTGAAAAACATTAAAGAAACTGTAATATTTTCATGAAGCATATGCCTTGCAAGTGTCCTATTAGTTATGCATAACATTACACTAAAATGGACCTAGTCTGTAGACTTACTGAAGAACTCAGAAGCACTCTCTCTCTCTCTCTCTCTCTCTGACCTGTTCTTTTCATTGCATTGATGAAGCAGTTATAGGTGCTGCCAGACAAGTTGATGCCAGTTGCTGCTGTCATCACCCTCAGAAGACTGTGGCAGGTATGCCACCTATACTCAGGGGACCATATAAGAGGTCTCAAACAGTAACATCTGGTGGTCACTCTGCATTATGTAGAGGAAAATTTAGTATTCTGAAAAAGACCATCTGGGAGACTTATCACCATCAGGGCTTTTGGAAACCATGGCCACTGAACGGGTTACCATCAACTGAAATACGGTAACTCATTCATGTTGATGCACATTGCTGGGTGCACATGACATGCAACAGCAGGCACTGGGGTGGTGCTTTGCTGTATAATTCAACCATAATTTAGCATGTATATGCATGGTATTACAGGGTGGTGTGTGGGTGTGAAAGGAATGATAATATGTTTGTTTGTAGCCCAGAGTACCCATATCCGTTCCTATACAATCATAGGTACATACCAGGCAATCAGTCTGCTGACTCTGACAAGCTCAGCCGGTAAAACATATTCAAAAGTTCTCTCCAGCCTCAAGTAGGGCCGGTCAAATAGGCTGAGGAGAATTTAAGTCTGTTCATCCAATTATCTAAGTTTACCATGGAGGTGTGGGGGTGCTAGTCTCTTTGGCGTGCAGTGAACTTTGTTCCAGACATGAGGGATACATTAGAATATGAATGTATAACACCAACATCTATTATTTAACAGCTAACAAAGGTTTATTTCCTGTAACTGTGTATTGGAAGTGTCATTTGCTATATGAAGGAACAGGAGGACAATGTTTGATGCTTCATGGCTTGAAAAGCTGGACACAGATCTTCAGGGAAGAGTCTGTGACAGACTGGGTACAGAGAAAGGGCTTACAGCCTATCACAATAATTAGGATAGTTTAAGGTCACTGATCTTTTTAGTTAAGAATCTTTGAGATCTATTAAGCTGAATGATATGTTAAATGCCAAAAATTGCATTATATTCAATAGTGGGTTTAATGGAATCTGAATAAAGAGGAATTAATATTTATTTGTATCTGGTAGAGATGCTTTTGAAAATTATATCAGCTAGATAGAAGACTTTCTGAACTATTATTTTGACATGATGGTCAAATGGTAATGGTTTATCTACAAGAGTTCCTAGATCCCTTACAACAGTGTCCTGCAGTGTGTCACCTATATGATACTGAAAAACATTTTGCTTACCAAAATGAACTATGCTATAATTTTTCACATTTATTTTGAAACCTTTGTCCTTGCACCAATTCTTAACATGGAATAACTTATAGTGAGTCAATGAAGGATAGAAAAACAACACACAATTTACTATGATCTGCAAACCTGAATAACTATTGGATAGGGATTATGGCCTGAAGTGGTGAAAAATAGATGTTAGATAGGAGAGTGACAAACCCTAGCTCTGTGGTACATCACTGGTACCTTTTTTCTTTCAAAAAAGGCACCTATACTCTGACTGCATGGGCTCTGTCAGATAACCAGTCAGCTGTCCACCACATAACATAAGGATTTATATTCAGATTTGCAAGTTTTCCAATAATGCCTAGATGGGAAATAGTGTCAAAGCCTTTGGCAAGGTGCAGATATGCTGCATGCATTACATCACCGCTATTCATTGCTTCACTTACTTTTTCAAAGAAATTAATGACCTTCCTTTGACAAAACCAAGTTGTAGATGGTCCAGGGTTAAGAGATTTTCAATTTACAGATTAATGAGGTTTGACAGAATATGCTCCATAGTTTTACATATTAGGATAATGATACTAATGGGTCTATAGTTACCAGGGTCTATGACTGGGTCACCCTTGCATAGTGCCATTACAAGGGTTGGTTTCCAGGTTTCAGGAATGTAACCATTGGAGAGAATTTGATTAAAGAGGTTAAGTAGGCATTCAGATAGGCCATATTTGACAGGGATAGTCAGGCAACCTATTATATTATCATTACCCATGGATGAGGCATTCTTAGCTTCAGAGGGCTCATTCAGCTTGTTCCATTATAATTAAAGGTGGAGCTGGGATTGTGGCAGCCGTGGATAGCTATAAGTGGGGGAAGAATAAAATCTGCACTACATTTTAGACCTACGATATTATCTATTTTCTTTGTGTCAGAGTGTGCAGTATTATTGTGAACTAGCTCCAAATGTTGGTAAGTATTAGTTCTTGTTTTCCTGATAAATGCAATTATTTTGGTGCTAGTTACAACTCTGAGTTATTAGTCAGAACTGTGTTTCCTAATGCTCCCCTTAAACTCTATTAATTTGCCAAATAACATAGCACACCAGGCAAAGGTGCAACACCAAACCATATAACAAAGAGCACCCAAAACTACTAGTTTTTTTGAGAGTGCACTTAAGGTAGGTTGACCTTTTATAAGCAAGAGTAAGTCATTTCCTTCTTTTGTTATATAATTGCACAGGTATTCCACCATATGGGTTTACTTTTAAATTTCTCATTTGGTGCAGATACTGACTGTCCTATCAATACATCTGTTTAGGTGGGACTGGGAGTAGAATTCAGATGTACAGTCAGCAGGTTTGACAACGAGTTCCACTGGAAGAGAACCACAGCAGAATTTATTTGTCATCAAGTGACTGAAGAATGTTTGCTTTTCAGAAGTCCCTGAACACACTACTATTTGCATGGGAAGTGCTGCTAGTTTTATTTTTATTGAGGAATCTGTCATGAGGTGATATCCTTCACAAATACTGATATTCCAACACACTTGCCAGTAGGTCTGAACACGTGAAAGGCACCATACTCAGAAACAGAGTGAGAGCTTTCATTGTTTTGAAACCATGTAACTACACATATGTGAATGTGTTCAAGTTGCAGAAGAGCCTCAAGTCCAGACATTTTTTTGTTAAAACTCATGGCATTGAATAGAGACATATTAATGAGTTCAAAATTGCTAGCTTGGACCACTCATTAGATGGACTCTGCCTAAAAAGACACTATAGGGGCAGTGAAGGCTTTAGCCAGAATGGATCCTTTATATAAGAGATGCAGATTATCCATGGAAAAGCAGGAAAGCCTGCCAGCTATCTCATCACAAGCTAACACATTCTGGATTGGCACAGAATGACACCAGCTACATATACAATTATTAAAGCCAATTATCTTGTCTTTGAATCTCAGCATCATTCTGGGTGATGGCAAACATTACTCAATGCCTTTATCTTTCTTACCACAGACACATGCATAGTAAGGTCAGTCATAACTGTCTGAATTTACCTCTAGGTAGAGCACCTAAGGCCATTCAGACCAACATGGTTGACTATCAGATTATAATCATATTTCTCAGGATAGAGAGATCTATGAAGATTAGAGGGTCATATCCATTATTTCTCTTTAGTGCTTCTATTGGCCAAGGAGGAATGTCAGATATATCCACATCCCCAGTTGTGTTAGTAACCTGTACTCATCCACAATGCATTTTGCAGTTATTCATCTGGGTGCAAAACGAAGGGCAAGTCTTGGAGAGCAGCCTTAGGAAGATGTGCATCATTCTGGCTATTAGTGACATGCTCACGGATGGACGAACTGGGCCTTAACCTGCTGCTTTGGATCAGACATCAAAAGGTCAGGTATCTCACACTAGTAAACTGTGGTCATATTGCTCAGTGTGAGTCATGGGCAGGGTGCGTGACATTAAAGGATGCTCAGGTGCATCAGGAAGGCATATAGGAGTACAGCACTTAGAGGGACAGACAGGCCTCATGGGAACACTATTAAACCCATCCACAATGTGGATTATGCCATATGTGTAATGTTGATAGCTCATGGTGCACAGAACACATTTCATATCTGGCTGCTGCACTTTGGTGTATGTCATAGGCAAACCTTTGATTGCCTACTGAATGCAGCAACAAGACAGGTGTCTTTACAAGTGACATGTGACTCTGTATGGGTCAAGCGTAACAAGACTTCTTTGTGAGGTATTGTGAGGTATTTGTGAGGTATTGTGATGTGGGTGGGAGGGGTTTAACAGGCCAACAACCAAACATCTATCAATCCTCACATTTTCAGAGCAGGATGCCTGATACAAAGAGCAGGAGAATGAAGAACTTCTCCCAGGCAGAGCATGGCATCATGTACAAGCCCTCCTTACATATAAGAGTGATCAGGCCTTCAACCAGCATGTCTGATGGGGCCTTATTGCACAGGTTAGGTGGCAATAACTGTCATAACTGCAAGTATGAAATAGGGCCACCAACATTATATACTATACCCACAACAAGAGGAGTGGAAGGCCATGGATGGGGATCCCTGACAGAGTCATCAAATATCAGGTTGGGGGGTTGGCATAACGGTTACAGTGTTTACCACACAGACAAGAAGTACAGGGTTTGATTCTCACCAAGGGAAATTGTCTAGGCTTAAAATGGCCCTGAAAGGGCATCTAACCTAGTATTTGCCTATGAACTAAATCAGCATGGAGGATTTCCTGGTATGCTTGTCTAGCTGACATGATACTCTTTACTCAGTGGACGATTTGACATTGGTCCAAAACTTCAATGAGCACCTTGGGTGTCAGTGGACAATGCCACATATGGGTATTGCCTTCCACAAATATCATATAATGCAACCCATTGTAGTGGGAACTGTACCCATAGTGAGTATGGTCATTTGCTTCATTCATGCACATCAAGACTTCACTATAGCATTAATCTGTGCAAGATCTGTGGACTATACATTTTGCACACCAGTCTGTTTTGTAGCCATACTTTCACTGGGAGTTGGGTGTGTGAAGGTTCATATTGATATATTTCTATGTGTTTTTGTTTTCACAGGTACTCCAGTATCAGGGACCTCCACCAAGTATGTCTGCTAGCCTGATACTGGAGATCTTTATGAGCCCAATTGTGATGACTTTCAGTATCACCATAGTCTGTAGACTTTCTGGCACTTTCAGACATAGTGAGCATGCCACCACCCCCTTCCTCAGATGCTGCTCCAGTGACTGTGCAACCCTCCCTTCTTTCTCAGGATATCATGGTAGGACAGGAGTTGGTTGACACAGGTACACAGTGTGCATTCTTTTTCCATATGGCCCAGACCTTAGTGAGTGCAGTGCCTAAGGACCCAGTCCGCTGTTTTTCTACACAGTCTTTCCACCCCACCTGTCCTTACCTCGAACGGTTCAATCTGTGCTGAAAAGAAATATCATGAAAACTAAAAGTAAAGCATTCCTGCACTGTCCTCCACTAAGGAAAATGACTGCAAGGTCTATATCTTAAGTGTAACTGTTGTGCTAATAGATTGCTTGGCTGAACTGGGTCTACGGCTAGCCTAGGGTCCATAGTAAAAGACAGCTTAACAGTCTTAGACTCCCTAGTCAGGCTGATGTAATAAGTAATAAAATAAGCATTCTACAGCTTAAACAGCCTGTATAATACATTCCCCCTGCTTACGTCATCTCACAGTTGCTAAAGAAATAACAAAATATCTGTACAAAATTCAGGTTAAAAGCTTGCTTTCTCCCAACAGTCAGTGAAGTTGCCTGGCTAAGCTACAAACTTTGTTTAATACAGTATTGAGACAACACAGCTCACTTTTAAAAGAATTGAGTAAATAGGAAATTCACCCCGGGGATCACTTCTGTGGCTCTGCTCGACAGGGGCACAGGATAATAATTTTCTTTGGTGATGAAAGCCAGGGTACATTTTTGGTTAGGCTTATATAGGCCCTAGGGCCAATAGCCTAGTACCCTCCTATGAACCTATGAACCTTTGAGTAAATTGCAGCTCACTTTAAAAGGAACTGAGTAAAAACACTGTAAAGCTGTATTCTTTAAGCCTGCATACTCATAGACCCTGGAAATCCTTGTAAATCGGTATAGCCCCGCTCAGCTCGCCCTTGCTTCACTCGGGCTCACTTCGCACCCCACCCTGCCCCCAAATTCCACCCACCCCCACTACTGCTAAATTTAAGCCCAATTAACCACTCCCCCCTCCTACAACCTATCATTGATAACCCACACCTCCATACACCACCCCTTCCTGCCAACAACCTCCTTAATTCTCCCCCCACATTCCTTACCAAGTACCACTGCTATCAAGGTGAGACCAATTATGCTCCTCTCAGTTATATTGCCTGGGCTACATCTCCACACCATCTATGAAAACCAGTCCTATCTTGGCTTTCACCACCCCTTATCTCATACCATCTCTGCTCCCACCTTGAATGAATCAGACCATCCCCTAGCTCACTACAAACCTGTCCTCTCCACTTTTAACAACCACCAACTAACTAGACCACAGACCGACTCCCCCAATACTAGATATTATCATAAAATAATAAGTAAAGTGCTGAAATGAATAATCATGGTACAATTTACTCTGTTGAGGGATGGAGATATCCACCCTAACCCTGGACCCTCCTTTCCCACAAGCTCCCAGCCTACTACCACCTTCAATATATGGCCAAATGCAAGGTCCTCTAACTCTCTCCTGACCTGTCACCTAAACATCAGGAGCATTAACAACTAGGTCCATAATCTTCATGCCCTTCTAGCCACCTACTCACCTGATGTACTACGTCTTACAGAAACCTGGCTAAAACCAGGAACTAAAAATGATGAGGTTATCCCACCAGGGTACAACATACTTAGACTAGACCGAAACACCAGAAAAGATGGAGTATCAATTCTGTTTAAAAACACAATAGATGTCACTCTAGCCCCACAGCAACCCACCTTGTCCAATAATGCAGAAGCCCTAGTTATCAAACTACAGCTTAACAAAAGTAAATCTATATTCATTGCCTGCATTTATATCCCCCCAGGCAACAATGCAAATACCCTAGAAGACTTCCTCCAATGACTTTCCAACACATATCCCCATGAAAGTATGGTGTTAGGAGAAGTTAATATTAACTGGAACAATTGTTGCTCTGAATATCCCACCAACCATATAAACCCTAACAGCTATACCCAACTTGTATCCTCACCCACCAGAATAAATAAATCCAACTACAAAGGCAGTATCCTGGATTGGATTCTTATCAACAATCACCCAGACCTGTATAAATTGGGTACCCTCCCAGATGATATAAATGACCACCTACTCAATTACATCATTAAGCATAAAGTAGATAAACACCACCAAGTTCTTTATAAATCTATCAGAAACAACAAGAAGTTTAACTCTACTGACTTTCAGAATGAATTCAGAGTATGCAATTGGGCCATACTTAAAAAAAAACCACTAGACAATGCTGTTGACTATTTTTAATTCTAAATTCCTCCCCATTCTAGGTTCCCATGCTCCTATCTGCACCCTTAGAGCCAAAACTAACACCACCCCCTGGCTGTCTAAAGTAACGAAAACCAAAATCATAGCAAGAAATAAAGCATGGGACAACTGGCGCAAATCCAAAGACCCACTTGACCATATTAAATTCTGACAACTAAGGAATGATACCAAGAAAGCCACATTGTCAGACAAAAAAAATTCTATCAACACCATCAGCAAAAACACCAGAACAAACCTTAAAATTTTTGGGCAGGCATAAACAAACTGCTCCACCCTGGCCAAACCTCCACCCCCACCCCCTCAACTTGTGACCTTAAAACTCCAGAGGAAACTGCTAACATCATTAACAACTTTTTTACCAAAACCATCCAATCACTAGCTAGCTAGCTAACCCCCACCAGCTCCTTTCAAAACTCCTCCACAACCTCTACCACACTCCCTTTTGCCTTCCAACCTGTATCTACATCGACCATCCGATCTCTAATTAACAAACTAAAGCCCACTACCCTGGCAGCTGATCTCCTCCCACCAGAATATTTACAAAAAGGGGCAGATGCCATTGCATACCCTGTCTCGATCATAATAAACCGCACCTTGACTGAAATCACTATCCCGTCTCTCTGGGAGGTTTCCTATGTCATTCCCCTTCATAAAGGAGGGAATTCTTTAGACCTTTCAAACTTCCGACCAATAGCCATACTATCACCACTGGCCAAAATTATGGAAAAGTGCATCCACAACAAATTAATGCACTATTTCACTCAAAATAAACTACTGGCCAACTCTCAGCATGGTTTTAGGCCCACCATAGCACCACATCAGCCCTCCTATCCTTCTGTAACTCTATCAACACCAATTGAAACAATAACAAACTTACCTCAGCTCTCTTCCTAGATATCTCTAAGACCTTTGACATGGTCAATCACCAACTGCTTCTCTGCACCATGAAGGAACTGTCACTGAATAGTAGCTCCATTAAATGGTTCCAGTCTTACCTGTCTGATAGACAACAAGCAGTTTTATGGCAGAATACCCTATCCACACGTCTACCCATTACTCTAGGAGTCCCCCAAGGCTCCATACTAGGACCACTACTCTTCTCAGTCTTTATCAATGACCTACCCACCATCACTCCCAAGGCCACCTGCATCCAATACGTGGACAACTCTACTTTAATATGTACTGCCTCCTCCTCAACTGAGCTTATAACCCTAACCCAGAATACTTTCAATGATGTAGAAAAATGATTTGCAAACTGTCAACTTCAACTAAACCCCAACAAAACTAAACTGCTCATCTTTTCCCCACCTGAAAATCCTCCTCACCATTCTTTACTCTAAGTTCCAACAATGGTACAGTTATATCCCCAGGTACTCACACAAAACTCCTAGGCGTCACAGGCAATAACTCCCTAAAATATGATACCCATGTCAATTAAGCCATCAAATCTGTCAACAAAACCCTTCCTCACTCCTTTTGTAAGAACCACTATTGCTCGGTCCTATCTACTCTCTACCTTCCTCTATGCCTCCCCCCTCTTCACTAACCTGAACCAAGCCAACCTTACCAAACTTGCTAGTTGTTGCAACCATATTGCTAGATTTGCTACCAGTGCTACCTCTAGGACCCACCATTGTATCAACCTAACTCAACTAGGATGATTAGAGTGAACCAGTCTTCTCTGATACAACCAACTTATAATAACCCACAAAATACTATATCAACCCGAAACAACACCGGCACTAAATAAGATCATCAAACCATACAGCAACCTGAGGACAGTATGCCCTGCTGACAAACTGTTGGTACAAATAACTAAGAGCATAAATGTAGCTGGGGTCTCACTATTTGCCAACTCAGTAGGCAAAACTTGGAATATGCTTCTTGTTGAAATTACTCACCAATCCTCCTTAACCCAGTTCAAAAAAAGCCTCAAACTACACTTCCAACAGCATTGGCAGTGTTCCTGCTTAAACCATGACTAATCACCACCCGCTGTTCCTGCAAACTCTCCCCTAAGCATTTCAAACTTATACTCTAATAAGTGTATGAATTCTTGATGGGACTTAGCCCATAACTACGTGTATTATTGTCTGAAACTAAAGCCACATGATTTTGATGTTGTCTGCTATGTTTTATCTAAGTTTGTAACCCTACTGAAAACTGCATATTATAATTATCTCTAAATGTTTCTATTGTTCCTAGTGTATTTATACTCTGCTTTGTGGAGCTTTTCTCCCCGGGCCTCTGCTGAAAATGGACATATATCCAGTCGGACTTTCCTGGTAAACAAATCAAAAATAAAATAAATAAATAAATAATAGGGGGGTCAGCTTGTCAGTGGCTGCTAAATCCTGTTTCCCACGGAATATCGGAAACTGAGTGTTTCCATACCCAACATTCAGAACTTTTTAGTGTCATCATGACCTAATTGATGTGGTACATGGTCTGCTTAGTTGTGTTAAAGAGTACTTTGCCATTTAAGCACTGTTATCAAAAAGCCAGTGTGGGAAACTTGATTCATTAAGGTGTCCTTAGGAAGCCACACATTGCGGGCAATGCCATTCACATGTGCAGTCCTCTTCCATTTCTGGTGGGGAAGCTTACTATGGTATGGATAGAAGATAGCCATAGTCTCAGTGCCACCTCTTCAGCACAGATTGGCAATGATGCGAGCACTGTGGGATGCCACAGATGCAGATGTGGACAGGATGCATCTGTTGAACCTAACTGTAGCATTCCCCTGTACATGATAATGGAGCATTCTATTCTCTGTGGCAGCTGTGGATGCTGCCAATAATGCTCCTATGAGAGGGCTCAGCCATGTACAGACATATACATGGTTGGTGCAAACACCTCTCAAGGGTGCCCCACACCTCTCCTAGAGACTAAGGAACAGTTCAGCATCCTCTGCAAGAGTTGTGTACACCTACACACCCATTACCACCAACTAACTCTGACAATTACACCACACAGGAGATAGAACCTCCTCCTTCCCATGTCTTCTTGGCACCACATACTCAGCAGGCTGTCACACATGGACACACACACTTTCACTCACATCAGTAACCTCTTCACAATGACTATTTTTGACACCTGTCACTGTGGACCTTCCCACTTGTGCTTATGATGACAACTGTGCCTTGTCCTCAGTACTCTGTTACCAGGGTAGCCTGTGCTGGGTGCTCAATGTGGCCAGACCATGCATGCTGTAACATATCCTGGTTTTAGTGCTACATGCATCTTTAGTACTACATGCATATTGACAATGTGATTTTAGCTGTATATAGTTGTTTGTAGGAAGTTAATGTTATTGTTTTTCATACTTTGTTTTTTATGGTTATATTTCTTTCTGTAAAATGCAATAAAAATATATATGTAAAAAAATAAAGCACTGTATGTATCATTGTTAGTATTTGCTATATTTAATCCATCCCATATTTGGGAACCAGATGCTGCCTCTTACCCAGGGTCATTGTGTAAAGCTCATGTTTCTACGTGACATGGTCTTGCCGAGGGATCCTACACAGGTTCCTTAACTGCACTCTCCTGCTGCTGATTTCAGCATATCATCTTTCTCAGTGTCAGTCCCCAGCTGGATTTGTTTGCAGGCCAACATGCTGTGTAACATTGCACATACACAGCAAATATTTTGCTATATGTTTCTGAAACATATTGCAGAACACCACCATAGATGGCTAGACAGTGGTCTTCCCCAGTCTGTACACATGTTCAACAATGTTTATTTCTGTTATAGAGATGTGCATTCTCTGCCATAGTCTGTGGATTTTCTATCAGTGTCATTAGCCGTGGCTCCAGGGCATATCCATCATCAGCATGTGCAGACACATGCCAAATGTGAGAATTTTGGGCACTACCATACCAGCCTGGGACACATATCCCGAGAGCACCATGATGTTTCTCTCTTCATACAGTCTAGGGAGGTATGTCTCAGGTCACTTACATCCACATGGACTATAACTGAGTCATATTGATACTTGTGGTCCAATGACCTGAGTATGTGTGTAATGTGATGGATCTTAGCCCCTGATAAGCAACTGACTGTGATTTACTCTTTACTCATCCTATATGGGTCTATATGTCTGGTTTGAATTGCGTGTGATGGATACAGTATGTGTACTACTGACAACCTTACTAACATTAGGGGTACATTTATGTGAGAGCTTTGCCTCCAGTGACATTGTGTAAATACATCTCTCCCATAACATATCAGTTTGTTTGAGAATTAACTGGTTGTCAGTAAACATGAGGGAATTTCTGCATTGCCTCAGGATGCCCATATCCACCAAGCCGGTAACAGAAATAGGTGGAAAGTTCATATCCATGGCAACCTATCCTTTTTTATTGATTAGACAGCTGGAGTGAGAATATCAATCAATGTCAGGAGTATCCAGTTTGCAACTCTGGGGACAGTGCCTGTCACTGCAAACTAGTTATCCAGTGTGCAACTAGGTATTGGTGCAATTTAAATCATGCTTTTACAGGAAAAATGTCATTCAAGGTGTCTGTGTCTATACAGAGCACTGCCAAACACTTGAGGGGAAACTAATGAGGAGACCCTGAAAATTTAAGAATGAAGTATTTAGGCAGATATTTTGAAGTTAGAAACAAATCAAGCAGTACTTACTGAAAACAAAGAATTAGCTTGTCAAGAATGATGAAAAGAGGGTAGTCGTGACTACTACCAGTGCTGGCCTCATCACAGCTTCACTCTGCTGGGATACAATACTCCTTTGCTTCTTCTCTCACCAGAAACAAAACATTAGCACCAATCCCAAGATAAGAAGTGGGCCACAGTCTGTTTGCTGATCCACAGTCTTGTCCCAGAAGATCCAAGTGTCAGTAGGCTTGTTGTAGCCTTTTCCTGGTAGGTGCCTTGAATAGCAACCAGACCAATAAGGAATGTCAAGCACAGGCACTCACTGCTCAACCAGAAACAGTTAAGAATCAATGTACTCTGCTCCTTCTCTCACCAGGAGCAGAATATAAGCACAAATTCCAAAGCTGCCACCTATGAAGCAGTTATTATTCCTGAGCTTATGATTGCAGAGAGGAGGAGCAGGCTTCCTGGGAGGTCTAATATTAAGGATGCTTTTAAGGAATTGTTTAGCCTCAAATCTAAGTGCTAAAGGAGGAGATAAAGGCAGACAAGCAGTGATAACTGATATGTGGGCCTTAATAGAAGAACAGGCCAAACCAGCTCTTTGTCTGTCCTCTTTGGGCAAAGGAGAACCTTACTTGTCTATATCAGAGGTGGGGGCAGGTACTGTTCATGCATGAAGTCGCTCTAGTGAGCTTGATTCCCAGGGAAGGGACCATTCATGAGGTTTGTCTTTTTCTGGGAGTGGAGTGTCTCCTAAGAAAAGGAAACATACAGTTAGACATTTCTCTTCTAGTGTAGCACATAGGACAGACAGGGAAGATTGTCTAGGTTTTGCTAAGGGTTTATTTCATACCTTTCTGTCAATACTTACCAAGTCTTCCCAGAATTCAAACTTTTACTCAGGTTCTAATTATCAGCCTGAGGGGCACGAATTAGACTTAGACTATGTTTCTCAAGTTCCTCCTGTACAGAATGGTGAATCTGATTCTTAAGAAAGTTTTTCTTTAGATTCCTCAACTGAAGAGTTGTCCTTTTCTGGTACTATTGTCAAACAGTACAGTTGTATAAAATCTTACCATAACAGTAGATGCCCTTGCCTTCACTGCTGCAGTATTTCTTATGTATGAGATTCCCTGCTGTGGAAGCCCAATCTCCAGTGAGCATACCAATGCCTACTGTTGCCTTAAGGTACAACGAACATCACCCTTGCACTCTTTGCATAGCGTAGGGGATAAAGATGATGTTCAGGCAGTCCATCCAGGTTTTACACAACTGTACTATGTCCTTACATTCCCTGCTGCAGTATTCCTTATGTATGGGAGAATGCAAAAGCTCAGGAAAAAACTTGGGAGGAGGATGGAGCAGTAGAACCCTATAGGAAACCATGAAGTATGACTCTAACAAAACCAGCCCTAGCTCTAGAAATACCATCCAACTTGTAATGCTTGGTTAAAGTATGCACAAAAGTCCAGGTAGCTGCTTCAAGAATCGAATTAGTGTCCAACGCCATGAGAAAAGCACCAGAAGATGCCACAGATCTATTAGAATGAGCCTTAACAGAATAAGGAAGGCTCTTACCTTGAAAATTATAACAAAAAGAAATAGCCTTTGAAATTCAAGAAGAAATAGTTTGCTTGGATACAGCTAATCATAAGGACCTAGGATAAAAAGAAGCAAACAACTGATCAGATTTTCTAATACCCTTTGTCTTTTCCAACTAAAATTTGAGTTATCTATACATGTTTTAAGTACGCAACACCCTATCAGATTGTGGACAGGGGAAACATTAGGCAAATGAATAGACTGATTAAGTGACAACTCATTAACCACCTTAGGCATAAAAGAAGGATTAGTATACAAAGACACCCTGTCCTTATGAAATATCAAAAAAGGAGGATAAGCCATAATGGCTTCCAACTTAGACACCCATCTGACAGAAGTAAGGGCCAACAAAAGAACAGTTTGCCAAGAACAATGTTGCAAGGAAGCTGAAGCAGCAGGCTCAAAAGGAGCCTGAGTCAACTTCTCCAAAACAAAATTATGATTGCAGAGAGGAGGAGCAGGCTTCCTGGGAGGTCTAATATTAAGGATGCTTTTAAGGAATTGTTTAGCCTCAAATCTAAGTGCTAAAGGAGGAGATAAAGGCAGACAAGCAGTGATAACTGATATGTGGGCCTTAATAGAAGAACAGGCCAAACCAGCATTGAGCAACTCACACAAATAAGAGAGAACCAAAGAAACATTTACAGTAAGTGGAGCCATGTTACAAGAGAGACACCAAATAGAAAGCCTCTTCCATTTTGATAAGTAGGATTTCCTTTTAGTAGGTTTCCTCACCTCCTGCAGGACCTTCAGCATATCCTCAAAAAAAAGGCATCTATGAGGAATCAAAATTCTATCACCAACAGTGTCACTTGAAGTATGGGCTGGTGGCAATGGATGAGAGATCCCTTGTCTTGAGTAGACCCACCCTGTGAAGTAACTTGTGATGATTGCCCTTGACTAGATGCAGAAGAAGAGGGAGTCAGTGCCATTGCAGCCAAAAGGGAGTCACCAGCAAGATTTTGGGACTATCCTGTTGAATCTTGAACAGGACTTTTGGAATGAGAGGAAGGGGAAGAAATGCAGAAAGAAACATCCCCTTTCAAGAAAATGGAGAGGGTGCCCGCTTTCCAAACCAGAGGACCTGGGACACTGGTGCAAAACAGAGGAAGTTGTATGTTCAGAGGGAAGGCACATAGATCTACTTGAGGAGTACCCTACTAGTGGACAATGTCCAGAAACGTATCCTTGTGTAGCATCCATTTGTAGGATTGAGTTAAGGATGTGCTCAGAGTGTCTGCCACAATATTTTGATATGAAGGGATATAAACTGCATGAATAGTCACTTGACGCGGGTCTATATTAGAATGCTGAAACCTCACTTACTCAAATCCCAAAAGGCCGACACATACACAGCGAACCGCAAGAACACTGAAGCGCGAAATTCAAAATATCGAATTGCCATAGTTGCCCAACTCCACCGCCCGCTAAGTACTGCCTACCCAAACAAAATAAATATGAATGTATTACTATATATACACTTACCTTAACCTGCACCCTAACCCTAAGGTCAGTAACTATTGCACATTTACATTAGGGAGCTATACTGGATAAGGGAATCTCCTACTGACGTTTTATCTCACTAAACATGGTGTGGACAACTAAGGCAATTCTGTAGTTTGAATTTCATGCTTAAGGACGTTCGGGGTTCATGTGGTTCGCTGTTTATGTGTCGGTCTTTCGGGATTCATGTAAGTGAGGTTTTGTCATTCTAATATAGACCCACTTGATGCTTGACAGCAAGATCCCATACTAGAAGTGCCAACCATCAAAGAAGATAAGATGTTGTTCCTCCCTGTTTGTTTATATACTACATCACTATGGTATTGTCTGTGAATACCCAGAGAGGCCACAGAGAAAAAAGAGGATGAAAGACCTGAAGAGACAGCATAAGAGCTCCCATGTCTTTGACAGTGATGTGATCCTTCTGCTGACGAGGCAACCACACCCTGTGTACCTTTAGGGAGCCAAATATTGTTCTCCATCCCACATCTGAAGCATCTGTGAACAGTTCCCGAGAGGAAAGAGGGAGATGAAAAGTGAGTCCTGGATTCAGAGACAACTGCTGGATCCACCAGTGAGGTTTCTTCTTGACACAAGGAAGAAGAAGAACTACAAAGTCTACAGGATGTCTATGTTGAAGCCACACTGACTTCAGAAACTACTGAAACTTTCTCATGTGGAGTTTGTCCAGAGGGACCATCAGAATGGTGGATGCCATGAAACCCAGAGCTCTCAGAAACTACCTGACTGTAATGGAAGCCAGAGGAAGAAGACTTTGAAAGAGAGAAATGAGAATTAAGATCTTTGGAGGAGGCAGGGATGCCATCATAGGAATTGCCTGAATCCTGCAACCCAGAAAGACATGATCCTGAAAAGGAGTGAAAGAAGACTTTTTGAAGTTTACTGTGAATCCTATGCTATGAAGAAGGGAAATGCCAAAATGAAGATTTTGCAAAAGGATCTCTGGAGGGGATGCCTGAATTAGTAGATCATTCAAGTAAGGAAATATTCGGATCCCTTGAAACCTGCAAAAAGCAGTCACAGGAGCTAAGCATTTGGTGAATACACTTGGATACAGTAGAAAGCCCAAAGGGCAAAGCAGAGAACAGAAAATGTTAGGAAGCAACAGAGAAACACAAAAACTTACTGAAAAGAGGATGGAACAGAATAAGAAGATAAGCACCCTTGTGATCCAGAGACACAATATAGGCCTGAGGGAGAAAGAGAGGAAAGAGAGTCTGAAGGGAGAACATCTAAAAGGGTGGCACCTTAAGAAAAAGTGTTTAGATGAGGTCTAGAATTTGTCTCCAAGTACCCTCTTTTCTGGGCACTAGAAGCATTCTGGAGACCCCCCCCCCCTTTGGAACATAGGTACTGCTTGAATAGTAACCTGATTCAAAAGACCTCAATGAACCTCTGGAAAAAAGGAAGTTGTCCCTGATGAGGCAGAGGAATGATCATAAAATGGGGACAGGAGTTCCACCCCATGAAGTACCCCTGGAAAATAATGGACAGAACCCACGAATCCTGAGTCATTTGAAGCCAAAGAGGAATAGAAAGAGAAAGCAGAATCTGGCTGAGAAATGACAAATAGTCATATATCACCTGGTTTATCAGGAAAGGAAGGGTTCTGAGTCCCTGAATTTTGAGTGGCCTTAACAGGAGGAGCCTGCTTGCCACTCTTTTTACCCTTGGTGGGAGGGAAAGATTGCCTGTGAACAAAGGCTGGCTTATTGGGGTAGTTTCTCTAATATTTATGCAAAGGAAAAACAAACAAGCTCCTGTTAGGCCTTCCCCTTACCCTCAATGGACTTAAACCAGTAGCTGCTTCCCCAAACAAAAGTGTATGATCCAGAGGAGCATCCATCAATTTAGTCTTATAATCATCAAGTAAAGACTGAAGTCTAAGCCAAGAATACCTCATTATCACTGAACCAAAAGCAGCAGCCCTAGAAGAGGTGTCTGCTGCATCATAACTATACTTGATAGAATGACAAACCACCTGAGAGAAAATCCTTAACAAAGAAAGAGCAGAAGTTTTGCCCTTAGAGTCAGGAAGATCAGAAATAAACTGACAAGCCTGAGAGAGGAGAGCCAACATATACCTGGGCATATGGGTCTGATAATTAATAGCCCTAAAGGCCAGAGTAGCTGAGGTATAAACTTTCTTACCTAGCCTTTCCATGGTTCTGTTGTCTTTATCAGAAGACAGTAACTTGAGTGAAGGAAGCAAGTGAAGGGCTTGTCAGAAGCTAGAGACACCACAGGAGGCTCAGCAGCAGGACATTTGTACAAAAAATTACAATCTGCAGGCACCCTGTAAAATCTATCAGGCTTCTTGGGAGCAGAGGGTAAAGAAGCAGGAGCATTAGAGATATTGGAAAAAGCATGCAACAAAGCAGCCAAAACAGGATGAATAAGAGAAGGTTTCAGAAATTCCAACTGTAGCAACTCATAATACCTCTTACGGATGTCAGAAACCTGAGCACAGTCCCATTTAAAAAATTCCATCATCCTAGAGATTATGCCCCCAAAGGAAATTTCTTCAAAAGGAATATCAGGAAAATAAGATTCTTCCTCCTCTGACCCATAATTCCTTAGAAGAATCTTATTCCTTGGACCATTTAAAGGGAGTGGTAGACCAAGGGGGAGCAGATACAGAAACCTCCTGAAGAGGTTTTAATGCCATTAAAGCATTAAAAAACCCTGAGTAAAGGCCTGCCATTCATTCTGTGGATCCCTAGGAGCTGGAGAAGCATGCTTAATTTTTTATTTCTTTTTTAAAGGAACACCCACCCTATAAAACTTAGAAGGATCTGATCCCAGACAGCATTTAATAACTATAGTAAGAACTTCCTTCCTAACGAGAATCTGTGGAACACCCCTAGACCCCACAGATATAATCAATCATGGTTCATACTGAATGTCTGAAACAGATGCCTGCAAAGCCTCATTGGATGTGCTGCAAGCCGGATCCTTGCCAGCCTCCAACTCGGTCACAGTAGAGGAATCTAACAACAAAGCTGTGCGAGCCTCCAGGTTCTCACTGACCTCAGGAGAAACACTCAGCAGAGGTTGGACAGCAGTGGATTCCAGTCTTAGTTTTTTCACCTTCTTCTTCCCTAATGGCTGACCCTCAAAGTGGAAAGTTCTTTCTATTGTATCTTTAGCGAGAAGCTTAATATGCTGGTTCTCAAGATACAATGAAAGGGAAGAAGGCTTACTATGAAGGGCGTATGGTCGTAAGAAGCTCCTAGGCAGAGATGACACTTATTGTGGCTGTCTTTATGGGGAATCTTTCTCCCACACTGGCATTTACCTTTTCTGGATGACATAAACCAATAACAGCAACAAAAAGCCAAGAAAAAACAAAATCCCAGTGGGGTACTTATTTGCAACGGCTTGGACTTCTCACTGGCGAATGAATGTGCATTCAAACTGGCAGAAAATGGATGTAGGTGAACAGACCAACAATCAGAAGAAGCATTCAGAGTGATAACAAAGAAGTTCTGAGGATGGTATGCCCGAATGTCACATTTATGCCCTATTCTACACGAGGAACGTACAGGTGACGTTCAGCATATCTTAAAGCAACAGTAGGCTTTGGCATACTGTCCAGATGTCAGACTTCCACAGCAGGGGATTCCATATGTAAGGAATACTGCAGCAGTGAATGTAAGGACATCAAAGTTGTTATTTCAGTGGTAACAAATATGTATATCGCAATCCCAGCAAAGATACTTTGAATTTTTACAAGTTGGTGTCCCTCCTGTGTTGCCAGCATTAGAAAATACATTCCTTGCAGTCAGCAGTTTTTTCTAACAGTCAGCCACCTGCCCCCAGAAAATCAGCTAAATTATATAAGGTTTCTCAGGCTTGCAACTTTCTTTTTTTCAAACCCAAGATCTAACTGCAGTCTTTTTTCTGTTGACATCATCTTCAGCAGAACATCCTATGACAGCTAACCATATTCCTCCACACATAGATGGTAAAGCATGAGGTAGGTTTGTGAAGACAATTTTTACATCTTTCATCTTAGCCTTTAGAATAATGAATTGTCAGGCTTGCATGTTTAAGTTTCTGCCAGCATCTTTTGGCAATTTGAAAACATTAATTGCTGACCTAACTTCTTCAGCTGGATTATTTAATATCTTCAGAGTTTTAGGCAAACAGACACTCTTTAATTGTTCTTGTGACATCACTGATGTTGTATCTGTATTAGCTGCTACTGGGCCAGGGGTCAGTGTGAGAAGATTTGACTATCTATATTCCAAGAATTTACCAGAGAATGTCAAAGATGATCTTCAAAATGCTCCCATTGATGAAGAGATGTTATGTGGCCCTTTTTCTGCTGAGGTTCTTGAAATGTTTGAAGAAATGGGAAAACTAAATCAGGAGTTTACTCATATTCTTCAAAACTCCATACCAAAATATAACAGAAATATTTTCTGGTTCAGGTTACTTTCATAGGAAAGAGGAAAAAACAGAGATTTCAGCAATGAACAGGAAAAGACAATTTAAAAAAGCAGTGGCAAGAAGCAGACTGACTATATGCCCCATCAAGTTTTCCCCTTCCCCACCCTGACAATTCAGCACCATTTTCCCAAAATCTAGGTCTTCACTTTTCTCAGTGCAATCAGATATCTTCAGACATGTAGGTTCTGAGAATCATTCAAAAGGGATACTGGAAGAGGGAGTCCCTTCCTCCTTTTCAAGGGATTCACCTACATCCACCCACCCTAAACTCCCTGTTGTCTCCCTCTAATGTTATATTTTGTGAGTTATATAACCTGTTCCTCCAGGCCAAATGTGGAAGGAATGCATTCAAGAATCTTTCTGGTGCCAAAGAAAGAAGAAACCGGGAAGCCTGTCCGAGATCTTCCTTTTCTAAAACTTCACAAGTAAGGACAGCTATGAAGAGGATGAAGAATGGAAAGGCTGTTGGCCCATATGACATCCCAATGGAAGCATGGAGGTGCTTAGGAGAAATGGCAGTGGAATTTTTAACTAGATTGTTTAATGAAATTTTGGAAAGTCAGAGGATGCCTGAGGAGTGGAGAAAAAGTGTTTTGGTACCTATCTTTAAGAATAAGGGTGATGTGCAGAGCTGCAGTAACTACAGAGGGATACAATTGATCAGTCACAGCATGAAGTTATGGGAAAGAGTAGTAGAAGCTAGGTTAAGAAGGGGGGTGAGGATTACTGATCAGCAGTATGGTTTCATGCCAGGAAATAGCACTACAGATGCAATGTTTGCTCTGAGAGTGTTATTGGAGAAATACAGAGAAGGTCAGAAGGAGTTACATTGTGTCTATAGACTTGGAGAAAGCATATGACAGGGTGCTTAGAGAAGAGTTGTGGTATTGTATGAGGAAGTCGGGAGTGGCAGAGAAGTATGTAAGAGTGCTACAGGATATGTACGAGAGTAGTGTGACAGTGGTAAGGACAGCAGTGGGAGTGACAGATCCGTTTAAGGTGGAGGTGGGATTACATCAAGGATCGGCTCTGAGTCCTTTCTTATTTGCAGTGGTGATGGACAGGTTGACAGATGAGATCAGACAGGAGGCCCCGTGGACTATGATGTTTGCAGATGACATTGTGATCTGTAGTGAGAGTAGGAATCAGGTTGAGGAGACTCTGGAGAGGTGGAGATATGCTCTAGAGAGAAGAGGAATGAAGGTCAACAGGGCTAAGACAAAATATATGTGTGTAAATGAGAGGGAGGGTAGAGGAATGGTGAGGATGCAGGGAGTAGAGTTGGTAAAGGTGGACAAGTTTAAGTACTTGGGATCAACAGTTCAGAGTAATAGTGAGTATGGAAGAGAGGTGAAGAAGAGAGTACAGGCAGGATGGAATGGGTGGAGAAGAGTGTCAGGAGTGATTTGTGACAGACGAGTACCAGTAAGAGTGAAAGGGAAGGTCTACAAGAGGGTAGTGAGACCAGCTATGTTATATGGGTTGGAGACAGTGGCATTGACAAAAAGGCAGGAGTCAGAGCTGGATGTGGCAGAGTTAAAGATGTTAAGATTTGCACTTGGTGTGACTAGGATGGCTAGGATTAGGAATCAGTATATTAGAGAGTCAGCTTATGTTGGACAGTTTGGAGATAAAGCAAGAGAGATGAGACTGCATTGGTTTGGACATGTGCTGAGGAGGGATGATGGGTATATTGGGAAAAAGATGCTAAGGGTGGAGCTGCCAGTTAAGAGAAAAAGAGGAAGGCCTAAGGTAAGGTTTATGGACGTGGTGAGAGAGGACATGCAGGCGGTTGGTGTGACAGAGCAAGATGCAGAGGATAGGAAGAAATGGAAAGAGATGATCTGCTGTGGCGACCCCTAACGGGAAAAGCCGAAAGAAGATGATGATGATGACATTATAGTTCCAAAATTCAAAATACTCTCTCTACAGCCTCTCTTTCCAACTCATGTTTAAAGTAACTCTGAATTTACACGATTGTTATGATCAACTTTCAGTTCTCAAATATTTTAGATGTTGTTTGAGATTTTCTGTGTCTGGTTTGCATTTCCATTTATCTGGTTTACCCTTTGGCTTGTCAACATCTTCAAATGTGTTTACAAAGTGCCTTGCTTTTGCAATAGTCTACTGCATGTTGCATAACATTTACTTTTTCCCTTATTAAGACAACTGCCTTATTTTTGCAGATTCTTTTACAAGCTGTCAAGAATTTCTAGCTTAAGCAAAAGGCTTTTTCCCTGCCTGGGATTTCAGGTGAGCACAAAGAATACTTCTCTCATGCCATTTCATAGGACAATGATTCTGGAATGTCTCCTGGATACATCCCCCATGATCACTCTTCTTCATCAGGACTAAATGGAAGCTTACAGGGTACAATTCTGATATTCTTCAACCCAGCTGTGTATTTTGCTAGGTTAATTCTTGGGATTCTGGGTTTTGTGTCATCTACAGTTCTCATAATTCATTTGGCCAGACTTCACATAAGGAAATTTCAATAGTTCTTCAAATCAGTTTGGGCACAACACCAATACCCCATGTCATTTAGGATTCCAGTAGTGGGGGTCATAGAAAGGGAGTTAGTGCTGTAGGTAAATCAAACTCACCCTTGTCTGAATCTCAGACAAGGTATTCCTGTTTTAATTCCAGACCCTACTCAGTCTCTAACCAAAAATATCTCATACTTTGTTTGGTGAGCTGCATCCATGCAGGACAGACTGAAACACTCAAATGCCAAGAAATGATGTCTCAAATAACTGCTCAAAAAGCTTTAGATTGTATTTCGGTTCCATAGCCTCTAATAGTAATCACAGACAACAATACAGTAATGTGAAACATAAACAAATGGGGGGTCAGAGACCACATCCTACCACCTTTTCAGACTAGCTATAGTAGCCTGAGATCTAGCACCAGGCACAATCAAGTCATACCTGCTACTTACATTCCATCAGAGAAAAATGTTGTAGCAGACAATCTGAGCAGGACCAGGATGGACACCTATGAATGGACGTTGATCCCAGGGGACTTCCAAGAATTGATCCAGCTGTGATGAAGTCCTCAAGTAGATCTATTTGCCTTCATTCACACAGACAGTTAAACAAGTCTGCTCCAGGACTCCTTACACAACTTCCTGGAAGACAGATGTCTTTTCACTTCAATAGATGAGAATGTTTCTTTATGGCATTCTACCCTTTCCTCTGGTATCCAGGATTCTTGTAAAGATTCAGAAGGAATTTTCCAGGACAGTCATGGTTACACCCTTTTGATCCCAGGCAGCAGTGGTGCTCCTTTTTTATGAAAATAACCTAGGGTTATCACACCAAACTTCCTGACAGGATGGCCTTACTCACAAAGGCAGTGGTTGTTTGACCCCCCCCCCCCCCAGGCTGTGGTTGTTTGACGGCCCCTGGCCTTATTTTCTTTAGCTCCCTACTTGGTTGATAGAATTTTAATACCTTTTAGGATGTGCAGTATGTATTAAAGGAGGTTAAAAAAACTGATAGCAGAAAATCATATCTGCCTAAGTGGAAAACATTTTCTAGTTAGTGTGAAAGGAAGAACCAGTATCCTATTAAAACTCAGATGCCCCTGACTCTTCAGTATTTGTGTGTTATTATCATCTATCCTTTCCTTATCTTCTGTGATAACTTATCTCTCAGCTGTTTCTGTCTGTCTGCCTATGGATCAACCTTTTTTATCTTTCCTCAAGCCAAACAGTTTTTGAACAGGGTTTTACATATATATCTATGTAGAAGACAGCTGACTCCTTCTTGGAATTTCAATTTTGAATTGGAGTGACTTATACGTTTTCTTTTTGAACATGCTTACAAGGCTGATTTGAAGATCTTACCTTGGAAAACAATGTTACTCATTGCCCTGGTCCCTGCAAGAAGAATATGTGAGTTGCAAGCTCTTACTATGATTCATCTCTTATCTCATTTTTCACAAAGATTGTATGACTTTGAAAACAAATCATTTCTTTAAGCCTGAAGTGGTTTCAGGGTTTACTTTAAGCCAGGCCATTCAACTCCCTGTTTTCTATCCAGAACCAAAAAATAGGGGAGAAGGGGAGAAGGAATTCTACACACTCTGGCTCTCTACAGGCAACTTGGGTACTACACTGACACAACAAAATATTTCAGGAAGTCTAAACAACTGTTTATTTCATTAGAAGGTAAAAAAGGGGGACAAGCTATGTCAGAACAGACAATTGCTGAATGGCTATCTCATGCTATTGCTTTTTGTTATTCTCACCATAACAACTCACTTCCAGGCAAGGTCAGGGTCCACTCCACCTGGGCTTTGTCTACTTCTGTGGCATTTAGGAAAGGGGTGGAGTCTGGAAATATATAACAGGCAGCATCTTAGTTGTCTGCTCAAATATTTTCCAAGCACTACAAATTATAAACTTTCTGTAGGTCCAGAGCAGGCTTTGCTAAGACTCTTCTCCAGGGGCTCCTGGACTCGGATCCTTCTTCCTCCTCCATGTTTTTCTAAGAGCTGATATTTGTCCCATATAGCTTAGACTACTACAACAGTGGTCTAATGAATATATAGAAACGTACCATAACAGTAGATGTTTAAATAGGTCAGTGTTGCTGTATAAATACTGCCTCCCCCTCCCTCCACCTCCCCTATTTTATTATATTTTATGCCAGGGTATGGATATTTTTTTATTTTCTCCTCGCACATATTTAGCTTGAAGGGCTCTAGTCCTTACTTTGTGACAAAAAAGCTCCAAATGTTTGTCATCCTAACACTTTATAATGGTTTCCTCTAGCTTTTTAGCAGTTAAAGAGCATAGAAGGTGCCCTAAAGCTTTGGAAGCTGGCCAGCTGTCACATTGTTATCAGGTTATAAGCCATATAGCTTAGGCTAATGCAACAATGATCTATTGAAGTATCTGCTATTATGGAAAGTTTACTTATTCAACTATACCTTTTAGTGTTTTCCACCAAACTGTGTTTTGAACTTTACATCAACAGATTCTTCAACTTTTCTTTTATTTTCAGCCATTGCAGGATATTTGCTGACTATCGGAGGATGTTAATATTTCTCCTTGCAATTTTGATTCAAAAGTCTATCTGTCCAATAAACATTTCATGTCATATATTCTCTGCATAAATTAAATAAGCTTGGTGATGATATCCAGGCTTCTTACTCTACTTCTTCAATTGAGAACTACTCAATTATTGTTTTCTGATCTGCATACAGAATCCTCAGCAGGCAAATAAAGTGGCCTGTATCCCTATTTCTCTAAGAACCTTCTGCAGTGTATTATAACCTACACAATGAAATGGTTTAGAGCAGTAAATAAAGTTTTTTCTGGTATTCTCCTGCTTTCTCTATTATCCAGTAGAAGCTTTCAGTTTGATCTCTTGGGCCTCTGTCCCTTCTAAAACCACTTTGCACACCGCCAGTTCTTAATATATGTATTGATATAGATATTGCTAGAGTTTAATTTGTAAGATCTCAAGTATTATTTTGAGTGCAACTGCTTTATAATATGAGCATTCTTTAACATTCCCTCTTTTGGGGATTGGAACCTAAATCTGCCTTTTCCATTCCAATGGCAACTGCTGTGTTTGCAACCTTCCACTGGCTAATTAAGAGCAGTGATGTACATGTATTGTTTTTCAGGATTTGAAATAATTCAGTTGGAACTCCATCACTTCCTGCAGCTTGTTTATTACAACATATTTTCTAACATCACTTGACTTCACCCTCCAGGAACCTCTCTCAACATCAGAGGATATGTCATTGCATTTATTGATGATGTTGGAGTTCTTACCTAAATTTATATATTTCTGCATATATTGCAATGCTAACTGACATGCCCTGGGACTAATGAAGGCTTGCCATGATATGGGAGCCTTAAATTGGAAGTTTTTGCATCTTGGTATAACTTTCTGATTCAGAGACTGGTCTCCTGCTATGGCTTTCCTGTGATGGACCACAATGCAGAGATTGGTCTTGCAGGGTAAACAGCATGGTAATACAGCAATTTGTGAAGTGGCCAAAGTTAATTAGCCATGTCTTCTTCTGTGAAAATGGCTGTAAATCTGGACTAACTCAGCATAGTAGTTTAGAATCAGTTAGTTGTATCTCTAGGAGGGAAAAGGTGAATGCCATCTTTTGACAGTGTTCACCAGTTCATACATAAAAGAGTAGTCCAGGTAAGTAGAGCAGTGATGTGTGTGTGTGTGTGTGTGTGTGTGTGTGTGTGTGTGTGTGTGTGTGTGTGTGTGTGTGTGTGTGTGTGTGTGTGTGTGTTTGTGTGCATGCAAGTCTGTCTGTCTGTCTGTCTGTAGGGATATAATTGAGGCTGATTAAAAAAAGAATTAATTACCACTTTAAATAATGGCATTGCATGTCCAAACTCCTATTTGTGTTTGGATTTTCCACTGTCTTCCATAGCTGCATAGTGCTCTGTAATATATATGATAAATCCATTAGGCATGTAACTGCCACTTCTTGCACTGTATGTTTGGCTGAGTGCAGTTTGTGCCACTATTTGTAGAATTCGGGAGTGTGTATACCTCTAATTGTTTACATTATGATGCTGGTAGCTTCTGACATTACAGCAATGAGTTTACAGCATTTTTCTAAAACATGTGGTGTGAACATTGGTGCTAGGTGATGTCCACTGTTGATGTGAAACTACAACACAATGTACAAAATGGTAAATTCGGAGTTGATGCACATGCTGATTTTGTGAAGTTGTTTTTTACTTCCTTTATATCTTCCTTTGTAGAAGGTTGACATTTACAGGGCAGTTTAAAACAAAAAGCAACTATAGTTTTTCACAATTGAATAAGTATAGTCACTGAGGGAGATAGAACCAGTACGGATGAGAGAAAGATAGTCTGGATATGCAGAACATGGGAGTGGGAGACAGAAGCTGGGGAATAGCTACATCTAGAATCTTGATAACAAGGATTTATACAGTTTTTTTCAGAAATATGGGAGACAAAGACAGCCAGAAGCAGCTGAACGTGATAGGTGAGAGATATTGATGGTACATAAGAACATATAATAGGACTGATTACTGGGAAAAAATATACCACACAAAAATGTACAAAGTTTTGATTTCAGTTATGAAGGAATCTAGATGGGTAGATTCATGAAGTTAAAAAAGTCCAAGACAAAAAGAAATTCAACTTTTTCAGAAACATTTAACTGTATGCAAGTAGACAGGACATATTTTTGGAGACAGTCTTTACATTTAACAAAATCTTTGAGAGTAGGATAAGGGCCAGGTATGTCTTAGACCAACCTGTTATAATCCTTGTTTATGCCCTATCATCTGAACATCTAAGCAATTTAGGCTGGTGAAGGAAGAAGGAAAAGGACTGTTATTGTAGAATATAAAGCAACTGTAACAAATGAGGAAGAGATAGGCGAATTAAATGTTTGGTGGGATGGGCTGAAAACTGCTATATGAGGTGAGAAAATGAGTGTTAATGTTTAACAAAGAAGAAGAAGAGTATAGTATGATGAGGATGAACCAATGGAAAGTAATTAATTATTATAAGAGAGAAGGTTGTGGAATTGCTTAATGAAGATCAGGGCTTAGTCAACATATTAGCATGTAGAGTAAACATAATTAGTAAGAAGATCACACAATCATGCCTATCCATTTGGGATGACAGTGAACAGAGAATGTACATCCATTGTGACAAAGATGATATCATCTGTGTCTGTTGTGGTCTTAAAGATATTCATACAAATCTATTAAAAATTGTTTAGCATCTTTTAATGTAAATTTATTTTATCTCTACTACTGTCCTCAAATTCTCCTCAATATGGGACAGGGGGCAGTAATCCACCCACTGCCAGATACAATAGGCCTGAGGGGAGGATTCAGGAGGCCTTATGTATTTTTTTATGCCATTAATCACAGGAGCTTAGGGGTGGGTACATCTAAATATAAAATAGATCATGATCTATAATGTTGCTATTCAAGAGACCTACTAAATTTAACAACGTCTATATCTATGAGTTCATAGAATCGCGAGTCACTTAGCATGGAAAACATTTTGTTAACATAATCATCAGTGTCCATTACTACTAGACCACCACCTTTATCGGCTGGTCTAATACAAATCGATGGATCGTTGCTTAATTCATACAAAGCCTCATTCTCTGCCATAGTTAAATTATATTTAACATGGCCTTTCTTACTGTTGTTATCTCTCATCTTGTATAAGTCGTCTTCCACCAATTTGCTAAATGCCATCAATAAATAGTGCATGGTGGGGTAAAAGTACGGACACTTTAGAGTGACCAAGGGACCATTGTTACTGTCATTAAAAGTTAGGCGCAAGGAAATATTTCAGTAACAATGGTCCCTTGGTCAACAATTTTAGGCGTCCGGTTTTTTTCACCCCCCAGGGGACTGATGATTATGTTAACAAAATGTTTTCCATGCTAAGTGACTCGCGATTCTATGAACTCATAGATATAGACGTTGTTAAATTTTATGAACATAATGTACAATACATATGACCCCTCAAGGACCCCCTCAGGCCTATTATCGGCAGTGGGTGTGGATTACTGAGCCTAAAGATGAGTAGCTGCTAAACTTCATGTGTGCATATAGCAACTACGCCTTGTTCTCTGAAGTGGAATTACAAACATTTATTGGTTCCATAAATGCCACCACACTTATATTAAGTTTAGCAATGAAATGTTCTAGTATCCATACTTCTCGGATAAAGACCTCAAATGTCCCTGATGGAACAGCATTTTCCATATTATATACCCATGATGTAAAAGATGTTGTAAGATCACATTGGGATATCTTGATGGTGGACATGCAAATAAAAGGCATTATAGGTGAACAACCACGCTTTTTGTATAGAAACAAGAGGAACCTGAAGAATATTTTGTGTGATAGAACACATTGCCCACCAGTACCAAATCACTTGTTAGGAGGTATGAGAAGGTGTGAGACATGCAATTTTTGTATGTATATTGATTTGGATAGTACATCTATAGATTCAAGGTGTCATTCTATGTTGGTAAAACCAACAGGCATTTAAAAATTTATAAGAGAGCACTTATACAGCATTAGGATGGCTCACAAGACAAATGCTCTGGCAAGACATGTCATGGAATTTGGCAATATACATACATTTAAATTTAAAATAATTGAACATGTACATTTGGATATAAGAGGAGGGGATGTTAAAAGCTATAATGAAAAGTAGAGAACAATTGGATAATAAAATTACGCTCAGATATGAGACCAGGATTGAACACTATGTGTTCTGTTAAACCTTACCTCAAAATGAGGAAACTCAGAACCTAGTAATGAATTTGTATACAATATATGCTTACAGATTCAGGAATAATATTTTGACCAGGGAGAGAGTATTAGTTTATTTTAGGCATTTGATGAATGTCATGTCTTATATTTTATATATATTTCTTAAAAATAAAATAATGTTCATGATATTTATATTTTTATAATATATTTTTATAATATCTGTTGGTGCTTTAAGATTGTTTAAGAATGTTTATGGCTATTTAAATGTGACTTTTTGTTGTCTTTTAATAAACCAATTCATTTGAACAATTGTCGCTTGTGAAGTTTTGGAAAGAATATCATTTTATGCTGTGTTCGACTCTTCTAACTGTCTGCATTTTTTATAATTAGTAAGAAGATCACACAATCATGTAGTAAAAAACAATAAATTAATCTATAACCTCAGGTGATCTTTTAATAACATGTAGAGGATTAGGTACATGGTGAAAAAGGATCAGTAAGTACAGAGAAATTAAGAGTTCCCTGGAAACTGGGGGCTACCACATTTCCCAAGTTGTTTGTTAACTTTTAACTTTATTCAAGAGATTTGGGGTCTGTGAAAAAATGAAGGAGACTGAAGACTGCTGTGGGGAGATAAAATGGGGAAGTGCCTGAGGAAAAGTGTGCAAAAGTACTGCAATCACTAAATAAGATGTATATTTAATTGGAAGTTTTTAGAAAGACTAATAACCATAAAAATGGCCTGTGGCAAGGTAAAGACATCAACACCAAGAAAAATGTATAACGTTTATAAAATTTATCGGTGCAGATTTAGTGCTTTTGTCCTCCTAAATACAATTGAACTTTCATCAGAACCTGTCAAAAGCACTTATGTACCACTTTTTATATACAAACACCACTCAGTCACATGATCAAAGTAACCAATAAAAATTTTACAAATAATTTTTTACAAGGAATTTAAAGGTAAAGTTTGTACCTATAGTTGGTACATCATTGCAGCTAATTAACCAAAAACTTTATATATTCCTATGTAAAGAACTCATCATAAGCAACTATAAAGTATTTGATTTTCACAAAATTGTAATAAATAAATGAATACTTAAGTAATAATTAATAACTGATAAATAATTCATAGTCTGGCAGCTTGGAGCTTGAGAACGTTGAAAATGGAAACATATTGATTTAAGCCTGGTGGTTTAGTAGCATTCAGTTTCAGCTACTATAATAATTCTTTAAATTCAATAAGAGTCTGCCAGGAACTTCCTCTAGAATTTTTTGGACATTTTCTAAAAAAGTGGAAATAAACTTCCTAAAATAAGAACAGTTTGTAGAATGTTTAAATAAAGCATTATTTTCATTACTCTATCTGATGTCATAGTTGTGCTCATAAATACATATTCTCAAAGACATCTCTGCTTTCCTAATATAGTAGTCCTCACAGGTGGAATAAACTGGGATGTATATGACACCTCTAGACATAAAGTTATGGTCATTAGATAGGTTAATGGTTCTATGGTGCCTTTTAATTTTAATAACACTTACACTCACCAATATGACCACATTTGGTAGTACCTTTCTGCTGACTACAGTTAATGTCCTATAAGTTTCCACATAGGTTCATAGGTAGGTACTAGGCTATCGGCCCAAGGGTCTATGTAAGCCTAGCCAACAAGGTTCACTGGCTTATGCCACCCAAGAAAGTTATTTTCCTGTGCCACTGTCGAGCAGAGACACAGAAGTGATACCCGGGGTGTATTTCCTAATTCCCATCCACTCATCAAGATTTTTCTTTAAGAGTACTAATGAAGAACTTTGCTTGACATAGATGGGTAGCCTGTTCCAGAGTATGGGAAGTCTCTGGGACAGGAATCTATCCCTCCAGCATGTCCTGTTTATTGTGGTGACAAGGTTTAGGTCACTAGAGCGTGTAGCTCGGAGGGATTGGGATTTCTTTAGGTGTAGCATATCCAGCAGCTCTGGGTTTGACATAGCTTTATATGTTAGGCAGAGATCATCTCGGAGTAGGCGATATGCTATGGAGTAAAGCTGGAGTTTTTTGAGGCAGTCAGTGCAGGGCATTTGTTTGAGGCCAGTAATCCTCTTTGTGAGGTACTTCTGTGGCCTTTCCAGTTGTTGCAGATGTCTTGTGAGGTATATTCCAAAAGGGGCATTGTACTCTATAATGGGTATAATGAGTGTCGAGTAGAGGGGAACAATGACCTCTTTTTTCCTGGATGAGAACCCTTTTATGATGAGGTGTGCCACATAGAAGGACTTCCTGACTACTGTGGCAATGTGACTATCAAAGCACAGACTGCTGTCCACCTGGCTCCCAAGGTCTCTTATCACACATTCGGTGTTAAGTAGATTGATGCCTATGTGGTAGTTCATGGGTACAAAGTTTTTACCAAAGGGGATGACACTGCACTTTTTGGCATTGAGCTTAAGGCCATGGCTCTGACACCAGGCATCTGTCTCAGCGAGGCCCTTCTGTAGGATGTCCACATCATTTGGGTACTTGACTATGGATCCTAGTTTGCAGTCATCTGCGAACTTCGTTAGCCAGAGGCCTTCTGTGTTAGCCTGTACTTCAGAGAAGTAGATACCAAACAGGAGAGGTCCCTGGACAGAACCCTGTGGTACTCCAGTTGTCACTGCTTTGAGGTCAGATTTGGAGTCTGCAACTTTTACAGTGCTGGTTCTGTCAGTGAGCCAGTTGGCAACCCATCTTGTGACGTAGGGATTTATATCTAGTTTAGTAAGTTTAGCGTTCCAACATTCCAAGACATTCTTAATATTGCAACCTCTTTTATAAGTAAAAATAGGTTTCCCACCTAAAATTTTTAAAAGGTTTTCATCAAACTGAAATATACACCAGTTCTTAGAAACAATATCATTAACTTGAGATAGTGGATAGTATTTAAAATGAAACTAGTCTTAAAATCGACATTATTTTTGACATGAACGTTGTAATTTGTCACACAACCTTATCTAAGTAAAGGTTTAAAGCTAATGTTCCTATTAAGCTCAATTTCATTTTTAGCATCATCTACCAGTTTGTCAGGGTAGGTTCTTACCAGAAAAATGATCACAAGTTTTTCACATTGTAGGTGGAATATATCATTATTGGACTCCATCCTTGAAATTCTTAAAAACTGACCTTTAACTGAAGATTTGTTCTAAGCTAAAGTGGATTGCTTTGGAAATGCATGTATGCATTGAAGAAAGTGGGCTTCCTAAAAAAATATTTGATTTAAATTTCCTATCACTTTTGTATATTTCTGTAGTAACTTGATAGGTGAAAATCAAAAATGAGGTGAGACCCTCAATATAGTTCAAAAAGGACATAATGGCATGTCTTGACCCATCCCATAATATACAAATAGCATCCAAATATCTGGCTTATAATATCCAATTGTTGATAAAGTCCAAATTAAAAATAAAATGCTGTTCCCATGCCCACCTAACCAAATTAGTATAAATCGGGACACACACTGACCACATATCAACACCCTGCACATTTAATATTTCCCTTCAAAAAATATATAGTTGTTATAACATACCAATTCCATAAAGTTTAGAATAATATTTATTTCATCTGAACTTAGTGAGTCAAAAATGAGTAATGCTTCCTTAAACAGGTATAGTCTCTCATAATGTGGTTTAGAACTGAAAATGTCTACTACATCTAGGCTAAAACATTAAGTCCTGGTTGTAATAACTGGGTCTAAAACAAGCTAAAAACTTCCAAGAGTCTTTGAAAATATAATGCTGTTTCTCAATAACACATTTTAGTTTTTGGTTTATATAAACTGCCATGGTAGATGTCTTCATCTCATGTGCTGCCACAACTGTTCTCAAAGGCGGATTGGTAACATCTTTGTGTACCTTATGTATCCTCAAGATACTAGGTACAACATATTGATTATTATGGAGAGTATTTTAGAAAGGAAACCCAAATGTCTTGGTTAAGTGGATAGATGTAATGTAGAGGGATTTGGCTGAAATAGTAGACAGCAAAGACATAAAATTGATAATGCATTAAGGAAAAAAATCTAAGGAGAAAGGGGAATTCTTTGTGCTAGTGAAGGAGGACAAACTAAGGGTGGAAACAAATGAAGGGAAGCAGCTTTTAGGACTTTTAGTAATTTCCAGTATATTAAATGAAAACAGACCAAGGAAAATAACATTTAGATCTTTTAAGACTCTCCAAAGTAATGAATGAAAACAGATGAATGATAAGAAGCGTTCAGGTCTTTTAATGACCTCCATTGTAGTAAAGAGATACTTAAAATGGAGCGGTAGAACTACTTGCAACTGAGAAACAGATGGCATTCAAAGAATAAAGTTGGTGAGATGGCTATGTAAGGAGCACCTGGGATTACATGCCAAGTCTTTATAAAATGGATAAGGGAGATATATGCAGGTCTTATAGCAAGAGCAATGGATATGTGACAAGAAGTCTGCAGTAAAGATAGGAGATGAAGGCTGATATGGTGAAATCAAAGGAGAAAGGTGGAAAGATATAACATGTGGCCTATTCAAACATGAGATATCCCAATTTAGAATTCTGTAAAGGTAATTCTTTATACCCAACAACTAGGTTTATTGTTTCAGAGGTAAGTACTAGGCTAGCTGCCCTTGTGGTCCATTTTAAGCCTAACCAGTTTCCCATTTTGTGTTTGAAATAACATATCCCATTTGGTTATAGACTGGCTTTATTCAACCCACAGTTGACAATTATATACTATCATTAATGAGAATAACTGGGATTATACCACAGGTAATTTGAGGGGGCCCATGCATGGAATAAAGAATTTAGAAACTGTCTCTGTCCATTAGTGGTGCAGGAGCAGTCCTGGGTACATTTTTTTGTTTCCTATTCGTAGATCTAAGTAGCAGTAGTAGTAAAAAACTTTTGATCAACACCACTAGACCCAATAACTCTGCAGGAGACTGCTTGTTCTCCAACTCAGTAGGAAAAGTATGGAATAAATTACCCTCAGACATCTCATCTCTGACTTCTCTCACTCTATTCAAAAAAAATCTCAAAAAGTATCTCAATAAAAAATGGCTATGCCCCTGCACTAACCCAGACTAACACTGTTTTTCTTTCCCTGTCATCCTTCCTTCCCCTTGAACCCAATTACATCCAATAACTCAGTAGGGGACTCTCAGCTGCTCAACTTTGCACTATGATTTGGAATAAAAGACCCACTGCCTACTTACCCTAATGTCTCTCCCTTTCCTTCATAAGAGTATCCCTGCCTCTCTTTCATAACAGTAACTATTCTACTTCCTCTATGAAAATAATCTAATCCTTAAACTCAACCTATACTATCCCTGATACCTTTCCTATCTTTCCTTCATCTCTGTTCACATTTGTTATCATTTCATTTAATATGTTTTTTATAAAGAGGATTGTGCTAAGCACATCACACAGTAACTGATTTTCTATATTTCCCATGTGTAAAGAGTACTCTGTTATGAACATCACATAGCTTGTTACTTTTACTCACTTAAAAAGTAATCTCAAAAAAATATATATATATATATTTTCCTGTTTCCATTACATCTGCATTTATTTTTATTGTTACACTTTATTAATCGATGTACTAATAATTTGTAGCTTTTCTCCCCGGGCCTCTACTGAAAATGGACATATATCCAGCTAGACTAGCCCGGTCAACAAATGTAAAATAAATAAAATAAATAAATAAGTAGTGCTTGAATATGGATAAGGGTGAACTTTATTTTATATAGATGGGGATTCTGTCCCATAGCTGTTGTAGCCTCTGAGAAATATACTTGTCCCTCTAAACCATTCTGTTGATGCTGCAGAAAGGGTTTACATCCTTAGACCAAATATTTCTGATACTATTTGACTTACTGATATGCAGTAAATCCATCAGTAATAGGTTGGAGGATCCCTTGTATGCCAGACATGGGTAACCTCATATCAGCCTGTAGGATACCAATTATTGTGATAGGGCTTTGAGTTGTTCCATGTAGGAGATGTTCTTTAGACCTGGTATCCATTTTGTAAGGTATCTCTTAGGCATTCCAGTTGTTGCATGTGTCTGGACAGATACATGCCAAAGAGGGCACTGTATTCAATAACTGGCCTAATGAGTGCTAAGTAAAGATGAAACAATGACATTCCTAGATCTAGACATAATCCCTTTCTTTGTAAGCTGTGCAATACAGAATTACTTTCTTACAATGATAGACACGTTTGTCAAAATTTAGGTCACTGTCTCCATAACTTCCTAATTCCCAAACAGTTGAATCAACTCTTAGGGGTGTATTGTCAAAGTAGCAGTTCCCTGGAGTAGATGACTTCCCAAAGGATACTCAAGTGCATTTTTGGCATTTAGTTTCAGTCCATGATTTGGCACCAGTTATTTATTTGGGAGAAACCTTCCTGCAGGATGGGTAAGTCATTTGAGAATTCAATAACTTCTCCTGTCTTACGGTCACCTGCAAACTTAGGCAGAGCCATTTGGTATTGGCTTTTACTTAAAAAAAAAGTATATGCTAAACAGGAGAGGTCCCAGCACAGGGCCTTGGTGGACTCCATTGGTGGCTGATCTCTTTTTCGGTAAGTTCCCCTATTTTGATCGTCTGCATCCTATCTGTGAGCTAGTTGACAAGCCAGTGAGTGACACAGGGTGACAAAATTTCAAGAGAATTCAGGAAAATCTAATAGTTAAGTTGTAGTCATAGGAGTAGTGGTGAACTCTAGAATGGAACTCAGTTTCTTAGATTGTCACTGGATAGAAAATAAGTGGAAGGAAATTAAACCAACCTGTCAAGAAATATGAGGAAAACATTCCATACTAAAATGAGAATTCTGTGCCTGCAGGGATTGCAAGTGAATTGCATATTGAAGAAAAAATAAATGAGTACATGTAGGCTCCTAGCCTCTGAAATCAGACTGTACCTTTTCAAACACTTGAAAAGAGGAGCAAATAATGAGAATTTGAATGTGCATATAGATGTTCTAAACATTCTGAGAAAGGTGATATGAGTGTGCATGCACAACAACAAACTTCTTTCTGATAAACTAAAAGAAAGGCACTTGAAGGTAAAGGCCTTCAAGTGTCTTTCTTTTAGTTTATAAGAAAGAAGTTTGTTGTTGTATTAGTACAGTTCTTCATTTATGTTAGTTATCGCAGTTTGGTTTTATATATATATATATATATATATATATATATATATATATATATATATATATATATATATATGGGTCCCCTTCACATGATCGACCTTTCACAAAGTCGACTTTCATATGGCCGAGACCATATGATCGACTTTTGAAAAGCCGACCATGGGGAACCGCTATCTCTGTACAGTGTGGAATGGGAAAATTTCCATCTTCTGCACTGTAGTGCAATCTTGGAGTTGGTATATTTAAGTTACAGCGGTGTGGTGGGCGGAGCCCACCATGGGGGAGCAGGGGGGCTTGTTCCTGTGCCAACAGTTTTAAGGTAAGTGTTCGATGTGTTTTTTTGTGTTTATTTTACATGGTCAGCTTTCCGAAAGTTGATCATATGGTCTCAGCCATATGAAAGTCGACTTTGTGAAAAGTCGAATGTGTAAAAGTGGATAATATATATATATATATATATATATATATATATATATATATATATATATATATATATATATATTGAAGGCATTTGGTCTTGCAAAATCAGTGGAACAATTAAGAATATGTTATCTCCACAAGTGAAAGTACAAACATTTTTAAGAATAGATGTGGGCAAAGTTGCTGTGGATCCAAAATACGCAGAGTGTACTTTACTGTATGAAGTTAAGAACAGTACATTTAGTAGGTATAGACTTAAAAGTTTAGTTCTTGCAACAAAATGAACTAGCCACTGATGTAGTTTGGTACATTGGTTTCTCGAATATACTTTGATTATTATTAATTTTTCTTTTCTTTAGTAAATTAGTAAAACGTCTGCAGATAAGTACATCAAGAGTTAAACTGTCTAAATTCCCATGACTTATATTTTCAGTTATGCACCAGTATTGCATTACTTAACAGGTATGATTTGTGCACAGAATGTGCATGACTTATTATTATTATTATTATTATTATTATTATTATTATTATTATTATCTGTTGCCTTAGTTAAAAACTGAAAAAAACTTGAACACACTCTATATAGTCTTATCATATTAAGAACAAAAAGAAAATAAGTCCAGATGCTTTTGATGTGGGAACGTATTAGTCCAAAGCTTAATACATAGTTGCTTTAGAAAGTTAGCTGACATTATGGGGGAGGGTTCCTACATATTCTAAGGCAGACTAGCCCTTGTGCTGGCTGGATTACTAGTAGGGGTAAAGGGGGCTTAGCAACTCTAAATGGGGGTATATCTTTGCTACTTCAAAAGAGTATGACATTAAATATGTTTTTAATCATCAATTCTTCTGATGCAAGATACACCGAAGGAAATGATGACTGAGAAATTAAAATCGGCACAGCCAGAAAGAGTTTGCCATAAATTAAGCAAGCCAGTAAGTACATTACATCCCTACCAAAAACTGAACAACTTAAATTATAATCCTTTTTTTAAGTATGCACATGTTTCATATTCTGTCTAACAATAAACAAAAGGGAGCACAACTGAATCCAAGGAAAATCTCCTAACTGAACATAATTTTTCAGCTCTAGATTTTCTCCTGCAATTATTGGAAACTTAAAAGCTCAATTATCTCTTCAGACCAGAGGTGGTATTCAGATTGAATTGAAAGCAATGAATTCACCAGGTATTATAGCAAGATCGGTGTTTCACAGCTAAGTAAAGTTACCGATTTTCCTTGCTTGGCAAAGTCTAAAACATTTATAAACTTTTACCAAGAAGAACTTAATAACAATCATCACGAACATGGGAGCACAATGTTCAACAAAGAGACTAGTGTGGTCTCCTTACACTTGCAGCAGCTGGAGAGGCCACAAAAAGTTCCTCACCAAAGGATAAGGGTCTCAAAATCTAGATCCATCAGAGCCACAAGGGCGGGAGGGATAGATTCATCACCCAAAGACTTTCAAGAGAAATCTTGACAATCTTGACCAATGGGAGACAGAGCAAAATAATGGGTATAGTTCCCCATACCAAACTAAAAGCGTAGTCGCAAAAACGCGGCTAGGCTTGCTGTAAATGCCCTCGGGCAGATAGCCTAGTATGAACCTATGAACCTATGAACCTATGAACAATGGACTTACAATACATATTCCTAGAGTAAAAGGGTGAGTACTTACAGAGTAAAGATAAAAACTGAAACCGCAGTATGTGGTATTGACATTATTTTGTGATAACCTGACCGACTCAACAGTTTTCCACATGACAAAATGTTTACAGGAGTAGCAAATGCTGATTTTTATTCTCTCACTTTCCTTCCCAGGATGCAGCTGTGTATGTCTTCACAATGCTCATTCTAACAGTGGTAAATGGTATCCTTAGTAGTGGGCTTATCAGCAGGAATAAAAGTCTGGACTCTTCTGTCATCTAAGTAGCAAATGCTTCATCGCAGGTCTGAATGAGTGAGGTGACCAGCATGAGGTGAACTTAACTGCCATTGCATGCATTTTTACTGTCATATGGATCAATAACTGGCATCTGATTCAGCTTATCAACCCATCAACTTTAATAAACTCTTTCTCTGCAGAGCAGGATAGTGTAGTCAATGCCCTCACAAAACAAAAGGAAAATAAATAAGTGTGTAGAACAGTGACAGTGACAGCAAATTATCTGTTTTAGCCTTAGATCTAGTAATTTTATTATAGCTTCCTCATCTTCCTTGGGCATTGCTGTCTGCAGTCTTCATGTTTACACTGTCTAGTGACTTTTTTAACATTTCATACTGTCTATTGTATTAAAATATTTTAATCATTAGGTAGTATGTATTAGTTAATGTGTTGGCCTTATTATTATTTATTACAGGCTACAGCACTTCTCCTAATGTTTTGTTAACAAAATATATTTGATAAAATTTAATTTCCTCATAAATGCATTATGTAATAAATAAGAAAATAGGATGGTTGCTTTTGCAGGCATATTTTAATTGTGTGACTCAATTAGCGATGAAAGGAACTTGGTGGAAGCCACTACTGTTTCTGATAAATTAGTTGTCAGTTTTTTGCCTTCTTGCGTAGCACTTACTCTTTGGGCCAGCTTATTTCTTTGTACCTATATAACAATCACAAATGTTAAAAGAATGTTGTATTAAGATGAGAAGATTATGAATAAGCAGATGCCATGGTCTCTGCTTTATAATCCTGTAAATAATTAATTCAACCAAGTTAGCACGTGTATTAAAATATCTCATAAATTAAACATATTGTACAGTACACCTGCAAGGTGTGAACATTTTAAAAAGAGAGAACTAACAAATGATAAGCTTGACCACAGAAAAGCACTGTTTATTTAAATTGAATTTGTCTGTTAGCATATACTTCAAAGCCATTTTGGTCACATAAATATCAGTTCTGCTCTACATATCATGTGGGTATTAACAAAAAAAAAGCCCCAGTGTTTAATATCTTTAAATAAAATACAAAAATAATTTGTCATGCTATCTTGCTGTCTTTAAAGGACACATATCTTTCAAATGAGGAATTATTTTAAAATAAGGATAATATATATATATATATATATATATATATATATATATATATATATATATATCAGAACATCGAACTTTTAAAACTTAGAATGTTCTAATATCGACCCATTTTGAGCGAACGCTAAAAATAGCGAAGCTGCAGAACACCAAATTCTTTCCTAGGGAAAGAATTTGGTTGGCCAGTTCTGTGGCTTCGCTATTTTCAGCACTGTGGTGAAAAGTTACAGGTTGGATTCAGGTAAGTGTGCGATTGTGTGGCCGTTAGGATTAGGGTGCAGGTTAGGTGAGTTAGGGTTAGGGTGTGTGTTAGGTGAATTAGGGTTAGGGGGCGGGTTAAGTGAGTTAGGGTTAGGGCACGGGTTAGGTGAGTGTGCGATTAATAATTTTGATTTCAAATTACATTCTATACAATGACATTCAAGTTACTTGAAGAAAGCATCACTATTTTTTTGAATTGTATCCCATACCATTCTTTTTTTTTTCATATGGGACTACATTGTATTTTTTGTTTTTCATGTCACCTGTCTCCCAGTATGAGTTTAGCGTACTTTAGTTGATAAAAGTATTTATAACATTAACATATGCATTTTTGTACTCATAGCTTAGTGCAATTCTATCTACAGTAACCAATCTTATATATTCACATTCATCTGACCACCTGTAAGATTGTGTTGCCACAGAATGCCATTTGTCTTTTTTTAACAGTTATACATTTATGAGTCAAAAAAATGAAAAGGTTTTTCAGCTCATATACATATTTATCTATTTCTAAGAAAAATAAGGAGTCTTTGCCTTTTTTCTCTTTCTGGGTTCTGCTCCAATAGTTGCCTTCCTTTTAAACGGAAACGACACGAAATGGTGCAGTGTCAACCAGCTAAGAGTTAAACCAAAGGAACAAAACAAAATAAAATGAGCACTTTTGTCTCATACAAGAGACTTCATTCAGTTTCTGATGAAGTCTGTTGTATGAGATGAAAGTGCTTCTTTTATTTTTTCAGGTTGTTTTAATTAATTAATTCTTGGACCATTTCTGGACCCTTGTTTGGCATTGATTTTCTTCGGTTTCCTTTTAAACTGCACAGCCCTTCAGCTCTTGTGGCAGTTAGCTAGGTTTCAAAACTACTCCTAATCACTTGCAGGTGGGATTACTCCTTAAGCAAAGTAGAGTTCATAGGAAAGATCGTATGACCCTAAGTATTTCAGGCAACTTTGCTGCATTATGCACGTTTTGCAAAGTACAAAGAGATAACAGTTTATCCAAGCTCTCCTAACATAAGTCTACTTTTCCAACACTGTCAGATAAGTTAAAAAACAAGGCCATTGTGCTTAGCTCTTTCTGGCCCCAGGGTTTATTTTCTGTTCATGCAGCTATTTATGGAGATCTCCCTCTAATACTGACTGCACACTTGTGGTATCAGATATGCCCATGCTCATATCGCCTCTGTAGTTTTGGGTTGCATCAACTTTATGGAGAGCACGCTTAATTTCAGTTCCTCTTCAGAATGAATTCTGGTGTATTTATATGAACTCAGAGATGGACATGCTCCCTATATAAACAGCACAAAAAAAAATCTAGTAGGAAGAGACACTGTCATTGTCAGGGATGCAAGAGCAAACACACTCTGTTATGGTGCAGAAGGTTGCTGGTTCTATTCCCACAGTGAGTAGATGTTTTGCTGACACTACACTGCAGCAGAAGGGGATGCTACACTCCTGAGTATATTGTCCTTTGGATGAGATGTTAAACTGAGGCTCCATATGCTTGAGTTGGTGACACCACAAGTGAATATAAAAGATCCAACATCAAGAGGATTAGGAGAAGTTAGGAGAAGTTCTCCGATGCCATGGCAAACTTTCCACTAGTAATATAAGAACTACATTGGGTCTCACCTGAAAAGAGGCTACAGCCTACTGGGAATAACCTGGACAAAAAATGATAAACATAAAATAAAACTAGACACACCTGAACATGTTAAATCAACCCTGTTAGCCAGATTTATTACAGATGTAAAATAACTACTCAGTTATACTATCCATTTACTGTCCATTCCCTCATGTACATTCCTTCATGCAATCAGAGGTGTACATATATATATATATATATATATATATATATATATATATATATATATATATGAATAAGGCACATTCTATAGAAAGAGAACCTCTTTGTTAAAAAGAAAGAAAAGAAAGAAAAGAAAGTGAAATGCTTATACATATTGATCATATCTCCAGAATCAAATCATCCTACATTCAAAGTATATCCTGGATGTCATATCACACTACTCTAAACTTAAGCTAGTAATAAAGAGTAAAGTTAAGACAAGCCAATATCTATTAACTCTTGCATACATCTTTAAAAAGAACACACCAGATTCTTGTCATTCTATGTAGAGATTTATATCCAGAACTAGGCCAAAAGAGACACACTTTATGTTCTAGTGAATGAGTACAGGAGACTGTTATAAAACTAATGTATTAATGTCCACAATATCAGCAATGTTGGATCCCTCATTTCCTTATTAAAATTCGGATTACCTTGTTATTATTGAATCCAGTAATTGTTTACATACTTGACAGTGAGATATTATTCCTGAGTTCTATACCTTTAAATAGGCAACATAACATAAAAGGCCTAGGGGTAAGGTCATCATTCATAGAAATGTCAGACAGTGTTTCTTTCTGTTAGATCTCCTCCATTATACTTTTTAGCCCACAGACATTGAAATAGGTTCCAAGGCTCTTGAAAAGTGAGTACATTTTGCCCCCACCCCCCAAAAAAAAAAATCGGGGCACCAAATTTGCATATAATTTGAATACTGAATAGCACATAAGTCTTTCAGCTTTAGGTACGATTATGAGATATTACTTAGAAACACAAATTTTAAAATACTGCAAGTGACAAAATATAATTATATTATTAAAGCACAGTGTAAAATTTGTAGATTTTAATGGAATTTACTAGAAAAATCTGCCTCACTAAGTCCCATGAGAGATCAGCAACCAATGTTTGCTGTTGAGTATTACAAAAAAGCCAACATTTCTATTATTACTTCTCTAAAATAAATTTCAGTAGATTCACTGCCAGAAGATTCATTCTTATGTGGCCTAGTCTAGCATCAAATGGGCTTCCTCATTTACCGTTTCCATTAGATTCTGAAGATGAATATTTCATGTCTTCATTTCTGGCTCTTCTCAACAGCTTATCTGCTATAAGACAGCAATGAGATAAGAAACTTTACTCTGTATCACACAAGAAAATAAGGCTCAGAGGTACATAGAAGCAAACTTCTACCCCCCCCCCAAAAGGTCTACTTATGCGTAAAGAAACCAAGACTCACACTGATGCCACAATACTAAACAATAAAATATAGTAGACTATAGGTTGGCAAAACAGCAACAGAAATAATACAAAATGCTTCAGTTCAGATGTTCAGCATTCTTTATATCCAGGCAGATCAAAGAGCAAAACCTTTCCCTCATCTAAATTCAGCCAGCAGAACTGAAAATTTAAATATATGCTAAGATAGTATAGTACCTAAATGTATATTCACATCAAGTGCAAGCCTTTAGCCTCCATACTACAGCTTTTAACTCCATCCATCAATCTTCAAATAAGTAGCTTCCTTGGCTGATAATTTCTTGATACGTGTTTAAAGATGGCTGCCCTAGCAACCTTCTTCCATTTCTATGAACTGGTAAGCCAGTACATATATATATTATAGTAACATTTTTCAAAAATGAAAGACCACCAACATAATTCCTTTGCATAAGTTTGACATTTCTATGCATTTCATTAAACAACAGCCTACTGCCCTTCTGGGCATTCTTTTTCCCAACAGTTATCACACACACACACACACACACACACACATACATATATATATATATATATATATATATATATATATATATATATATATATATATATATGGTTCCCATTCAGAAGCCTGAAACATCATAAGCCTGAAAATCAAAATCCTGAAACCAAAGCCTGAAAATCTTCAGAAATCAAAAAACTCAAAATCCTGAAAGAAAATCCTGAATCCTGAAAAAAATAAAACTCAAAAAAAAACTGAAAACACAAATGCTGCTAATATGTCACCATAAACACTATAAATCTACCTAACCACCCCTGACCCTAACCTCTACTAACTAAGTCGCCACTATCGTGACCACACTCACACCCTAACCTCCCTCCTACTTAAACCCCCCTAACCAACCACTGTTGTCACTATTACACATGCTCAACTCCCTAACCCTAACCACCCTAACTTCAACTAAACTTAAACTTAACACCAATAAACCTGCATGACCTAACACCACAGGGCTAACAATAGCAAAGCCACAATGACATCAGTATGTCTATTTTGTTTGTTTTTTCTTTTGAGTTTGTGGGATTGTTTTTAGACTTTTTAAGTTTTTTTTTTTTTTGTTTTTTTTGTTTTTTCAGGGCTTTTAATTTTTTTGGTTTCAGGATTTTGATTTAGTTGCAGGCTTTTGTCTGGACATATATATATATATATATATATATATATATATATATATATATATATATATATATGTGTGTGTGTGTGTGTGTATGTGTGTGTGTGTGCACATGTATCTATATATCTATATCTATCTATATCTATCTATCTATATACATATATATATATATATATATATATATATATATATATATATATATATCTATATTTCAATAGGTTCAACAGGTTCAGTGCAAACTTCTCCCCCCCTTCCCCACAAAAAGGGCAAATATCTATCCCAGCAGAGTGCTGCCCCCCTGACATCTCAGATGCTCAGGTAAGAGCCGCCCTCTCCAAAGCAAAAAACACAGCATCAATGGGACCAGAAGGTGTCCCAGGCTGCATCCTACATGAACTCCAAGAAGAACTAAACCCAAACATAAAATTACTGTTCAATCTCAGCCTTATTACAGGATATGTACCCAAAGAGGGGCATACAGCAACAGTGCTCCCTCTCCACAAAGGTGGTGCCTCAACGGATCCTGGAAACTATCGCCCCATAAGCCTGACTAGCTTGGTCTGCAAAGCTATGGAAAGGATCATCATGGACCTCATAAATAAAGATATTGGGGACCTACAGACACTGGATCCTACCCAGTTCGGCTTTGTTAAGGGCAGATCCTGCCTCTTAAACCTGGTCAATTTCTTTGAAACAGTCACCAAGGCCATTGACGAGGGGAAGGTGGTCCACACAGCCTACCTGGACCTCGCAAAAGCCTTCGATACAATACCCCACTCGGGCATTATAGATAAGCTCACCAGCTTAAATATAAACCCCTATGTCACTAGATGGGTTGCAAACTGGCTCAAGGACAGAACCCACATGGTTAGAATTACTGGAGCCATGTCAGTCTCCAAACCAGTTACAAGTGGCATCCCACAAGGCTCAGTCCTGGGACCTCTCTTGTTCGGTATATATTTCTTGGAGGTACAGGCCAACACGGAAGGACTGTGACTGACCAAGTTCACAGATGACTGCAAACTGGGTGCCATAATCGACTCTCCAGCTGACACAAGCATCCTACAAAAGGGCCTCATAGAAACAGACAATTGGTGCCAGAGCCATGGCCTCAAGCTAAACGCCAAAAAGTGTATAGTCATCCCCTTCGGCAAAAACAAAGTGCCCACAAATTACCACATAGATGGTAATCCATTAAGTACGGAAGAAGTAATTAGGGACCTGGGGACCCAAGTTGATAGCAATCTCTCATTCGACAACCACGTGGCCAAAGTGGTTAGAAAAACATTTTATATAGCCCACCTAATCATGAAGGGATTCACATCTAGATCAGGGGAGGTCATCGTGCCTCTTTACTCATCCCTCATCAGGCCCATAATTGAGTACAATGCCCCTTTTGGGATGTACCTTACCAGACACCTGCAGCAACTGGAAAGACCCCAAAAGTACCTCACCAAGAGGATCAAAGGGTTCAAACAGATGCCATATGCTGCCTGGTTAAAGAAACTCCAGCTCTACTTAGTGGCATACCGCCTGCTCAGAGGCGATCTGTGCCTGACGTATAAAGCCGTGTCCAACCTGGAATTAATGGACATGCTGCACCTCAGGAAATCCAAACCCCATCGAGCTACATGCTCGAGAGACTTGAACCTCAGCACTGAAATAAATAGGACATGCTGGAGGGACAGATTCATAACCCAGAGGCTCCCTTCACTCTGGAATAAAATCCCAGTCCAGGTTAGGCAGAGTCCCTCATTGACTCTCTTCAAGAGGAATCTTGATGAGTGGATGGGAGATTGTAGATTTACTCCGGGTATCACTTCTGTGTCACTGTTAGACAGAGGCACAGTATACTAACCTCGAAAAAGGGCATAGCAAAATTCATTTAAAATGGGTGGCGAAAGCCAAACACACTCTGACTAGGCTTGTAAATGCCCTAGGGCAGATAGCCTAGTATGAACCTATGAACCTATGAACCTATATATATATATATATATATATATATATATATATATATATATATATATATTATATATATATATATATATATATATATATATATATATATATATATATATATGGAGAGAGAGAGAGAGAGAGAGACATACACACACATAGGCACATGCATACACATATAATATTAATTCCTAGTTCTTTAAATGCAAAAATAGGCTAACTGTACCAATAATGCAATCTAAGACTGTATATCACTACCTGGAGAAGGTCCAATGATACAAGTTTTAAAAGCCTAGCATTTCTGCAAGCTTTGGCATAGATGCTCAGAGCTGCTTGTCATTTGGCAAATTTGCTACTGATTGCCGAGAATCCACTTTCACCTGGAACAATCCACTACTGAAAAAACAAAAATAGCTATTTTTTTGTACTTCTCTTATATACTGTGACTGTGCTTTAACAGTTTATTAAGCTATTTGTTGGTATTTGTATGCTTTATAGCAAAAAATGTACACTTTATAGCAAAAAAAAAAATCCTGTACTGTCTATTGCTGCTTTAAGTAGTAAATTGCACTGTACTACATTGTATCCATTTGTGTGGTCTTGTTATATTTGGGCTCCAATCCAGGTATTCTACATTAAGAAGGAGTTTATCTGTACCCTTGTGGCAGAAATGTGCTACCTGGTGTATTGTGTGTTTTTCTAATTTGTAGTTGGTTTAAAACTTTTTACTCTTTGCTCTTATATAAGCCTCATGTTTGCACGGTGCTGTTCTTTGTGCAGTGGTTAGTAGTGCCCTGTATAGATGCAAAAGCCTAGAAGCTCAATTTTTCCCTAAACAGCTGTCAGTGAAAGTGTTCCAAGCTTTTCTGCTGCTCAAGGAGCAACTCAATTGTGTACTGAGCAGAGTTCCCTTATTGCTCAACCTTAGTCCCTCTTGTAGTTTCGGCACTACCAGCACAGTCCTGTCAAATTAACCCATTCCATTCCCTTATAAAACATATGGTAACAACCTGCTATCATGGATAGGCAGTTTCCCATCATCTCTCTAGTCAGTCTGATAGACATGGGCATCCTGAGGCCATGTAGCAATTGTCTCATGTTTGCTGACAACCACTTACTCCTGAAACAAATACGTTAAGTGAGAGATGTAGTTACAGAATTAAATTGAAGGCAAGACTCTCACATAAAGGCAGACTGAATGCCAAACAGGTTGTCAGCACACACACACTTCCCACACTAAATAAGGACATGACACATAATCCCACATATGCAGAGGTACTCACTAATAACTTAGCAAAACATCAGAGGCCTCCCAAACAAAAAACACCTACACACATAACATTGCAAAAAACAACCACAACACATAATAATACATGCAGCAGTGTCTCAACAAATAAGGCCATAAGCTGTAACACCACAAAGCCTAATGTATTGGTTATAGGTGACTCCCTTGTGAGACACACAGATGTTTCCCTCACCAGGCTGGATAAGGAGTAGATTATGTGATTACGGTAGGCTGCCTGTTAGGTTCCAGGATCTGTCAAGTCACTCAAGCACTCAAGTCATTCAACCACAAGTAATGGTATGACTGTGTCATAGTCCATGTGGGGGATGAATGACTTGAAATGTACCTCACTGGACTTTATGAGGAGAGATATGACTGAGCTCTCAGATTATGTGTCTCAGGCAGGTATAAGCCTAGCCTTAAGAAGAATTCTACCTTCTCCAAGGATGATGCCACAATACAAACCAAAAATGATTGACTTTAACAATTGGCTTAGCTTCTGGTGTCACTCCAAGAGGGTCCTATATCTGTCAACCTACGAAGACATGGTTGACAGGTCACACTGTTTTGCCAGAGATAGTCTGTACCGGTCTCCTCTAGACTTTCGGATATTGACAAAGGTATTAACTACCCTATTGTGCCTTTTTTAAGACAATGTCAAAATAACCAATCTCCCAACATAACAAAATCCTCTCTAGATAACTCAAGATACTGCTGTTTAATGCTAGGAGTCTAAATAAGAAAGGACACTCTCCGGAAGCAGTCCTCACTTTGTAAGATGCTGACATCTGTGCAGTCACTAAAACATGGTTCAAAGGCACAGAAAGCACCCTGGCCATGCTTGGCTACAATGCCTTCCATACATTCAGACCACAAACTGAGCATGAAAGAACCAAAGGAGGAGTTGCATCTATCTTCATTAAGGATAAGTACACTTCGAGGCTGGTCAAACAGCATGACTATCTTGAGCTACTCCATGTCCAAGTAAGTATAGGCAAAGCCCCTACAACATCATAGTTAGCTATAGGTTCCACACCATGAAACAGGAAAAGCATACCACATACCTAGACTTACTGGGGTCACTTGTCATACAACCCAACACCTTACTCATGGGTGATTTTAAATATCTTACCATTGACCGGGAAACATACACAACCACAAACACATAGGCTCAGAGGTTCTTGGACTTTGTCAGTGCAAATACTCTGGAACAACTAGTCATCACACCCACAAGTGGATCAAATGTCCTAGACATTGTTCTCACTAACATGGGAGACCATTGCACCCCCCCCCCCATGTGATGTCTTCCCTGGTAAGATCGGACCCTAAATCAGTCTCATTCAATGTAATTATAAGACCTAATAACCTATCAAGCTTACAAAAGCTTAAGAATTTTTCAAAGACAAATTACCTCCTACTATGTGATGGTATAGGAAGTTTCGAAGCCCCCTCAAACACAGATAACATGGCCTGCTTGGCAGAGGTGTCCACCAATGCCATGTATAACCACTTAAGGAGTTGTATAGAATCAGATGTACCTGACTGGATTAAAACAAGATCTTGATGAAAAAACAAGCCACCCTGGTGGACCCCTAGTATAAATAGGCTATACAACAAGAGAAAGAAACTGATGCCCAAGAACAAGAGGGAATTGGCTCAGCAGAGGAAAAAAATCCTCTCTAACTTAAACAAACAAATAACAGAGCTTGTCAAGTCCTCCAAAGCTAATTTCAAAGCAAAAATAGCCTCCCTAGCTAAAGATAATCACAAGGCATTCTTTAACTATGTCTGAAATCTAAAAAGGAATACCTAGCTATGCACTGAACTGGTTGTGGATGGCACCACCCATAGTCAACCAGAGGTAATAGCCACCCTGCTAGTTGACAGATTTGGAGCAAACTTTATCCCCCTGTCCACTCCATTTATCTCCCAAGTATACCTGCCACCATTTTCCAGCCTATTATCTCAAGACAGTAGGTCATATTGGTGCTCTCTAGGGCCATAAACATGGCATCAGTGGGACCAATCAACATCCCAGGTTGCCTTTTAAACAATTTAAAATATGACCTAGCAGACCCACTTGGATCCCTGATTAACCACAGCCTGTGAACTGGTTATGCTTCAGTGGAATGGAGGACAGCAGCAGAAATCCCACTGCACAAAGGGGGGCCATCAACTGACCTTGGGAATTATAGGCCCATAAGCTTGACTAGCCTCATCTGCAAGGCCATGGAAAGAATCATTATGGAGCTTATTAATAAGGACATAGGTAATCTCCAAACTTCAGACCCAACCCAGTTTGCATTTGTAAAAGATAGATCATGCTTATTAACTCATTCCCTCCAGTACAACTCTTTTGAGTGTGTATCTTTAACTCATAGTGGGTTTGGCCTGAGCCTTTAAAAATTAAGTTATCACCTTACAATTCTAATAAATACTCTTTGGCAGAGGTCAAATATCAATTCAATTGCATTTGCCATCATGTATGCTTCAAGATAAAATATTCTGATACCTTGCATGTAGCATGATTTTGGAATTAGTAATGCAAGCATGAACAAGTAACATTTGACGCCTAGAGGAGCAGTAGGAGGTAACTGCAGACGCACCTGGAGGCATCACTCGGATGTAATACATGGTTGACTTCTTTGAGAAATTCACCAAGGCCATGGAAGAGGGCAAGACAGTACATACCACCTATCTTGACCTAGCTAAGGTATTTGACACAATCCCCACTTAGGTATTATAGAGGGAATTTTTAAAGAAGGCAATGCCTTCCCTTATAAAAAAGTGGGAAATGGTATTAATTTGCTGGTTATGCATTGTAATTATTGTGATTATGTCATTAATTTGTCTGGTTGTGCGTTATTGAAAAATCATTTTAAGAACGACATGAATTTAGGCACTGCTTTTTATGATGTAGTAAACAATGAAAGTAATGTCAGCTGTAGTAGCAGTAATGACAGTTTTTATTCGTGTTTATCTGATGATGGAATTAATGATTATTTTAAACTGGATACAAATGCTGTAGTCTATAAGAGTGATGTTATGCCTCCATTTAATAATGACATTTCTCATTTTTCCACACTGCTTAATTATAATATCGAAGAGAAATTTAATGAACTTATGAGCAACTTGGGAAATGTGCAATATAATTTGACAAGAGAAGAGTGGAAATGTTTGAATTCTCTAAGTAAATGCAAAGATTTTTTTTAAACCAGCTGACAAGGGGGGCAAATTGGTAGTAATGTATTATGTTCAGCATTTAAAGATGTTATCAGCATATAAATGATAGTAATGTGCATAAATTGTCGATTATGTTGAATATGAAAATGCATTAGAAAATTACAAGACACTGTTACATAAAGGTTTTAGACTGGGATATTTTTTTTAAAAAATAAAGTGGACAAGAAATTTAATTGTGAAAAAAATAAGGTTGGAAGGTTTGGAGACAAAGCCAGAGAGGCAAGATTACATTGGTTTGGAAATGTGCTGAGGAGGGATGTTGAGTATAGTGAGAAAAAGATGCTAAGGATGAAGCTGCCAGGTAACAGGAAAAGAGGGAGGCCTAAGATAAGGTATATGGATGTGGTGAGAGAGGACATGCACGTGGTTGGTGTGACAGAACAAGATGCAGAGGACAGGAAGAAATGGAAACAGATGATCTGCTGTGGCGACCCCTAACAGGAGCAGCCAAAAGAAGAAGAAGAAGAAGCACTATGGGACTTTTTTCTGTTTACCTAAGATTCACAAAAGTATGACAGACCCTCCAGGTCATCCCATTGTTGCAGCATGTAATTATTTACACATAATTTAGCTACCTTCTTACATAGTTACCTCCTACCCATAGTAGTACAGTTGCACTCTTATATACAGCATGGTTTTGATTTCTCGAAAAAATAGAGGAGGATAAATGGGAACAGGAAGTATATTTTGTTACATGATATATCTAGCTTACAGTAAATATACTAGTATACAGCATAACTTTGGTTTGTAAGTGTTATTCTTTTTTAAGTGATAGTCCTGTGTCTAGTTATATTATTGAGTTAGATTTTTGTTTAAAAAACAATTTCTTTGAATTTAATGGTACTTTATTTAAACAGCAACAGGGAACAGCCATGGTGGCAGCATTTGCCCCCATGTATGCAAACCTGTTTATGGGTTTATTTGAAAATGAATATATCTATAGAAAAGATTTTTTAATAAATATGTTATTAATTAGGTTGGATTTATAGATGACTTTTTTTTTATTTGTAAAGGTGGTTGGGATGAGATGAAAGATTTTGTTGAAAGTTTAGATAATAATAGGTTTCAGTTAAAATTTGATGATCTACAAGTGGGACATAAAGTGTCTTTTTCAGATGTGGTGTTAGAGAAGGGGGCAATGCTTTATTGACTAGGGTTCATCAAAAATTTGAAAGTGGTTACAAGTTTCTACATGGCAGTAATTATCACCCCCAACACTTTACGATCTATACCATATGCAGAGTTTGACAGACTGCGTAAACTGTCTAATAGGGACCAGCATTTTGAAAAAGAGGTAGAAAAGAGTTTCTCCATGTTTGAAAGGAGAGGTTATGACAAAACAGTGTTGGTAGAAGGTCTTGAAAAGGTACAAAAGTCTAAGGGCAATAACACCATATGCAGACGTTATAGAAAATATGTACCATTGGACAATAATACAGATAAGAATAAAGAGAAGGCCTTTTTGTAACTAAATATAGTTTATTTAGTGTAGATCAAGTGCAACAATCACTTTTTTTTTTGGGGGGGGGGTTCTGGTACAACAAAAAGAACTTTGTGATATTCTGGAAGAAAGACCTAGTGGATCATGCAAGTATTTAAGGAGTATAGGAGATATGATAGAGGTAGATTAGTAGCTCCTAAGGTAAACATTGGAATGGCAAGTAGCCTTAAAGGGACCTTCCCTTGTGGAAGGTGTTCCTGTTGTAATTTTGCAGTTAGGCTCCTCCCAAATATTAATGGAAAAAATATGAGACACAAAATATTTTTAGATGTGACACTGAGAGGGTTGTCTATGCACTTAGATACCCATGTAATAAATATTATGTTGACGAAAGTCAAAGGGCATTCAAAGTTAGAATTTAGAATATATTAGGGACATAGAGAAATGTAAGATGAAGAGCCCAGTTGCTGCACATTTTAAAGAATATCATGGTAGTAATGTGGAAGGACCTCAGGTCATTATATTAGAACAGGTTAAGGTGGAGAGGTTCAATACTTCTCTTTTGAAATGTAAACTATGCAAAAATAATCTATTTTTATATTAAAGTATTAAACTTTAGTCTCTAGGGACTTAAAACAGAATGTAATTGGAGGGTTTTAATTCGGTAAATGCTAATTGCTTTAGTTACTTTATTGAATAAAATTTATTGAATAATTAGGGGAAATTGTTTTGTATATAAAGGATGTGTATTATTTGTGTTTTTTAACCTCTGCAAAGGATTTCAGCTGAAGAGCTAAGAGGGAGAGTTTATCTGAATAAAATATTATTCTTTGGAAAACTGCCTGGTGGATTCCTGGTCTTGTATGATCTGTTGTTGCTGTATTATAGAGAAACTCTCCTAATTGGGAATTAATGCCACATTACCAGATGGGTAGCCAACTGATTCACTAACAGGATATATGCTGTCAATGTAGATAACTTCAACTCTAGCAAAAGACCAGTCACCAGTGGTGTGGTACAGGGTTATGTGCTGGGCCTTTACTATTCGACATTTATTTCTCAGACGTCCAGGCAAACTTGCACAGCCTGTGGCTGAGCCAGGTCACTGATAGGTTCATAGGTTCATAGGTTCATACTAGGCTATCTGCCCAAGGGCATTTATAAGCCTAGCCCATAGTTATGTGGCTTTCGCCACCCCTTTAGTTTGAATAAAAACTATGCCTATCATTTTTCTGTGCCTCTGTCAAGCAGTGACACTGAAGTAATCCCTGGGGTATATCTGCGATCTCCCATCCATTGGTCAAGATTCCTCTTGAACAAGGCCAGCGAGGTGCTCTGCCTCACATGTACCGGGATTTTGTTCCACAGCATAGGGAGTCTCTGGGTGATGAATCTGTCCCTCCAGCACATTCTATTAATAACCATGTCAAGGTTTAAGTCTCCCGCCCTTGTGGTTCTGAGGGATCTAGATTTTTTGAGGTGAAGTATATTCATCAAATCTGGGTTTGACATGGCCTTATATGTCAGGCACAGGTCACCTCTGAGCAAGCGGTATGCGACTGAATAGAGCTGGAGTTCTTTCAGTCTGGCAGCATAAGACATATTTTTGAGACCCTTTATCCTTTTGGTGAGGAACTTTTGGGGCCTTTCCAGCTGCTGCAGGTGTCGGGTCAGATACATTCCAAATGGGGCATTGTACTCAATCATAGGTCTAATGAGTGATGAGTACAGGGGGACGATGACCTCCCTAGATCTAGATGTGAACCCTTTCATGATCAGGTGGGCAATGTAGAAGGTTTTCCTAACTACTTTGGCAACATGAGTGTCAAACGAAAGGTTACTGTCAACCTGGGTCCCCAGATCCCTGATGACTTCTTCTGTGCTCAGTGGATTGCCACCTATATGGTAGCTAGGGGTAACCTTGTTTTTCCCAAAGGGTATGACTATGCATTTCTTGGCGTTTAACTTTAGGCCATGGCTCTGGCACCAGTTATCCATTTCTGTGAGGCCCTTCTGAAGGATATCTGTGTCAGATGTGTTTTTGACTATGGCGCCCAGTTTGCAGTCATCTGCAAACTTTGTCAGCCATAACCCTCCTGTGTTTGCTTGTACTTCAGAAAAGTAGATGCCGAACAAGAGTGGTCCCAGGACTGAGCCCTGCTGGACACCACTTGTGACATGAGGTGAAACCTGATAGTGCTGGGGTGCTCTCAGAAGCCTGAAACCAGGTTTCTTCTGTCACACAAACATCGATGTTCTCCATACTGAGAAGGGCCTCAGTGCAAGGCATCATCTTGACTTCTGGCATTGCTGAGCAGCATTAAATGGCCAATAAACTGCAAGTTACTGCTTTAAACCACTTCCTCTGAGGACAAACAGGCAGCTCAGTACTCCCCACACTGGTGAGTAGAAACTTCCCCTTGACCAAACAAAAGGAAAATGGAGAAACACAGGAACCTGCTGGACACCACGAGGAGCTGTGCTGAGTTCTCTATAGCCAGAAAAGCCCGCCAAAGCGTGCTTTATAGCAGGGGGCTGGATAGGACAGGAAATGACCCAAAATGGCCAATAAACTACAAGTTACTGCTTTAAACCACTCCTCTGAGGACAAACAGGCAGCTCAGTACTCCCCACCCTCAGTGGTGAGTAAAGAAACTTCCCCTTGACCAAACAAGGAAAATGGAGAAACACAGGAACCAAGACAAAGCCCAGGGATCAGCAAAATCTGATCACTGGAACAAACTATTAGGAAAGTATGGAAAACAAGAGTATTTTTGGTTTTTTCAAGTTTTTTTTTCAGATAGGCAGAAAATACAATAAATGCTGTGTTTTTCGACTAATTGCTATCAAAAGCTAGTACACTTGAGTGTATTAGCCTGTTGTTTAACTTTTAAGCAAAACTTAAACAAGCAAGTGCAACAAACAATTCAAGCTATTAAAAACAGTAAAAACAGGTAATAACAGAATAAAACAGGCAGAAATAGTAGTCGAAAGGCTTAAAAAGTCGAAAATGCAGAAAAAATACTTAGAATCTGGAAAGTTTGTCTTTTCTGGTCTCTGCTGCTCTAGGAACTCTGCTGGACACCACGAGGAGCTGTGCTGAGTTCTCTATAGCCAGAAAAGCCCGCCAAAGCGTGCTTTATAGCAGGGGGCTGGAAAAGACAGGAAATGACCCAAAACGGCCAATAAACTTGATTGCAAATCAGGAGCAATCATCGAGTCCCCCAAACAACACAGGATAAAAAGGTCTTGTTATCAGGCAGAACTGTTAAAATTAAACACTTTAATTAAAAAAACTAAAATCCAAGCTCAAAGTTTAAGTCTCAATGATATCAATGTATAAACTTGCAAGTAAATCCAAGAAATCCAAAACAAAACAACAGACAAGTACTTTCAGCTTGACCACCCTTCTTCAGATCCTGTTGTTTCCTGTTCCTTTGGAGCTTTTTAAAGGATAATCATCAATTGAAAAATCTTATCTCATCAGTCTCTGCCTTCTGAGTGCTGGTTTTAAAGGGACCACACTATTGAGTCCAGGCTCTTTGTCTGCTTGTAACCTGGCTATCCATCACATTTTGATGTACTCAGTGCAATTGGATATATCCCCTCCCCTAAAATTATCTGTGAGAAGTTGGATTACCAGCAAAATATATGTGATGGATTGTGTATAACATGTCAGGCTAATGCATTTTGTTTCTTCTTTAGATGTATATTGCTTAAGTGATGCAGAATACATTCTTTAAATGCTTTGTTAGTTTTCCAAAGTAGAAGCAAATACATTGTTCATAAAGTACCAAATACACTAGATTGTAAGAGGCACAGTTCGCAGAGTTCAAAATTATAAACCTTCTTTGTAGTCAGATGTTGAAATGAGCTAGAACTATTGATGTAATTGCATGCCTTACATCTCCTGCAAGGATACTTATTTATTTATTTTATTTTATTTGAAATTTGTTTGACAGGATGGTCCAATTGGGCCGAAGGAGCCTGTTTTCAGTGAAGTCCTGAGGAGAAAAGCTCTATAGATACATTTTGTTAAACAGCAGGTTATTACAATGCAAGATGAGTACATGAAGCAAAAGAATATGTTAATACAGTTTGAAGAGAAAGAAAAAACAGAGTTGTATCACAATTAGCAAAGTTTACAAAATATCTAGTCACTATCATTACTAACATAGATATTAAGTCTAAACAGTAATAAGTAGGTATTTACAAGTCTAAGCTTAATAAGTAGGTATTTACAAGTCAATTAGACTGGGGAGTTAATTACAATATGTATGTTGCCCCAGAGGAAATATAATCAGTGGGTTAAATATTTTTGAATTTAGTTATGATAAGAGGAGAGAGGGAGAAGCGGTAGGGAGTAAGGTAGCTGCTGGGGATGTGATGCAGGATGGGAACATGAACATTGCCAGGGAGATGTTAGGTGTGAGTGGAGGAGAGTTTTAAGGGTGGATGGGCTGCTGGTGAGGCGAATTTGAGGTGGGAGGGAGTTCCAGAGGTGTGCCAAGGAAAAAGAAAGTAGAAGTTTGCCTGCAGGACGAGCAGGCTTGTGAAGTTCAATCAGATTCTGAGCATTGGTTCTTAGGAATCTGTTAGGTTGGTGCATTTTAAATGTTGAGGCAAGGGAGCGGCAGAGAGAGGGACTGAAAATGAGCTTCTGAGCAAGGATTAATTGAGAGTAGATAAGGTAGTTGGGCATCTCTAGCCAGTTTAGATTATGGAGGGCAATACAGTGGTGAATGGAGGATTTGTGTCCAGTGACGAATTTGACAATTTTGTTCTAGCAAAAAGAGAGTTTTACCAGATGTCAAATGCATTCTTTCCGGATTCTGGAGGGAGTATTATCATACAAAACTCTCTTTAAATTCTTATTTTTAAAACAAAATCTTGGCTGGTCTCCAACAATTTTTTAATGTCCGGATCAGACTGTAATATTTTTCAGTTATTCCTAATGACTTGACATATGTCTCTCACATCATTACTGTAAGTTAAAGTAAATCTAATCCCTCTTTCACTTCTATCAACTTTGTGTGTCTCTTTTGAAGTTGCCTCAGTATTATGAGATGAATAATATGGATATTCTTTCAACCTGCTCAGCTCCCTGTTATTGTTAGCAATTTCATCCATTCTCTCTTGGTATAACCTTTGTCGCTTGTCTATTCAGGATGAAGGAGAACATTGTGGGCTCTTGTTTAAGCATCTTTATTATATACAAAGACATCATAAATAAGGATAAGTAACTAACATAAATAAACTAGCTATTATGCACATACATGTTCACACTCTGGTTGTACTCTCAAAATGGTAATGAAGGTAGCATGTGATTGCTATTTATATGCACGTACAGATCTTGGAAATGCTTCTTACAGGTGCAACACACGTTATTCTACAACCTCGTTTTATGAAATTATTCTCCAAAGACTCAACCTCAGTCTCATAGAATATGTCATTAGCACATATCTTGAAACCCTAACCATCTGTTGCATTATAATCCATGAGTAAATATAACTGAGATGCATGCTTGATCTATGTAGCGTGTGTGTTTTTTCCAACATTTCTTCCAATGAACCTGTGTGTTAATACCATGTGCAGGACTGAGATCTAGTTTAACATCCAGGAAATTGATACTGGTTATTGAATGCTTCATGTCAAAAGTGAGGAACATAGTAGTCTTCACGGGTATGCAGTAAAGGCATCCAGTTCATCTTCATTGTTGTCCCACAATAGAAAAATATCGTCAACAAAACATTTATAGAGTATTATGTCTTTTTTCCATGGATTCATATCATTGAAGACACATTCATTTTCCCAGTATGCCATCACTATGTTGGAATAAGTATTGGTGCAGGGAGTACCCTTGGCCACTTCCCATTTCTGCCAATAGTAGCAGTTCTCAAAAACAAAAATATTATTTTCTAAGATGATGTTTAATAAGGAGCAAATTAGCTCTATGATGTTAGTAGCAATAGTGTTATCCAATGTTAAAAAGTACAAACTGCTTTGATTCCATATATTCATTGGGTATCACGGTGAACAAATTCTTCATGTCCATGGTTACGAGGATTGGTACAATACCATTTTGTATATTGTCTACACAATGAAATAGAGATGTCAGAAATTGGGACATGTCCATAAGGATAGTTGGAACCTTTGTAACAATAAGTTTGAGTAGATGTTCAACAAAGATGGAAGCAGGTTCAGTCAGCCACCCTGCACCTGATACAATCAGATGCATAGGTGGATCTGACTCATTCTTATGAATCTTCAGAAGCCCTTTGATGATGGGCACTATAGGTTTTTCCACTATCGAATATTCATACAATTCCTTATTGATCTTCTGTGTCAAAAGCATATTATATATTTCAGCTTGAACTTTGTCCGTCACCTTATTCACATCCCTTTTGTATAATATCATGCACGTCTGTGCTTCACGCAACATATCATTTATCTTGATACTATATATAACACTATCCATAACAACAATGCCACCTCCTTTGTCTGCCAGTCTAATAATTATGACTTTGTTGTTGCTTAGATATTTTAAAGCTCTATTTTCTCCATAGGTCATGTTGTGAAAAATCTTTCTATGTTGCTTGTGTCTGAGCTTGGAAAAGTCTGTTTCACATACTTTAATAAATAAATCTACTACTGGATATACTGCAGACAGGTTTAACACAGACAAATGATTGATGTCAAAGCAACATATTAAAGCTAAATGAAAAAAAATGTATTATTATTTCCGTTGGGAAAGCTGACATCCCTGCTAATTACATTTTAGACAGCACCCCCTACGTGTAGACCCAGTTGTACATGATCTGGGTACACAGGTTGATAGCAATGTGAACTTTGACCACCACATATCCACAGTAGTAAGGAAATCCATCTGTGTGGCACATCTTATAAGTAAAGGCATTACATCTAGATCTAGAGGTGTTATAATTCCAGTATACGTTTCTCTCATCAGACCAATAATTGAATACAATGTTCCCTTTTGCATGCAGCTTATCAGATACCTGTAAGAAGTGGAGAGATCACAGAGATTTCTCACTAAGAAATCACAGGTTACACGAAACAACTCTTACGCAGAAAGATTGAAAACTCTGTCACTGTATTCTGTCTCCTACAAGTCGCTAAAGGGTGGCCTGTACCTGACTTAATGGGCAGTCTTTGATCCTGCCATGTTAGAAATGCTACTGACATGAGTAGGTCATGCTGGAAAGATAGCTACATCTCCCAGAGACTGTCACTTCTCTGGAACAAGCTTCCAATTCCGTTGAAGCAGAGACCCTTCCTGAATCTCTTCACACACAGCCTAGATTAATAGAGGAGTGACCGCAAATTCACTCCTGGGATGGCGCCCATGTCCCTCCTGGACAGAAGAAGTTAGTATTAACTAACATAGACCCTTATCTCTGCGAATTTCACTCACCTAACCACTGACATCTGGGGCAACTCGGGATAAATATCACTAGGCTTGTAAGGGCTCTAGGGCCATTAGCCTGGTAACCTCCTATGAACCTATGAACCTATGAAATGAGCTTTATTTTGGTTGCTCAGTAATTCTAGTAATTCTGGAACTTGGAGGTTTGATCTGTGTCTGGCACTTCTTACATAAGGCAGCTTGGACCATGTCACATTAATATTCAGACTTTTGCTACCCTATAGACAGTGAAATGACAAAAGTTAATCATGCATTGCTTGTCTGATGCTTAGTCAAACACAGTCTATATGAATGTCTCTTGAGAATGTAATTTTTTTTGAACTAATAATGATAAGGAACATTATGGGTTCATAGGTTCATATTATGATACTAGGCTATTGGCCTGGAGGCCCTTATAAGCCTAGCCAAGAATTTTGAACATGTTCCCTCTAAGTAAGTACCTGTTTCCCCTTTCCAGCAGGGACACAGGTGGGATCCCAGGGGTATATTTTCTGTTTCCCATCCAGTCGCTCAGGTTCCACTTAAAGAGGGCTAGAGAGGTACTCTGCTTGACATGGAGAGGGAGTCTATTCCACAGATGGGGGAGTCTTTGGGATACATATCTATCTATCTATTATAAGGTCACAATGAGAAATCTAGAATTATATTGAGAATAAATTTGTAATTTATATATAGTGCTGTGTTTCAAAATATACATACAATTTGTCTCTTGTCTCGGAAACATGCTATCCATTTTACAGGAGAAAGTATATGTACACCATTTTTAGCAGTTACTTTGACCTTAACATTGGGTTCCATTTTGTCTCAACTGTTGCTAAGATGGATGTACAATTTACACCTAGTCATTTAAACCAGTATAGCAGTACAACTGTTGAGGGATTTTAATACAAATGCTTTGTGTCTGAAGCCTTAACATTAACCTCCAGTACTGCATTCTAGTGTTTAAGCAATCGTTAGATGGCAGATGGCACAAGCGTAACCACTACAGCATTTTCTCATAACCTGTCTTTCAATAATAACATTTTCAGCATGGCAAAAAGTAAATCTTTCTGCAACTATATCAGAGCTTCCCAAACATACCTGTATCCAGTGTAACTCCTGATTCAATGTTTCCCCAAATGAGTAAAATAGTATAACATATATTTTTTTCAGGTTATTGCAAGAAGACTGACATCGTTCTAGATCAATGTTACATTAAACAATAAGTCATCTCATCTAAGTAATGATTAAAACCAGCATATAAAAATATAATAAACCCAGTCAAAGTTACTCAAGTTTATTTGTAAAAATGATCTCACATTGCTGGACTTTCTAAATTATTATCCACTTATGTGATAAGCAGTGATCATAGACCCTCTTCCAAATACTTCATTCATATGTAATCTGCATTAATTTAATCGGTGGAGCTGATATGATTAATGTTGTAATCATAGGTATGTAGGTAAGTACTAGGCTGTCTGCCCTTGTGGGCCATTTTAAGCCTAGCCAAATTCACTTTGAAAGGTGAGAATCAAACCCTGTATCTTGTGACTATGAGTTAAAAGCTTTAGCCAGTATACCAACCCCTAACCCCAATTGAAGGGACTCAAGTTTAGTTTCAAACAATAGTACACTTAATTGATGCTGCTTTGTAAAACTTAAGCATCACTATGTTCTTGCATTTGTAACTTGCATAGCAGCCAAGAAGTGGAAAGTGATTCATTGGAAAGGATTCAACATAAAATTAACTGCTGACTTGCCAAGACAAGTCAGAGTGGAAAGTTTCAACATGTCATCGACCATTCAACATTTGATTTAGTCAGGCATTAACTTCAAAATGTCATCCCCTTCAAATGTCTGTATTTCATGGAACTGTACAGACTGTAAAATGAATGGCAAAGTCTAATTTTCAAATGTATATATGTATGTATGCATTAATTTTTGTATTTATTTATTTATTTCAGTTTGATTACCAGATGAGTAGACTGGTTTGCAGTCCCCTTTTAGCCACAACCCCAGCATAATAGTACATTGCAAAAACAGTTTTACATAGAACAAAGCATGCTCACACAATGCAAGCAATACATTTGATACATATTTAATGGAATGTAAAATACATTTGGTAATCATTATTTGTAGGATATACAGTTTGGACAGATAATTAAAAAGCACAAGAGGACTAGGAAGAAATAAACTATAATTACTGTAATTATATTACTTAAGCACCCTTGGTCTTTATTTCTTCCTACTCTGTGTATGATTTTGGCATTTTTGTTGTTACTGAAATTTGCAAGTAACCAACAAAAATTATTATGATGAAAATTTATGTTGGCTTTATATGACAGTTTACTTTATATTTTCGTTGGCCAACAGCCTATCAGTTCTCTTGTTACAATAGGCTAGGTGAACAGTTTATAATATTTGAGCTAACACTTAGCCAACTAGTTAGCATGAACCTGTAGTGAGAGTCTGGCCATATGTCATACACCAGTATGGTTGCTTTGACAGATACATGAACTCTGGTGTGTGTCACCTTGGTACTTAGCAAAAAGACCAACTCCAAATGTGCTTTCCTAATTTAGAATCATGCTTCTTCTATAAGGTAAAGCTTGAGACATTTTGTCTATTTAACCCTATATCTGTCCCAGCGTTTCAACTTCTGCAATTATTGCCAAGTTCTTAGTTATTATAGATGTGATATCTATAGGCATCTGTGTAGAAGCTATTGTGAATCTGGGTCTTTCTCATTTCAAAACAAATATTTTAAACAGACTAAAGGAGTAACCATGAGAGCCAGAGTTGCACCTATATCCATCAGCTTAGTCATGGCATGGTGGAAAGAAGAACATCTAAAAACACATTTTTTTATTTAAAAAAGGTGTTTGTTCCTGAGCACTTTATTAATTATCTTTTTTTTTTCATTGGGATGGCACACTTGAAGTACTTAATATTTTTTTGATGATTTAAATCACAGTACCAATTTTTTGAATTTTACCCTAAATAGTAAAGGTCCAGTAGTTAATTTCTTGGATTTAACAATTAAGTTAAATAAGAACATATAATGTGATGAAAGCAAAGTGTTTAGGAAAGACACCTTTGTCAACAGCTACCTACATAAACAGAGCCAAGTTCTCATGCATAGAAAACAAATGTGGTGAAGGGTCAGTTTATTAGACTTAGTAGAATGACTAATGAAGAGGAGATATATTTAACAGATGAAATTGATTTAAAATATATTTTACAGAGAGAGTATAATAAGGAATTTCTAGAGGGAATTATGACTGAAATATCATTTATGCAACAAGAAAAATGTAAAACTTTTTAAAAAATGAATGGCACAGTATTAAAGCAGATAAAAGTAGAACAGAATAATAGTGAGCCAAATAATTTTAACAGGTCATTTCCATTGCCAGTTTCTAAAGATATGGGCATAATAAAAGCTATTTTGCTTGATAACTGGAAAATTATATCAGGTAATAAAGGTTTGTCAAAAGTGTTAGGTGATAAGCCTGTGTTCACTTACAAAAGCATGAATAGTTTAAAATCAATATTGGATAGGTCAAATAAAACAATAAATACAAAAAGCAACATCTTTGGGACTTATGAATATAATAAATGCAAATTCTGCAGATATATCACAGATACACCTTTTATTTACATTAACAGTTTTCAGAAAAAAATTTGGACCAAAAGGTATTTTGATTGCAATTCATGTGGTATAGTGTATATAGCACTTTGTGAAACTTGTGACTGTTTTTATGTAGGAAAGACAATTAAGAAACTTTCCAAAAGAATTTATGAACACACTACAGCCATATAAAACTGTGATTTTAGTAATGCCTTGACTAGACATGCAAATCAGCGTTCTGATTTCAGGAAGGTTACACTTTTTGTTTTAAATGATGTTCAAGCTGATGGTTTAAGGGGAGATTATAACATATATATATATATATATATATATATATATATATATATATATATATAATGTAAACAAACAAAATGGCAAATTGGAAAGACAGCAGATAAAAGACCTGGATTAAATGAGCACATTAGTATAAAATGTGCTTTATCAGCTCAAAGGTTAAAACATATCTTATATTATTAGTTCTTATGTGTATTTACATTTTTATGTATGTATGTGTTTGTGTGTGTGTGTGTGTGTGTGTGTGTGTGTGTGTGTGTGTGTGTGTACATATATATATATATATATATATATATATATATATATATATATATATATATATATATATATATATATGTGTATATAAAATGGTTTTGTAATATTATTTGAATAAACTTTTTAGTGTGATATACAAAGTATATATTTTAACACAGAATTTAATTAATTACTTTATTGGTGATGGAGTACGATGTCACATTTAAATAGTATAAATAATGAGGGGTTATAATTCCATTCATTCTGATAAAAGTTCTTAATTTACACCTTCAGTCTTTAGGCTCTTTGACTTAGCCTGGGCAGAATGTGTGTTGTTTAATATGGGTATTTGCTGGTCTGCTCTGACCTATGCCAGAAACCCATGCTAATGGTGTGATGGAGCCATGTCTAACCCAGCTCTGTTGGAAATGCTACATCTAAATAAATCCCAATCCCTCTGCACTACATGCTCCAGACACCTCAACCTCATTACCACAATCAGCAGAACATGCTGAAGGGACAGGTTAATAACCCAGAGACTGCCCATGCTCTGGAATAGACTTCCCATACATGTCAAGCAGAGCACCTCACTAGCCCTCTTCAAGAGAAACCCTGATGAGTGGATGGGAAATAGAAAGGGGATCACTCCAATGGCTGTACTTGAGAGAGACACTGGGAACTAATGACGGGCAGCACAGTACCAGGGCATGTCTATGGGCTAGGCTTGTAAAGGCCCCAGGGCCATTAGCCTAGTACAAACCTATGAACCTATGTGCCCCTATTGACCAGTGTGTGACTGCCATAAAGCCAACGGCCCTGAATCAATAAACTACTGGCCAGCTAGTGTCTGGCTGCCCAGGCTGTGTTACCTGGAGTAGCTCTGTTCAGTGAAAGCTGGATGTAAAACCAATCAACCTTCCAAACATAAACTAAGAACTGCTACCCTCAATGTAGGTTCACTGACATGATGGAGCTTGGAAGTGGAAGACATGATGGTAAGGAAGAGGCTGGACATCCTATGTATCCAGGAAACAAGATGTAGGGAAGTGCAGCAAAGCCACCTGGCTTGAGATCCAGAGTCTACTACGTAGTAGGAGGACAGGCTATAAATGGTGTGTAATCATGGTGAGGGAAAGGCTTCAGAAGACAGTGAGGGATGTCATTAGAATTAGTGGCTGACTCATAGCAAACAACTCCAGTATTCATAATATCAGGAGATGCCCCACAGCAGGGTTGTAATGGTGAGGAAAAGAGTGCATTCAGGCAGCAGTTACAGGGCCTACTAGATCAAACAGGACAACATAAACTGGTACTGATAATATGTAACCAGAATGCCCATATCAGGACAGACAGAACAGGATAAGACAACTGCCTTGGTCCCCATGGGTGGGGCAATAGGAATAAAGAAGCAGAGGCCATTCTAGACTTCTGTCTGGCAATTGGTTTGATGTTCCCCAGTACATGGTTCAACAAGAGAGACAGTCACAAGATCACATACAAAAGTGGCAAATCAGTGATTGCAAAGTCATACCCAGGGAAACAGTTGAGCCACAGCATAAATCACTAGTGACAACAGTTAGCTGCAGGCAGTACTCAGAAAAGGTTGTAAGGTCAACAGAAATGTCTCCTGAGGGTACACATAAGAGTTTGGAGAGAATGGCATATCTCTGATGACTGGATAATAAGCATATTACATAAGCTGAAGACCTGGAAGTTCATTAGAGAGAAAGCACAACAGTTCAAGGAATTACTCAGGTCTCTAGCATTTCAGGAAGAAGAAGAAATAAGCAGAGTTGAAGAATAATGGCAGCACCTCGAAACAGCATGTATGAGGACTACAGAATAGATATGCGGCCAAGCTAGGTTTGGAAATAAGGTACATAAGAAAAGGTGGTAGTGGAATGCAGAAGTCCAAGAAGTCATCAAAAGAAGTAATGGGTACAGAAAAAGTGGGATATAGAAAAGACGGACCAGGTGAAGAAGGAATACTGGCTGGCTGACAAGGAGAGGAGAGGAGATGAATTTCAGTAGCAAAGAACAAGGAACCAGAGGCATTCTACCAAGCACTGAAAAGTAAATTGGTACATGGCACAAAGAAGCTCTTTCAGGTTTCAAGGCAAAGACAGAAAAATTAAAAAGGTAGTCATCGGGCACCCTTTCACAAGGGATACTAGCAACAATCTAATTACCAGCTCACAGGAAATCAAGGGCAGATGGAAGGTGTACTTTTAGCAACTTGTGAATGAAGAAAACCCCGCAGAAGCTGTATTTACCCAGACAAGACCTACAAGAAAAGAAGAGGAAGAGCCTCCCTGGAAGAAGTAAGATCAACACTAGAAAGGATTAAGTCAGGGAAAGCAGCAGACTTAGATCAGATCACAGCAGATATGACCAAGATGTTGGGGAAGATATGGGACAGATGTTTCCTGGAGATACGCAGAGCAGTGTGGAGAGAAAGATGTATCCCAGATGACTGGACGGTAAGCATACCAGTGCCAGCATACAATAACCAAGGAGACATTCACAACTGTGGGCAGTACTGAGGTATAAAATTCCTGGCACACTGTATGAAAGTTCTGCAGAGAGTGATTGAAAAATGAATATGCAGAGTAGTAGAAAGTAAGATGGGAGATGAGCAGCTCAGATTCAGATCAAGATGCAGGGCAACCGACCCGATGTTTGCAATAAGACAGATGGCTGAGAAGAAGCTAGAGATGAGGAAAGAGTCCAACTGGGCATTCCTAGACTTGGAAAAAGCATATTGTCCAAGAAGTCTGATTTGTGCAGTCCTGTGATGGTTCAAAGTCCAAAAAACATTGGCAGAATTAATGCAGGCTTTGTACAGGGACCCAATGACTCAAGTATGAACAGTGTTCAGTCTCATAGAGGAGTTTCCAGTGAGAATGGCTGTGCATCAGGGTTCAGCTCTGAGCATACTGTTGTTCATATCCACGACTCAAGTACGAATGTTGTTCAGTCTCACAGATGGATTTCCAGTGGCAGTGGGTATCCCTCAGGGTTCAGCTCTGAGCCTACTGCTGTTCATACTCATGATTGACTACATTGGCAAACAGGTTGGAGGGGACAGGTCAACAAAGATGATTTATGCAAATTATTTGGCATTACAGAGAAACTTTAAGCAAGAACTTTAGTCAAGGATAGGGGAATAGAATGTAAAACTGATGCCACATGGGATGAAACTGAGTACAGATAACACAGCTGTACTGGTAACAAATGTGGGACTCGGAAGAAGATGAAAATTGAGATAGAAGGGAAATAGGGTACAGGTTAACAGCTACAAGTATCTAGGAGGGGTGGTTAAGGAGAGGGGAGGTCTGAATGAGGAGGTCAGAGCTAGAATCAGGACTACAGCCAAATGGCATAGTGTGTCATACTTACTGTATGACATAAGAATGCCAAAGGAACTGAAAAGAAGATGCACAATCAGTGGTGTGACCAGTACTAGTGAACAGTACAGAAACCAAATTGGAAGCCACTCATGCTCCAGCCAAGATTGGAGTAGCTGGTCAAGAGGAGAAGGTCAACACTTGCACCACACTTACATGGAACACATAGCCCTCCAGAACACACACCAGCACTGCCTTCACATAAAAACCCAAACCACACACCCACCTTCGTGGAGGCTCTCAGTAAAAATCTACCCAAACAGCAGAGACCTCCAAGGCAGAAACTCACTCAACCACCACAACACAACACTAATCATGAGACACGTAACTCTCCTAAACAGTGTGCCACTCAACCAAAGCACCTAAGGCAAGACCGTATGCCCAACACACTAGTCATAAGTGTCTGGATATTGAGGCATACTGATGTCCCACTCACTAGGTTGAATAAGGAGAAAGTAACAGTCAGCTTCCTGTTAGGTGCCAGGATCCACCACATAATGCATGCACTCAGGTCCCTCAACAACAGGTACACATATGACTCTGTCATTGTACATGTGGGTGTGAATGACCTGAGACGTACATCCCTGGACTACATGAAAAGAGACATGGAGGAGCTCTCGGATTATGTAGCCCAGGCAGGTATGACCCTAGCCCTGAGCAGCATCCTACCACCACCCAGAATGATACCACAGTACAAGCAGAAAATTATTGATTTCAACAATTGGCTACATTTCTGGTACCATTCTAAGGGGATCTAGTATCTGCCTGGGATGACATGATTGACAGACATCAATGTTTGCTAGAGATGGCCTGCATCTGTCACCCTTGTGCTTCCCGATACTGGCCAAGACTCTTGCCATCCCTATAGTGCCTTTTTAGGTGGTGTTCCAAAGACCAAATTACCACCGTAACAGCTATAAACAAATTCAATATGAGGGTCATGCTGCTCAGTGCTAGAAGTCTAAATCTCAAAATGCACTCACTCGAAGCACTCCTTAAAATGGAGAACATCGACATTTGTGCCATAACAGAGACATGGTTCAAGGCAGCAGAAAGCACCCCTGCACTACCAGGCTATAACTCATTCCAAACCTTTTTACCCCAGAACTTGGACCGAAGCTCCAAAGGCAGTGGTGTTTCCATATTCATAAAGGATGTAAATATCTCAAGATTAGTAGCCCAACATAACTCATCTGAGATACTTCAGGTGCAGCTAACATTGGGTAAGACAGCAATTCAGGTCATAGCCAGCTATAGGTCCCCAACCATGTCCCAAGACTCACACTCCACATTCCTAAGCACCTGGGAGAATATTAGGGTCCAACCTAATACTCTCATACTGGGTGACTTCAACTACCCCTCCATTAACTGGGAAAACTACTCATGTACCAATACACTTGTCTAACGTTTCCTGGAATTCATTAATTCCAGTGCCTTGGACCAGCTCATTCTTATCCCCGCTAGAGGTAGCAACATCCTTAACCTGGTCATTGCTAACATGGGTGACCATTGCTCTACACCAATAGTCAACTCCTCCCTGTTTAGATCCAACCACAAACTAATCACCTTGGAAATCCACATCCCTCCCACCCCTGCAAAGGTAACCAACATGAAAAACTTCTCCAAAGCTAACTTTGGGCTCCTAAAAACAGAGGTGGCTAACTTCATGGCACCCATGCAAATGGAGATCAGTTGCATGACTGCCAAGTCATATACCAACACACTGTATGAACACGTACACAAATGCATGGATCTCGCCATACCCAATAGAACCAAGATTCTCTCCTCCAAAAAAGGAAGCCAGTCTGGTGGTCCCCTGCCATAAACAAACACTACAACAGAAGGAAGAAACTGATGCAGAATAAGGTGAAGTCCCAAGATTGGAAAAACTCCCTTATCAGCCTCAACAAAAAGTTGAGATCCCTCATCAAATCCTCTAAAGCTAGCTATGAAAACAGAATTGCAGCAGATAGTAAAGAAAACCACAAGGCCTTCTATAGTTATGTAAAGAATCTCCATGGCAATACCCTGAATTGATCTCAGCTACTGCACAGTGGTACCTCCTATAACGAGCCAACAGATATTGCCAATATACTGGCCGACAGATTCAGTGCCAACTTTAACCCCCCCCACCAAGGGACCAGTCACAATACCAGTAGATTGCCAGGCACTCAGTATTACTGCTGTCCAAAGCCAAGAATACAGCTTCTATTGGACCTGACAATATCCCTGGCCGTGTTCTACATGAACTACATAGTGAACTGGCACCTCACCTGTGTGCCCTGTTCAGTCACAGCCTCACCTCAGGCTTTGTCCCTACCAAATGGTGCACTGCTACAGTCATCCATCTCCACAAAGGAGGAGCAACCACAGACCCTGGGAACTATTGCCCCATTATCCAGAAGAGTCTGATATGCAAAGCTATGGAACAGATCATCATGGACCTGATAAACAAGGATATAGGGAATCTCCAAACTCTGGATCCCACACAGTTTAGTTTTGTGAAGGGTAGAGCATGCCTCATCAATTTGGTGAATTTCTTTGAGTTAGTCACCAGACATGTGGATGAAGGCAAGGTGGTTCATACCACCTACCTTGATCTGGCCAATGCCTTTGATACCATTCACCACTCAGAAAAAATAGAAAACCTTACTAAGCTAGGCATCAATCCCTATATCACTAGGTGGTTTGCAAACTGGCTCACAGGTAGAACCCACAGTGTGAAAGTAGCTGACTCCAAGTCAGACTGCCGACCAGTCATGAGTGGACTCCCACAGGTTTGGTCCTGGGTCCTCTCCTGTTTGGTATCTACTTCTCTGAAGTCCGGGCCAACACAAAGGGACTCTGGCTGACAAAGTTTGCAGACAATTGCAAGTTGGGAGCTATTATTAACTCCCCGAGTAATGTTGACATCCTACAGAAAGGCCTCACTGAGACCAGCAACTGGTGTCAGAACCATGGCCTTAAGCTCACTGCCAAAATATATGTCATCATCCCGTTTGGGAAAAAACAGGGTCCCATGAATTACCACATCGATGGTAGTCCACTGAACACAAAAGGTGTTATAAGAGATCTGGGGACACAGGTTGACAGCAGCCTCTCTTTTGACCACCACATTGTCCCTGTGGTCAGAATGTCCTTCTATGTTGCACATCTCATTACTAAGGGCTTTACATCCAGGAAGAAAGAGGTCATTGTCTCCCTCTACTCTTCCCTCTTTAGGCCAATCATCGAGTACAATGCCCCATTTGGCATGTACCTCACTAAACACCTGCAACAACTGGAGAGGCCACAAAAGTGCCTGACAAAGAGGATCCTAGGCCTTAAACATTTGTCCTATATGGACATACTAAAAAAATTCCAACTATTCTCCATCTCATATCGCCTACTTAGAGGTGATCTCTACTTAACTTACAAAGCCATCTCTGACCCAGCTCTGTTAGAAATGCTACATCTAAAGAAATCCTAATCCCTCCACACACACACTCCAGAGACCTCAACCTCATTACCACAATCAACAAAACATGCTGGAGGGACAGGTTCATAACCCAGAGACTACCCATGCTATGGAACAGATTCCCATACATGTCAAGTAGAGCACCTCACTGGCCTTCTTCAAGAGAAATCTTGATGAGTGGATGGGAAATAGGAAATTCACCCCAGGGATCACTCCAGTGGCTTTCCTCGACAGAGGCACTGGAAACTAACATTGGGTGGCACGATACCAGGGTAATCTTATGGGCTAGGCTTGTAAAGGCCCCAAGGCCATTAGCCTAATACATACCTATGAACCTATTAACCTGGGCAGTAAAGAAAGAGCAGTTGAGGAAGCTAGAAGTGATGGAGATGAAGTGCCTGAGATGGGTGGTAGGATGTACACTGTGGGACAAACAAACAAATGAGGACATCAGAACAAAAGCCTAAATAACTTCAGTTGCAGAGAAGGTCAAAGAGAACAGATTACAGTGGTTCAGGCACATGCATAGAAAATCCGAAGATGATATGGTGAAGAATATTTGGGACAGACTGGAAGAAGTCAAGAGGAAATGAGGGTGTCCAGCAAAGAGTTGGATGGATTGTGTAAGAAAAGACATGTGACAGTAAGAGGCATGACTGGCAAAGAAGTAGGAAAGTGCAATTGATTAGAGAGAGATGGTGGCAGATGACATGACATTTTGACCCCATGTAGAAAATTGGAAAAAGCGGGTTGATGATGATGATTATGATGAAATATGCACAATGACAATTTTAAGTTACAAACCTTAATGGGCATTTTCTGAAAGTATATGAAAATCTAGACAACTACTAGCTATGGAGTAGAGCAGTGATATGTCACTTTCAAGCAAAACTAAACATTCTTGCTAAGTAGTTGAACACCACTGTATATACCTCTGTATGATTTGTGGGAAGAAACTGGTTGAATTAAAACTAGTTTTATGTGGCTGTCATCTATCTCCTTCAAGTGGATGTAGGACTAGTTCATGGGGGAGAGAAGGTAGCTGCCCAAATGATTGTGGCTGTTGTATTACCCTGTCAAATTATTTTAAAGTTACACCATGGAGATGTGGCACCATAAATGTGTGTACAGTTGCATCTGTAAAAACGTTAGGTCTTTGATAAGGGGAATCAAGTGGTTAGTATAATAGTAAAAAATTATGAGTTAACATTCATATTTATTACTATTAAGTTTGAGGAGGATTTGACTGAACTTACTGCTTCATTACGAAAAGTTCATGATTTAGAAATGAGCCCTATAAGAAAGCCTAGTTGGCACTTGCTATGTAATATGAACATTGAAGAAGACTATCTTTAAAATGGAAATGGGTTCCCCAATATATTTGTGCTAGGCAGATCCACTAATAATCCTAGTATTGCTATTTTGGTCAGGACCACACTCAAAAAGAAAAAAACAACAAATGTAATAGCTGAACTGCAACAAAGGACTGTTAGCTGAATTCAGGAATGAAGACGGGCAATCAATTTATAACAACGAGAGCTTTTGTTCCTCCTTTACTAATGTGGAACTTCATCATAAGTACTATATGCACTTATAGACAATGTGGTTCATAGTGCTGCATGTAAATTCAGTAGTGGGTGGGCTGGGTTTATACCAATGTGCAACACAGTGACCTGTCCTGGAAAATTACTTACTTTGTATGGGAATTGTAGAAAAATGTACTATGCAAGTTCTGTGCAAGGCTGGGCTTCAAATGTGTAAAGGTGCATGGCAATATTATCATGGGCATGCATGCATTTCAATGATGAGATCCTCACAGAGAGAAAAAGAGTCATTTGCCCTTGTTCAGATTCCCAGGGTAGGTAAATCCGGGTGTGTAGAAATTGGAGTGCATGTATGTATGCGTCAGTGTATCACTGTTCATATGAGTACTGGGACAGTGCACGAGGGGTTGATGGGTATCCTTGCATGAATGTCTATTGTGAGCTTATGTGTGCAGATGTGTGTGTGTGTGTGTGTGTGTGTGTGTGTGTGTGTGTGTGTGTGTGTGTGCGCGCGCATGCGCTTGTGTGTGTCTCCACTGTACAGTTGTTTAATCTCACAGTATTGCAGCTCAGCACATCGATAAAGGGGTACTTGCATTATTGCACATTTCTTTATGAATACTGCCCTTCTTTCATTATTGTTTCAGTAATGCTGAATAAAAATCATAGTTTACCTTTTTTATCTAATTCCATTTTGAATTCAGATTACTACCGCAAGATGCAGGTCTCTCACTACTGTTCCACTTATCTTTGGAGGATAAATGTTAATCTTCGCTGACATCTTACATGGTATAATGCTTGCAATTGTCTGCCATTCTGTAAATTCATTCATCAACAGTTTATTTATTATTATCAGCAGTTTATGTTGTTATTTTATTTGACTCCCAATAACTTCACAGCAATACATAAATTATTGTTTCTGAATGTGTATTATGTAGAAAGGACTCAGCTATTGATTTGCTTCATAGCTTTTTGCTTTGCATCTCTGTTTCCCCATTTTTTGGCACTTCCTACATAACAGTATACTGTACCATGTAATCATACATAAAAGTTACTGTAGCTCATATAACTGCCTACTAGGTATGCATATTCATTGTCACACTTCTGGCCATTCTTGTCTAATATATGGGTTAAGTTTTTTAAAATAAATATTTGTTAAACGGAGAGTGGATCTCAGTGAAACTATGGTTAGAGTTTTTAGTAAGAGTTTATAATTACAGAAATGCACACAAAAATCATTGACAGATTTAGTAATATTTCCTAAAATATGGAAATTACTAATCTAATGTTCTAAATGAAAATACCAAACTTGGTTAAAGCATTACTTTAATTATTGCAATGTTTTTCTGCTTCCTGCTAGTTATAATAGGATCTAGTAACATCTCAAGTATCAGTGCATGCTTTCTTGTCTCTCTACATTACCCTTACATATGTATACTAACCCTAATCCCTACCCCTCCAGTCCTAGACAACATGGTTACCACGACCCTGCCCTAAGCTTAACACTATGCATGCAACTCAATTTCTGCATATTGTTGCATTGATTTCTCTATGTGGTGATATGCATTGTTTTTTTCTTTTTCCAACATTTTGTGATCAAGATGAGTGGATTCCATCAGCTGTCAGATACCACTATAAAGTATAAGGACAAAGTCTCCATTATGAGCAGAGATAAGAAAACATACTGGAAATTAGTCATGTGATGATGATACTGTATCACATATACAACACTAAACAATGACCCAAAAACAATAATTTATTTACATGCAAAAGTGCAATTTAAAGAACGTGGGAGTTACTTTCATTTTTCTTACTGCATCTTTAAAATGAAATGCATCATATTAGATAATTGATTATAAAATGAGGTATGATGCTGTCTACTCATATAACAGAACCTCTTCTACCCTTCTTCACTGTACATAGCTTGAACTGGCCCTACTTTTCATGATAATTCTTTCAACATGCTAGCTTTGATAACCATTTTCTGTATAAGGCATGTATATATTGTGTTTTTTTTTCAGTCACTCTGTATATAATGTCATGCATCTATTTTCTTTATATCACCTGGGCCATCTCTGATATTCATTTTGTATATACCACATGTAAATCTCATGGTTTGCCATTTACTCCCTATTTGTATGCTATTCTTATAGTTGGTGGCTTTGCAATTGCCCACCCCTACTGTAAATTTGATCTGGGACACTCCATAAGCCACGTTGGTGCAGCGGTAGCATTGTTGCCTCACAGCAAGAGGTTCTCCCGTTCGATTCTCGGCTGGAGTGCCTTCTGTGTGGAGTCTGCATGTCTTCCCCATGGTCAAGTGGCATTCGAAAGACATGCATGAATGGGTGTGCCTTTGTTGAAGGTTGGGCATTGGGCTGGCACCTTGGTACCATAAAAATCTACTGCCAATTATTAGTGGACCGGAGTTCCGCTGTGGTGACCCCTAACCGAGAAAAGCTGAAAGATGAAGAAGAACCTAATACAGGGAGAACATTTGAGAAGGCCAATCCACTTAGATTCTGCTCCTCCTTCCTCTCTTTCCACTGGAAAAAAAACATTTCTAAGCTTGTTTCCTACCTTTCCTGTGGGTAGTCTAGTCTGGATATAGATTTGCTGCGTCCAGGACTGTTTGTGGGCTTCTGAGCCTCCAAGCCTTTCTGTGTTGGAGGGAAGCCTTCTAGCTTAATTTTGTTTCTTAGAACTAGCCAGTTTTTTAGTTTCAGCATTCAAGTCTGTTTCTTTGAGCTCAGCACTTGTTCAGAACTTGTTGTAAGTACTAAATAAGCTACAAATTACTACAGCACTCAACTTTCCTCACTTGTCTAGTGGAAAACAGTTTCTAGTACTTAACAAATAAGCACCTATCCAGGCATGTCTAAGGGTCAGTTCCCGGTGTTTTCTCCTGTCTACCTGATGAATCTGGGCATCTTAGGGCAATGCAGCAATTGCCTCATGCACACAGACAACCCTTTCCTCCTATCACCCAACACTACAACCTGTGAGAGATGCACTTATATAGCCAAACTGGAAGTAAAGCTCTCTTCAGCCAAGACTGGACTAGACAGTTAAGAGGAGAAAGTAAAAACTTGCACCACACCACACTCATCACATAGTCCCTCAAAACCTACACCACCAAAACACACACATAGAAACACAAAACACACACCTACATTCATGGAGGCTCTCAGTAAAAACCTGCCCAAGCAACAGGGACCTCAAAAGCAGAAACATAAGCAACCTCCACCCCCCCAACACAACCCTAATGACGCATAGCCCACAAACTCAGTGTGCCATTCAACAGCCCATAAGGCATAACAACGTACCCAACACTCTAGTCATAGGTGACTCTATAGTCAGGCACACTGATGTTCCACTCATCAGGCTAAACAAAGAGAAAGTTATTGTCAGCTGCCTGTCAGGTGCCGGGATCCGCCACATAACACAAGCACTCAGGTCACTCAACAACAAGTACAAATATGACTCTGTCATTGTCCGTGTTGGTGTGAATGACCTGAAACGTTCCTTCCTGGACTACATGAAAAGGGACATGGAGGAGCTGTCTGATCTTGTAGCCCAGGCAGGTATGACCCTAGCCCTGAGTAGCATCCTGCCATCACCCAGAATGATACCACAGTACAAGGACACAATTATTGACTTCAACAATTGGCTAAGCTTCTGCTGTCATTCTAAGGGGCTCCAGTATCTCTCTGCCTGGGATGACAATATTGACAAACCACGATGCTTTGCCAGAGATGCCTTGCAACTGTCGCCCCTGGGATTCCTGATACTAGCTAAGGCTCTAGCCACCCCTATAGTGCCTTTTTTAGACAACGTTCAAATGACAAATTCACCATCGTAACAGGTACAAGCAAGCAAAATCTGAGGGTATTGCTACTCAGTGCTAGAAGTCTAAACCTCAAAATGCACTCACTTGAGGCACTCCTTAAAATGTAGAACATTGACATCTGTGCAGTGACAGAGACCTGGTTCAAGGCTCCAGAGAGTACCCCTGCATTACCAGGCTACAATTCATACCACATCTTTCGGCCACCTAACCTGGACTGAAACACTAAAGGCGGAGGTGTGTCCATATTCATTAAGGATATCCACACCTCCAGGCTAGTTGCTCAGCATAATGCATCCAAGATTATCCAAGTGAAACTAACTCTGGGCAAGAACGCAATCCAAATTGTAGCTTGCTACAGATTCCCCAACATGCCCCAGGATTCCCACTTCTCATTTCTTGATGCACTGGAAAATATTAGGGTACAACCTAACACCCTAATAATGGGTGATTTCAACTACCCCACCATTAACTGGGAAAACTACTCATGTACTAACTCTTGTGCTCAACGTTTATTGGAATTTATAAATTCCAATGACTTGGATCAACTTATCCACACCCCCACCAGGGGCAGCAGTATCCTAGACCTGGTCATTACCAACATGGGCAACTGGTGCTCCACACCAGAGGTCAATTCCTCATTGATCAGATCCGACCACAAGCTAATCACCCTAGACATGCACATCCTGCCCCCACCCCCCATTAGGGAAACCACAGTAAAAAAATTTCTCCAAAGCCTTCACACTTCTTAAGACAGAAGTGACAAACTTCACGACACCCATGCTGATGGACAATAGAGGTATGACTGCTGAATCCTTCACAAATGCATTTTATAAGCACTTACACGAGTGCATGAATCGTGCAATCTTTAATAGAACCAAGATGCTATCCTCCAAAAAAAGGAAGCCAATCTGGTGGTCCCCTGCCTTAAACAAACTCTACAACAGAAGGAAGAAACTGTTGCAAAAAAGAGTAAAATCCCACGAATGGAGGAACTCCCTGGTCAGCCTCAGTAAGAAGCTGAGATCCCTGATAAAATCCTCCAAAGCTCGTTATGAAAACAAAACCGCCACTGATTCTAAAGACAACCACAAAACATTCTATAGCTATGTCAAGAATCTCAATGACAACACTCATATCTGCTCTGAGTTACAGCACAAAGGCACTAAATATACAGACCCAACTGATATTGCCAACATCCTGGCAGATAGGTTCAGTGCTAACTTTACCCCCCTCTCATCCTCTAAAGGGCCCATCTCTATACTGGAAGAATGCAAAGTTCCTGTAATCATGGCTGCAGAGGTAAAAAACACACTCTCCAAAGCCAAGAACACAGCATCCATGGGATCTGACAACATCCCAGGCTGCGTTCTACATGAACTACAGAATGAACTGGCACCCCACCTAAGTATCACGTTCAGTCATAGCCTCACCTCAAGCTTTGTGCCCACTGAATGGCGGACAGCGACGGTTATCCCACTCCACAAAAGGGGAGCGACTATGGACCCTGAAACTACCACGCCATTAGCCTGACGAGCCTGGTCTGCAAGGCTATGGAACGTATCATCATGGAACTTATAAACAATGACATTGGTAATCTCCAAACTCTGGACCCCACCCAGTTCAGGTTTATAAAAGGCAGATCATGTCTCCTAAACCTGATAGACTTCTTTGAAGCAGTCACGAAAGCAGTAGATGCGGGTAAGGTGGTTCACACAGCTTATCTAGATCTCGCCAAGGCTTTCTACACCATCCCCCACTCTGGAATTATGGATAAGCTCACTAAACTAGGTATAAATCCCTATGTCACAAGATGGGTTGCCAACTGGTTCACTGACAGAACCCACACTGTGAAAGTAGCAGACTCCAAATCCAACTTCAGACCAGTGACAAGTGGAGTACCACGGGGTTCAGTCCTGGGTCCTCTCCTGTATGGTATCTACTTCTCTGAAGTACAGACTAACACAGAAGGTCTTTGGCTAACAAAGTTCACAGATGACTGCAAACTAGGAGCCGTAATCAAAACTCCAAAAGATGTGGACATCCTACAAAAGGGCCTCGCTGAGAGATGCTTGGTGTCAAAGCCATGGCCTCAAGCTCAATGCCAAAAAGTGCATTGTCATCCCTTTTGGTAAAATCTCTGTACCCATGAAATACCACATAGACTGTAGTTTACTTAACACCGAAAGTGTGATAAGAGACCTTGGGACACAGGTGGAAAGTAGTCTCTCCTTTGATAATCACATCGCCACAGTAGTTAGGAAATTCTTCTACGTGGCACACCTCATCACAAAAGGTTTCTCATCCAGGAAAAAAGAGGTCATTGTTTCCCTCTAATCGTCATTCATTAGACCCATTATAGAGTACAATGCCACTTTTGTTATGTACCTCACAGGACATCTACAACAACTGGAAAGGCCACAGAAATACCGAACAAAGAGGATTACTGGCCTCAAACAGATGCCCTACACAGACTGTCTCAAAGAACTGCAGCTTTACTCTGTCACATATTGCCTACTCAGAGGCAATCTCTGCCTAACACACAAAGCTATGTCAAACCCAGAGCTTTTGGACATGCTCCACTTAAAGAAATCCCAATCCCTCCGAGCTACACGCTCTAGGGACCTAAACCTTGTCACTACAATAAACAGAACATGCTGGAGGGATAGATTTTTGTCCCAGAGACTTCCCATACTCTTAAACAAACTACCTATCTATATTAAACAAAGCTCCTCATTAGCACTCTTCAAGAAAAATCTTGATGATTGGATGGGAGATAGGAAATTCACCCAGGGGATCACTTCTGTGGCTCTGCTCGACAGTGGCACAGGAAATTAATTTTCTTGGGTGGCGAAAGCCAGGGTATCTTTTGGCTAGGCTTATATAGACCCTGGGCCAATAGCCTAGTACCTACCTATGAAACTATGTGCCTATTGTATTTATCTACAGGATGGGACTGAAATCAGTGCTATACCCCAGGTAGCAAATTTAAAATAAAATAAGTTGGAAATGTATAAATAGATGTGGACTAGCTACTTCAAAAGCACTAAATTGCATTCTGTCTATAGCATTTTGCATGCACTGACTAACATAAATCACGGATATGGAAGAAATTAAGATTGCTACTTTCTACCTTGTCCAAAAAATACCAAGCTCAAACTGCTATCATAAATTGAGATTGTATGCTATTTGACACCTTTTACAGCATTCTCTTCCAGATTAGTCAATTCTAGCAATGGATATGGTGTGTAGAAATCCATACTTGTGGCTTCATTGTCCTTAAGGCCTTCTTCCTATAAGAGTGGTGAGTACTGGTTATTTATAAGGATAGGAGTTCCAATACAATGCTACTGGACACTGGCTCCCTTTGGAATCATTGAAACTCACAATGCTGAATCCCAAAAGAAAATAAAAGATGGAAAGTACAGGAGATGAGAAAATATCGAACAGCATTCCTTCCTTTTAAACATATTTTCTACAAGGGAGAAAACCCCTCTGCACTGCTAAATATGGGATGCAAGATCTCCCACCCCCACATTTATATTAACTAATTCTGGGATTGCCATATATCTGAGAAAAGGGAATATTGTGAGACACTGCAATCTCAGACTTAATATAAGTATGAGCAGATTTTTGTTGAGTCACTCTCCTCATTTTGGGACTCAGTATTGTGAGCCCTCACATTTCACACATTTGACACTAGACTCCTTGTAAGAAATTCCCTGGAGTGGTTTGTCGCTTTTCTTATTTCTTCTTTGGCATCTTAAGCACCATTGATTTGGTTAGAGATGTAGGAAAATTTCAATCTCTTCTTTCTTTCTTTTTTTTTTTTTTTCTTTCATTCCAATTAAAGAATCTTTGACCAATTACTTGTCTCCATTATCTTATTTAGCACTCTTCCTCAGTGGGTTATATAATCAAGTACCATTTCCACTTTTGTTGGAGAAAAAAGACACAGTTGTGACTGTTGAATCTTATATGAAGCAAGATATGAAAAATGAGTTGAACCTGTAACCCTTATCCTCTGATCATGGATACAAAGGCCTTCATTTTCCAATAAAGTTGATCACAGTAGTCCAGGGTGATCTAATTGCAGCCTCCTTTTCTAGCCTCATATCCCTCTTCTCTAGATCTTTCCAAAATTAGTTCTGTTATGCTGTGAGGAATCTGATAATGACCTGTCTGGTGCAAAATACAATCCTGTATGCTCTCATTTCCTGGTGCCACTGCTAATCCCAACAACCATCACAGGCCTGTGTTGATGAATTAGGCAGCATTTTGCCATCTATAAATACTCAAAGCCGCAGAATTCTTATACTGTTCCATGTTGCTCTAATTTTAAAATCTTCTTATCAATTCCAAAGCCTTATTGGGAATACTGGAGCTGCTTTTTACCCTCAGAGTGTGAGGTACACTTTGATCTTTGTGTGTAGGCCTGTACTGATAGAATTGCTAGCTGTTTTTGATTTTTCACAGATTCGTAGGTATATACTAGGCTAATTACTAATAGGACCTTAATAAGCCTAGCCGTGCAGTCCAACCCAATTGTGTCCCTATGTATCATGGGCATTTATTAGGAGGGGGGTATGCTAGTTAAGAAGTTTCTAGAGGTTATATGGAGGGGCATAATAGTTTGCGCATTACTGTCTGCCTCTGTCTATCAGTGTCAGAGACACGGGGGCCAGATATGGGGTGAATTTCTGATTTTCCATCTAGTCCTCAAGGTTAAGTAGGGTTAGGAATGGACTCTATTTCAAATGGATGGATTGCCTCTTCCAGAGCATGGGAATCCTCTAAGACACATATCTGTCTTGCCAACATGTCTTATTTATGTCACAAGCAAAATTTAAATTCTTGGCTCTAGTGGTTCTTATGCTGCTCTATTTGTGGATGTGCAAAAGGTCCACCAGAACTAGATCTAAAGATGCCTTGTATGCCAGGTATTGCTAGCCTCTCAGTATCCTATAGGAGACCTAGTATAGCAGAAGGGCTTTAAGGTCATCAGTATAGGGCAATGTGTTTTTACCTTGGATTCTCCTGGTAAGGAACCTTTGTGGGTATTCTAACTGTTGCATATATCTGGTCAGGTACATGCCAAAGGGGGCATTATACTCAATGAAGGGTCTGATAAGGGACAAATAAACTGGCCCTATAACTTCCTTGGACCTGGATGCCATACCCTTACTTACAGCTGGGTGGCACAGAATAATTTTCTTACTACCTTGGCCATATGTTAGTCAAAGGCCCGATTACTGTCTACATATGGTCCCAGATCCCTGAGCACTGGGTCAGCTCTTAGGGGTGTCTCATTGATGGAATAATTAGCCTGGATGATGGTTTTCCCAAAATATGTTATAATGCATTTCTTGGCAATGAATTTTAGTCTATGACTTTGGCAGTAATCTGTAATTTAAGCTCACAATTAGATGTAGCTGCTTTATTAAGTACAGCTCTTCAACCATGGTGTGCATTACTATTGACAGCAACAAAGTGCACAAGCCTGTTGATTTGATATCTTCATCTTTCAAGGCCAGAGTTTCCACCATGCTACTTACTTCAAAAGGCCCCTTACTACTCATAGGATAACAAGCCCTGTTGGAAATCTTACGTTAACACGGTCTGTTTACAGCTTTAATAATTTAAACCTGCATTTAAATTATTATGGCAATTGCATATTAATATCTCAATGTTTTTCGTTATTAAAATGTACTAAAGGGGAAGATGACAAACATTTTCTTTCTATAAGTTTATGTTCTGGGGGGAGTTAGTATGGATTATAGTAATGTTCAGTACAGTGGTGAAAAAACGCCTTCCACAGGAAATGCAGTGATCAAAGTGTCTATTATAATAAGCAGAGGGTACAGTGATAGAGAACTACTTGCCCTCAAAAAGAAAATACTGCCTCTTTATTGTAATAGTCTGCACTTGTAATATATTACATGCAAGTTGTTTTTTTCTTTGGTGCATCATAGGATGGGTTGAACATGAATTCTAACTCTGAAACCCATCGATAAAGTTATGTGCACAGCAGTGTGGGATGTAATAATGTCACTCTGTAAATCAACATTCATATAAACACACACACACACACACACACACACACACACACACACACACACACACACACACACACACACACACACACACAGCTATGTATAGTGATGTAGTGATTTGTCACAAAAATTTACAATATGAAGAGGAAACACAGGCAAGAAAGTTCATCAAATGTAGTTAGTATCAAGGAAACAAGCACACATTTTATTCCTAGAGTAAGATTTTGACACTGCTAGCAAATTCTGATAATCATACCTATTAACTGTCCAGATTTTCACAGAATGTCCAGATTTTTGCCTTGTATTTTTCATCTATTCCTCATGATATCTGTGGTCTTCTGGCAAATTATTGAGGACTGAATTCACTAAATAATGACAGACATTTGAGTTTCTGACTTCATATCCTTCAGATAATGCACAGTCACACAAAACCTTTTATTCTAGTAACTTCTTATGTTTATAAGAGCAACATTTAAAATCTATTCCTATTTTTGGGCCTTTGACCCCCTCACACATTTTTTTGGCATTGTTCGGATTTCCTGTACTAAGAGGTTGAGAGGTATGCTGATAATACCAGAGACTATGTTGAAGAAGCAGCCAGTATAATTCTGGGGAGAAAACATGTCAAGGACAAAACATCAGCAAGTATCATGGAGACATTTCACACGAGGGTTGAATTTGCTTGGTTTAGAGAGACATGTAAAATGAAGGGAGAATGGAAAATCCAGACTATACAATGAGAATATGTTGGTATTCAAATGTACTATACCACAACTGAAAAACAAAATGGAAATCTTGCCTTTGTGGTATAGAGGGACAAAGCCCTGACTGTGTCCCAGATGACCAGTGTTTGAGTAGCGGTATAAGTGCTGAAGGAGACACAACAGTGGGAGTATTGGGTGTTGCACACATGGAAAATGAGCCTGCAGTAGATAAAGCTGTGATAGAATATGGAGGAATGATGTATAATTCAAAGCTATGAAGTACAATTCGTACAAGCATGCAGAGTGGGGTTTGTTTGTTAAACAGGCAGTAACTTGTGGGAGTTAAGACAAGGAGTAAGTATTTATTCTTTAATACAATAGTATATAGTATTCAGCTAAAGGATACATATTTTAGTATGAGTTCCAGGACAAGTAAAGGCAGGGGGGAGTAGCCTATGGAATGACTTGAGATAATGCTTTAGCTGTTGTGAGGGAAGACTAGTCCTGTGTGGGTGCTTATTTGGTTATGAACAGGCATTTAAAGTGGGCTATTAGGGCTTAACAAGTTTCAAGCATGCTGTATGACAGCTTTTGGTGGAGTTGGAGGAAAGTTGGGGTACATTGTTGCTAGGGAAATCAGGTAAGGATGGGGAAGTGTAGTATGGCATGTTAGCATTAGGGTTCCTGTAGAGCAAGTTGGAGGACTGATTTACTGTAGTAATGGTCTGTGGGGTCTGAGGTTGCTTACTGCTAGGGTGAACACAAATGGACCACTTGGTCTCACCTAGAGACCGCTTATGTACAGTCCCAGAATAGAGGCAGGGATATACTTAGCCCAACATAAGTTGATAAATGGCACTTGCAAAAAATGTATATATATTTTTTATATATTCTGAATTGCACTTTTTAAAATGTAATATTAAGAAAAGCATAACTTGCTTTGTAGTGACCTAACCAAGTGTAGGTTAACATTTGTTTTTCAATATGATTTTAATAAACCAATTCTTTATTGAAATTAAACCCTTTCATTCCCTGGAGTGAGGAATTTCTTTCAGATCCCCTAGGGCAGGAGCTGTCTGGAGAGTCCATCATTCAGGTGGATATCAGGATGTTTGCTGCACTCACTAGCACCCATTAATGACAGAATATTTTTGTGATGGCCTTATCCTTCACTTTTGGTGGTTACAAGTGCACAAATGTCACCACTGGAACTGCCTATGCCTTCTTAGATTTTATGCATGCACTGACATGTGGGTTACAGATGCTACTATCACAAGCTTGGGAAGGCCACAGTGGTAACTTTTTGAAATTCTGAGACTCGTTACTGCAAGCCAGATTAGTGAGACTGAATGACTGAAAATGTAGACTTACATATACTAAGTCTGAGATTGCTGTTTCTCAGAATATTCCCTTTTCTTCCAGGTATCGTGATCTTGGAGTTGGTATATACAATATGATAACAGGAAACATACATAGTTCAAGGCTACTGAGTCAAGCAACCATTATGTCTTTCCACTTCCAACCATAGACAATACCCTTTTTCAGAAAGGTTATGGCAGTCATGCCTGAGGGGAGTCTATTTATCAGGGTCCTATTTGAAGGAATATAAAGTATCACAGTGCTTTAGTTGTAGGGAAGAGTCTATGCCAAAAGCAAGGGATACACTGATTATTGCTTTTGTTTCTCTACCTTGTTTTCTTGTTTAAAAAACAAAAAAAAAAACAAAAAACAAAAAAAAAAAACAATAAAATCAAACCGTGGATAACAGGAGGCAGCTCATTAAAAACTTATGGTCTTAATTTTTAGTGCTAACTGCCAGGCTAACTGCCAGTTTGGGGGTCACTTTAAACGAAGACTGTGATGTCTAACATTTGCTGTCCTCCTGTGTTTTCAAAATTTTGTTCACCATTTTGGGGATCATTGTTATGAGTCTTGACATTTCAATAATGAGTCCAGTAGACACATACCATCCCTGCAGCTGCCCCTGATTTTGACATTTTCTTTCTCACCTGATTGCATAAGGAACAATGGCACACACCCTCCCCCTCCTAGGATATGCAGGCCCATCTTACAGCCTGCCCCATCAAGTGCCAGAGTCAGTAATAACATTTAGACCACATGGGCTATAATCCCGGTTTTATCTGTCTGTGTCACGAATGCACCTCTTGGAGGTCATATGCTTAGCTGGGTGGTACAGACCAGTGTAATATTCTGGAAAACAATATTTATGAACATATGATTTATTTATTTTTTTATTTATTTTATTTATTTTTTTTATTTTACATTTGTTAACCGGGCTAGTCTAACTGGATATATTTCCATTTTCAGTAGAGGCCCGGGGAGAAAAGCTCCAGTGGCAACAAATAAAAATTGAAATTTAAAAAAATAATAATTAAAAATCAATATTAATACATAGTAAATGAAAGGATTTCAATAGAAGATTATTAAAAATACAGGAAGTAATAATAATACTAAAAAAAGATACATGAGTATTAATAAAGTAAAGTAGGTATTTACAATAGTAAAGGTGACAAAATGTACAGGATAATTTAATATGCAGTGAGATACATGTAGACTATCAGTACATCAAACAGGATAGACACTTTCAGAGCATCAAACAGGATAGATTACACTAGTATGATGTATTCTGTTAAGCAGTTACAGTCCTACTTCACTGAATGTGAAATAAATTGAGGTTCAAGAGGAGAAATATTTGTAGTGAAGGAGAAGGTTAATCAGGGTTGCTGCAGGGGCATAACCAGTGTGTTTTGAGGTGTCTTTTGAGGTTTTGTTTAAAGAGAGGCAGTGAAGAAATTAAAGTTAGGTTATTAGGCAGTAGGTTTCAGTTTTTTCCCACAGAGTTGGAAAACAGAGAAACTCCAGCCATGTTGTAAGACTTGCTTATGCTAGCAAGAAGTTTGCTGGAAGAGCGAAGAGAATTTAGATTTTTGTAGGGGATTATGGGATTGGAGAGTATAGGGGTGCTGTTAGGTTTATAAAATATCTTGTGGGCAATGGTGAGTTGGGAGACTTTCAGTTGGTTTTGAAATTCAAGCCAGCCTAGCTGCGTTAGATTCAGACAATGGTGAGTTCTAAAAGGATTGCCGGTGGCAAATCTGGCGATGTTATTATAGGAATTAGTTAGTTTGATAAGATTATTTTTCTTTAGATTAGTATATATTGGTGAGGCATACAGAAGAGTTGAAATTAAATGGGAGTGTGCAATCTTAGTTCTGGCTATTGGTGTTAGGAAAGGTTTAATTCTATATAAGGAGCCTATTTTTCTATTGACAGTTTTGATGGTGTTATTTATGTGGCTGTCAAATGTAAGGTTATTGTCAATAGTAATTCCTAGCAATTTAGTGGTAGAATCAGGGAATATAGTTGTGCCATTATTGGAGATGACAGAGAAATCTATGGGGGAGGATTTACTGGTGGGTGTGAAGAGAAGGAGCTTAGTTTTTTGGCATTGAGCAGGAGGCAACGTTTTGTGAACCATGTTTCAACTATGTTGAAAACGTTTTGAGTAAGAGAATGTAGAACAGTTGGGGAGTTTGCTGAGCATGCTAGTGTAGAATCACCTGCATATTGAATGCAGGTGGCTTGTGGAATGGCTACATGGAGGTCGTTGATAAACAGTGAGAAAAGAAGTGGACCTAGAATAGAGCCCTGAGGGACTCTGAGTGTGACTGGCATAAGGGATGATATATTATTTTCCCAGAGAACTGCCTGTTGCCTATTGGTAAGGTAGGACTTGAACCATTTAACTGCCAGACAGTCAAGGGAAAGGGATTCAAGAATGTTGATAAGAAGGGCATGGTTTACCATGTCAAATGCTTTTGAGAGGTCAATAAATAGTGCAGAAGAGAGGTTGTTTTTATTACGATTTCTATTGATGGCTTCTGTAAAGGATAATAGGGCAGGTGTGGTGCTATGGGATGGCCTAAAGCCACGCTGACAGTTTGCTATGATGTTATGTTGAAATAAATGGTTTAATAGTTGTTGGTGAATTCATTTTTCCATATTTTTTTCTAAGGGTGATAATAGAGCTATTGGCCGGTAGTTAGAATAATCATTAGAGGTACCCCCTTTATGTAGGGGGATTATATGGGGGATTTTCCAGTTGTCTGGAATGATTCCTTCTTTAATGGTTCTATTTATGAGGATGGATATGGGATAAGAAATTACTTTGGATGCTTTTTGCAGGTATTCAGATGGTAGCTGGTCAGCAGAAGGAGTACAATGTTTAAGTTTTTGGATGAACTTATAGATGAGAGTGGTTGAGATGGGTTGCAGATGGAATGTTGGTAGATTGCCAGGTATGGTGGTAGGGAGGCTTGAGTTGTCAGAGACTAGTTGACTGGCTAGTGATTGTATGGTCTCTGTGAAGAATGTATTGAAGGTATTGGCAGTTTGGTGGGGGGTATTATGTTCGGCCTGAGATGGGGTAGGTGTACGTGAGTGGCCTGGGAACAGGAGTTTATTTATACTAGACCAGAACTTTTGGGGATTGTTTTGGTGATTTTTCTGTAATTTACAGTAGTAGTTCTTTTTGTCTATAAGTATTGCCTTTTTTGCAATGTTTCTTAAATGCTTAAAAATTTGTTCATCTGAGATATTTTTGTTAGCTCTCCATTTAGCCCAAGACTTGTTCCTAAGTAACATTTTTTGTCTGGTTTCTTTAGAAAGCCAGGGGGCAGGCTTGGACTTCATTCTAATGGACTGTTTGTGTGCGTGCTTATCTAGGATTGATAAGAATTTAGAGTTTAGGTATTTAACAGCTTCTTCAAGTGGTAGGGTTTTTAAAGGGTTCCAGTCACAGGCTCTAAGTTCATTTTAGAATAGTGCTGGGTTAAAGTGTTTATTGGTATGAGAAATCCTATATGTGGGGGGGTTAGAGATATAATTTTTTTGCCTTAGGATGTAGGTCAAACAATGATCGCTTACATTGTCTGGCAGAGTTCCTACCTTGTAAGCTTGTTTCTGTTTATTTATAAGTATCCAGTCTAAGGTGCTCTCTTTCTTATTTGGTTTATTGATTCTAGTTGTGGAGGTGATAGTTTGACTAAAGCCATGAAGGTTGATATGGGAGGTAGGATTATCAGCGTTAACAACTTTAAAGTCAGTATTAAAATCACCAACTATTATTGTTTCTTGGAGATAGGTTGAGGACACTCAGCTTAGAATATCCTCTATTTCAAATGGATGGATTGCCTCTTCCAGAGCATGGAATCCTCTAAGACACATATCTGTCTTGCCAACATGTCTTATTTATGCCACAAGCAAAATTTAAATTCTTGGCTCTAGTGGCTCTGATGCTGCTCTATTTGTGGATGTGCAAAGGTCCACAGAACTAGATCTAAAGATGCCTTGTATGCCAGGTATTGCTAGCCTCTCAGTATCCTATAGGAGACCTAGTATAGCAGAAGGGCTTTAAGGTCATCAGTATAGGGCAATGTGTTTTACCTTGGACTCTCCTGGTAAGGAACCTTTGTGGGTATTCTAACTGTTGCATATATCTGGTCAGGTACATGCCAAAGGGGGCATTATACTCAATGAAGGGTCTGATAAGGGACAAATAAACTGGCCCTATAACTTCCTTGGACCTGGATGCCATACCCTTACTTACAGCTGGGTGGCACAGAATAATTTTCTTACTACCTTGGCCATATGTTAGTCAAAGGCCCGATTACTGTCTACATATGTTCCCAGATCCCTGACCACTGGGTCAGCTCTTAGGGGTGTCTTATTGATAGAGCAATTAGCCTGGATGATGGTTTTCCCAAAATATGCTATAATGCATTTCTTGGCAATGAATTTTAGTCTATGACTTTGGCAGTAATCTGTAATTTAAGCTCACAATTAGATGTAGCTGCTTTGATTAAGTACAGCTCTTCAACCATGGTGTGCATTACTATTGACAGCAACAAAGTGCACAAGCCTGTTGATTTGATATCTTCATCTTTCAAGGCCAGAGTTTCCACCATGCTACTTACTTCCAAAAGGCCCTTACTACTCATAGGATAACAAGCCCTGTTGGAAATCTTACGTTAACACGGTCTGTTTACAGCTTTAATAATTTAAACCTGCATTTAAATTATTATGGCAGTGCATATTAATATCTCAATGTTTTTCGTTATTAAAATGTACTAAAGGGGAAGATGACAAACATTTTCTTTCTATAAGTTTATGTTCTGGGGGGAGTTAGTATGGATTATAGTAATGTTCAGTACAGTGGTGGCTTGCCTTCCACAGGAAATGCAGTGATCAAAGTGTCTATTATAATAAGCAGAGGTACAGTGATAGAGAACTACTTGCCCTCAAAAAGAAATACTGCCTCTTTATTGTAATAGTCTGCACTTGTAATATGTTACATGCAAGTTGTTTTTTTCTTTGGTGCATCATAGGATGGGTTGAACATGAATTCCTAACTCTGAAACCCATCGATAAAGTTATGTGCACAGCAGTGTGGGATGTAATAATGTCCTCTGTAAATCAACATTCATATAAACACACACACACACACACACACACACACACACACACACACACACACACACACACAGCTATGTATAGTGATGTAGTGATTTGTCACAAAAATTTACAATATGAAGAGGAAACACAGGCAGAAAGTTCATCAAATGTAGTTAGTATCAAGGAAACAAGCACACATTTTATTCCTAGAGTAAGATTTTGACACTGCTAGCAAATTCTGATAATCATACCTATTAACTGTCCAGATTTTCACAGAATGTCCAGATTTCTGCCTTGTATTTTTCATCTATTCCTCATGATATCTGTGGTCTTCTGGCAAATTATTGAGGACTGAATTCACTAAATAATGACAGACATTTGAGTTTCTGACTTCATATCCTTCAGATAATGCACAGTCACACAAAACCTTTTATTCTAGTAACTTCTTATGTTTATAAGAGCAACATTTAAAATCTATTCCTATTTTTGGGCCTTTGACCCCTCACACATTTTTGGCATTGTTTGGATTTCCTGTACTAAGAGGTTGAGAGGTATGCTGATAATACCAGAGACTATGTTGAAGAAGCAGCCAGTATAATTCTGGGGAGAAAACATGTCAAGGACAAAACAGCAGCAAGTATCATGGAGACATTTCACACGAGGGTTGAATTTGCTTGGTTTAGAGAGACATAAATGAAGGGAGAATGGAAAATCCAGACTATACAATGAGAATATGTTGGTATTCAAATGTACTATACCACAACTGAAAAACAAAATGGAAATCTTGCCTTTGTGGTATAGAGGGACAAAGCCCTGACTGTGTCCCAGATGACCAGTGTTTGAGTAGCGGTATAAGTGCTGAAGGAGACACAACAGTGGGAGTATTGGGTGTTGCACATGGAAAATGAGCCTGCAGTAGATAAAGCTGTGATAGAATATGGAGGAATGATGTATAATTCAAAGCTATGAAGTACAATTCGTACAAGCATGCAGAGTGGGGTTTGTTTGTTAAACAGGCAGTAACTTGTGGGAGTTAAGACAAGGAGTAAGTATTTATTCTTTAATACAATAGTATATAGTATTCAGCTAAAGGATACATATTTTAGTATGAGTTCCAGGACTTAGAAGTAAAGGCAGGGAGTAGCCTATGGAATGACTTGAGATAATGCTTTAGCTGTTGTGAGGGAAGACTAGTCCTGTGTGGGTGCTTATTTGGTTATGAACAGGCATTTAAAGTGGGCTATTAGGGCTTAACAAGTTTCAAGCATGCTGTATGACAGCTTTTGGTGGAGTTGGAGGAAAGTTGGGGTACATTGTTGCTAGAAATCAGGTAAGGATGGGCAAGTGTAGTATGGCATGTTAGCATTAGGGTTCCTGTAGAGCAAGTTGGAGGACTGATTTACTGTAGTAATGGTCTGTGGGGTCTGAGGTTGCTTACTGCTAGGGTGAACACAAATGGACCACTTGGTCTCACCTAGAGACCGCTTATGCCTGATCCCAGAATAGAGGCAGGGATATACTTAGCCCAACATAAGTTGATAAATGGCACTTGCAAAAAATGTATATATATTTTTTATGTATTCTGAATTGCACTTTTTAAAATGTAATATTAAGAAAAGCATAACTTGCTTTGTAGTGACCTAACCAAGTGTAGGTTAACATTTGTTTTTCAATATGATTTTAATAAACCAATTCTTTATTGGAATTAAACCCTTTCATTCCCTGGAGTGAGGAATTTCTTTCAGATCCCCTAGGGCAGGAGCTGTCTGGAGAGTCCATCATTCAGGTGGATATCAGGATGTTTGCTGCACTCACTAGCACCCATTAATGACAGAATATTTTTGTGGATGGCCTTATCCTTCACTTTTGGTGGTTACAAGTGCACAAATGTCACCACTGGAACTGCCTATGCCTTCTTAGATTTTATGCATGCACTGACATGTGGGTTACAGATGCTACTATCACAAGCTTGGGAAGGCCACAGTAGTAACTTTTTGAAATTCTGAGACTCGTTACTGCAAGCCAGATTAGTGAGACTGAATGACTGAAAATGTAGACTTACATATACTAAGTCTGAGATTGCTGTTTCTCAGAATATTTCCTTTTCTTCCAGGTATCATGATCTTGGAGTTGGTATATACAATATGATAACAGGAAACATACATAGTTCAAGGCTACTGAGTCAAGCAACCATTATGTCTTTCCACTTCCAACCATAGACAATACCCTTTTTCAGAAATGTTATGGCAGTCATGCCTGAGGGGAGTCTATTTATCAGGGTCCTATTTGAAGGAATATAAAGTATCACAGTGCTTTAGTTGTAGGGAAGAGTCTATGCCAAACGCAAGGGATACACTGATTATTGCTTTTTGTTTCTCTACCTTGTTTTCTTGTTTAAAAAACAAAAAAAAAAAAAAAAAAAAAAACAATAAAATCAAACCGTGGATAACAGGAGGCAGCTCATTAAAAACTTATAGTCTTAATTTTTAGTGCTAACTGCCAGGCTAACTGCCAGTTTGGGGGTCACTTTAAAGGAAGACTGTGATGTCTAACATTTGCTATCCTCCTGTGTTTTCAAAATTTTGTTCACCATTTTGGGGATCATTGTTATGAGTCTTGACATTTCAATAATGAGTCCAGTAGACACATACCATCCCTGCAGCTGCCCCTGATTTTGACATTTTCTTTCTCACCTGATTGCATAAGAAACAATGGCACACACCCTCCCCCTCCTAGGATATGCAGGCCCATCTTACAGCCTGCCCCATCAAGTGCCAGAGTCAGTAATAACATTTAGACCACATGGGCTATAATCCCGGTTTTATCTGTCTGTGTCACGAATGCACCTCTTGGAGGTCATATGCTTAGCTGGGTGGTACAGACCAGTGTAATATTCTGGAAAACAATATTTATGAACATATGATTTATTTATTTTTTTATTTATTTTATTTTATTTTTTTATTTTACATTTGTTAACCGGGCTAGTCGAACTGGATATATTTCCATTTTCAATAGAGGCCCGGGGAGAAAAGCTCCAGTGGCAACAAATAAAAATTGAAATTTAAAAAAATAATAATTAAAAATCAATATTAATACATAGTAAATGAAAGGATTTCAATAGAAGATTATTAAAAATACAGGAAGTAATAATAATACTAAAAAAAGATACATGAGTATTAATAAAGTAAAGTAGGTATTTACAATAGTAAAGGTGACAAAATGTACAGGATAATTTAATATGCAGTGAGATACATGTAGACTATCAGTACATCAAACAGGATAGACACTTTCAGAGCATCAAACAGGATAGATTACACTAGTATGATGTATTCTGTTAAGCAGTTACAGTCCTACTTCACTGAATGTGAAATAAATTGAGGTTCAAGAGGAGAAATATTTGTAGTGAAGGAGAAGGTTAATCAGGGTTGCTGCAGGGGCATAACCAGTGTGTTTTGAGGTGTCTTTTGAGGTTTTGTTTAAAGAGAGGCAGTGAAGAAATTAAAGTTAGTTCATTAGGCAGTAGGTTCCAGTTTTTCCCACATAATTGGAAAACAGAGAAGCTCCAGCCTTGTTGTAAGACTTGCTTATGCTAGCAAGAAGTTTGCTGGAAGAGCAAAGAGAATTTAGATTTTTGTAGGGGATTATGGGATTGGAGAGTATAGGAGTGCTGTTAGGTTTATAAAATATCTTGTGGGAATGGTGAGTTGGGAGACTTTCAGTTGGTTTTGAAATTCAAGCCAGCCTAGCTGCATTAGATTCAGACAGTGGTGAGTTCTAAAAGGATTGCCAGTGGCAAATCTGGCGATGTTATTATAGGAATTAGTTAGTTTGATGAGAATATTTTTCTTTAGATTAGTGTATATTGGTGAGGCATACAGAAGAGTTGAAATTAAATGGGAGTGTGCAATCTTAGTTCTGGCTATTGGTGTTAGGAAAGGTTTAATTCTATATAAGGAGCCTATATTTCTATTGACAGTTTTGATGGTGTTATTTATGTGGCTGTCAAATGTAAGGTTATTGTCAATAGTAATTCCTAGCAATTTAGTGGTAGAATCAGGGAATATAGTTGTGCCATTATTGGAGATGACAGAGAAATCTATGGGGGAGGATTTACTGGTGAGTGTGAAGAGAAGGAGCTTAGTTTTTTGGCATTGAGCAGGAGGCAACGTTTTGTGAACCATGTTTCAACTATGTTGAAAACGTTTTGAGTAAGAGAATGTAGATCAGTTGGGGAGTTTGCTGAGCATACTAGTGTAGAATCACCTGCATATTGAATGCAGGTGGCTTGTGGAATGGCTACATGGAGGTTGTTGATAAACAGTGAGAAAAGAAGTGGACCTAGAATAGAGCCCTACAGGGCAGTTGTAAAGCATCTGAAGAACATAAAGAAGAGGGGTCAGAATGAATAAAATTGTTTTGGGGTGGCACATGTTGGTAGACAGGGTTGACTCTGGGTGAAGAAGGGAAAGACAGAGACAATGAATGCAGACCTTGAAGAACTGGGGACATAAAGGAGATGGGGAAAGTAAAAAAGAGGTGGAACAGGGAAATGAGAAATGGAATGAAGATGACTTTTGAGAGGGTGTTGGAAAGGTGGTAATAAGATATAACATGCAAAAGAAGCTATTATGTCGTTGGTATAGAATCCCTTGGAAGATAAAAAAAGAGATGGTTACCAGATGTTGGAATTGTGGCCTGAATGAGGTGGGTAATTTGCTTATGCGTTTGGGATATAATAAGGTGAAGCAGCTGTGGAGGATGATTAGAAAGCAATAGCTAATGAATTATGGTAAAGAGACAGAAGATAGTTGGCAACTTTGCTTGTCTGAAATAAGATAGAAGACATAGAGGTGAGATGTGCAGGCAGACTAGCCCTGCAGGTTATGTCAATGGTAATAAAATGTGTTACACAGAGCTGGAGAATTGTAGGGAGAAGACAATGGGCAAAAGGAATTGTAAGATGTCCAGGTAAAAAAAGTGTGGTCAGATTCTAGGAAAGAGATGGACTTGATGACAGGGAAGAGGAAGAATAAATGGTGATCAAAGACAGATGAAAATGGTGGTGCCTTTTTTTTACCTGGGTACAAGTGTAGCTGGCAAATGGAGAAAAGTTTATTTTTTCAAAACTTTACAGGTCAGTAAACTTATGTTAAAGAAACATAAATGAAAATAACAATGCATACAAAGTAAATTGCAGATTCCATAAACACCGAATATAGCTTGGCAAAAAAATAAACCTATAAAGCATACAAAACATAAGTAGTCAGCATTGCCATATTATGTATTAAGCATTACCTAATACTTTCCAAGTATGTATAACATAGTAAATAAAGAAGTGAGTACAGTTAATATCTAACAGAGGCACACCACACCACTCATTCAGTCTGAGGCTTCAAACAACTGGTTAAATAATGTCCAAAGTGATGTGTTGTTTGCAGGGACATATTTCCTAAAAGCCACTGAAATGGGAAATAAAACAATAATTTGCAGTCTTTATAATCCAATAATTCAGATTAGCTGTGAAAAAAATGTTTTGGAGTCTTCCATTGTCAGGCGAAGTCGGATCCTATCATTTCAAAAAACTGAAACATCCATGATATGAAGTCCAAGTCTCTAAATAAATAGCCAGGTTCATGCCTGTGAAAAAACAGATAACTCACAGGACAACACCATGTCTAATCACTCATATAGAAGACATTATATTAATTCCCATAATGCCGTTACTAGGTATGACCAGAATTTGTGGATTTGATTTACACTGGACTACTTGAACCTCAAGCAAACTGGACATTCTGCAAATTCTTTATCAAGTCTTTTGTTTGTGTCTTTCGGCTTTTCCCGGTTAGGGGTCACCACAGCGGAACTCCAGTCCGCTAATGATTGGCAGTAGAGTTTTACGTGCTGGCTTGCCGGGCCTACTGCACAACCTTCAACAAAGGAACGCCCATTCAAGCATATCGCCACACAGAAGACGCTCTAAGAATTCAATAGCTATTACCCCAAAACAGAATGGACTTTTCACAGACATATGGAGTCCCTCTCAGACTGATTATAGTTCTGGTCAGCCTCTTAATGGTGGAAGTATCTAGCACAGGGCACAGCTACACTCAGTATGTCTTAAAGGGCAACTGAGTAATTAATACTTGCTTGTGTAGCAGGCCTTTCTGTGTCTGGAAAACATTGATACTCATCTCCAATTGCTGTCCCAAGGTGAGTTCCTGAAGGTCACTGTTAAAGGGAACAAAGATAACAAAGACAGGAAGATAATATTATTCTCTAAACACCCAGTGTGCAGTTACACAACAAATACAGATGTGCTTTCTTAAATTTGGTCAAGCTCATTTTCTTGTGTGAAGCTTTGTATTTCCTTAGGCTTCTCACATCCTTAAACTTTAGCAGACAGAATTTAATGACTCCCAAAGATTACACAGGCACAAGTCAGGTCTGCCCAATAACCTGGTATACGTATTCTCTCATAGACTCTATTATGGTTGAAAAAAGTCTTTTGACTAGTTTAGTTGACAAAGTTAAATAAATAAATAGACCTGGCATGCTTGTTCTCCTTGTATGCATAACTAGCCTCTTGCTCTAATTGCAAGATGTATCAGTTTGTGACAAATTGGATTTTGGCCGATAAAGAAAGGTTTTTTGATGTCCGATTTCAGAGAGTCCCACCCTACCACAACTGGACATCTGCCAGCCATGTTGAGAGCTTTGCAGTATGCACTCCTTTCTTTAATCCTTTATTTAATCACTCAGAATAAAGGGGGCAAGTTAACAAGATTTGTCTCTCTTACTCTGGCTGAGCCATGATACAAGATAGAAAATCACATACTAGGCATTAGTCTATGTAATTAGAACTCAAAGTACACTGATGCTGTGCAGACTGATGCTGAAATAAGGTGAACACAATGGACATTATTAGTTTTGTCTCTACCTATTATATCATGCAAATATGCAGTTCAAAAAGTAGAGGGAATATTGTAAACCCTGTAGTAGAATCCATGACCTTCCATACTCTAGCCATAGGCATATCCATGCTGCCGCAAGAATATTTATATGACATGCACCAAGAAACCTGCAATTCATTCCTCTGTTTCCCATGGTTGCAGTAAGTTCCGCATCATGCAAACAAGGATGAAAATTAAATAATGAATTTTAATGTAATGCAGATAGATAGGATACATTTTAACAAACAATAAAGAGGATTACACAAAAAACTGGGAAGTGTGCACTGCTTGCATGCACTTTTACACTTCAATGACCTACAAGTACACCTTTGTAAGTGTAATCTGACACCCCCTCCTGATGCCATCATTCACTGTTGCCATGCAACAGCAACATTGTGGAAGTGCCTACATGAAGTGAACATCCCTACATGGTTTCAAGTTTTTGGGATTCAGCAATTCTAATGTGTTTAGACCTCATTTGCATCTTCACAGTGCTGACAGCCCTGACTCTACATGGTTGGTGACCATGTAGGCAGGGGAACAGAGGGGGAGCCCAATGTTGTACAGTCAAGGGAGAGTATTACTCATATATATATATATATATATATATATATATATATATATATATATATATACAGTAATTCAGGTTTGGGATTCTATATTTTTTGGGTTTACACTTTTAGCTGTCTACATTAGTTACAATTACATTGTTCATTTGTAGGTGGGGGTGAAAAGAGGCATTTATATCATAGCACTTAATAAGGAATTGTTCCTATTTTTAACATAATTTTCTAGCATCCAACATATCCTGGGAATGTCATAATGTGTGTGGACTTACATGTTAGTGTCTGTTCTGTACAAATGTCCTATAAATTATTTGTTGCAGTTTCCGTGTAGACAACTGTATTCGTTAAACTTTCTCTTTCATGGCCAACACAAGCACGAAGTTTACACAATTACTTTACAGCTTGTTGAATCACTCCACCATGTTCATTTCCTTCATTAGCATACAATTCAGCTACTTATGCTGTAATTTGCATGCCACAAAAAATTTCCATGTTTGCCCTGTGCGGAGTTTACTGAATGTAAAACTTTTTGCGCCTGTATGTACATTGTGCAGTGATGTGCATAAGGACAAAATTATTAGGTAGATTTTATTGAATCCCCCCATAGATACACATAGGCAGATAGGTGCATATATATATATATATATATATATATATATATATATATATATATAGGTATAAATGGTCTTGCACTGATCAAGAAAAAGATGAACACCCAAACCCAGAAAATCAGTGCGTATTTTTTACAGATGGTAATTTGTTAATCAAAGATCTTGTTAAGCATATATTTTAGGAATCTGTTAACTTCTTTAACTTTTCAAGACATATGAGATTGTTAAAATTGTTGCATTGTCTTACTTCTAATGCTGTTATACATTATACTTATTTTCCCTATTCCTGATGTTTGCGCTGCCATATTTTAAGCATATAATCAGTGATTTAATTAGGATTATCTTTTTGTTAGTCTGTTACTTTATGTTTTTTATTTTTGGTATGACTGCCTTCTGGACAAGACTGCGACTCAAAATGGTCATGTATCAGCCTGCTCACCTGGTTAACAAGCAATAAATAAATAAATGTGTGTGTGTGCATGTGCGTGTGTGTGTGTGTGTGTGTGTGTGTCTGTCTGTGTGTGCTTGTGTGTGATTGTGTGCGTGCGTGTGTGTGTGTGTGTGTGTGTGTGTGTGTGTGTGTGTGTGTGTGTGTGTGTGTGTGTGTGTGTGTGTGTATATATATGTATCTATGTGTATATATTTATAAGTTTGTGTGAGTGGGGGGGTTCTGTTGGTTGTATCAGTATGGGGGTCAGTCCTAAAATCCTAATAATCTGCTTCACAGTTGCAAAATCAGGTATTTAATACAATCCCCTGTCAAAATTTATGTGTAGTTTCTTATGTTATGGTTGAAAAGTTCCTTGCATATTTGTATTGGCAGTATAGGCAATGTTTATTGCTTTTTTGTGAGTATTCTGGTAATTCCTATAGTTCTGTAAGCACATTGTATGTGTAGATAATATGTTTCCTGAAGTCACAGATTAATGTCTTCAATCTGGTTAGGCTTGAAAGCACAGTGTCTCACTTCTTGTGTCACTTCTCTGTTTTTTTAACCACAGTACCTCGTCACTGCAATCTAAACAGAACTGAAGAATGTCCCTAATGAGATTTTGGTTTGAAGTAAAAAGGTTTCATATGACGTTTGACATCACTTGTAGTATATGCTAACCTTATTCTGCAGTGTGAACTATATGTACTGTTCGACAGGTAATAACACTTAAAATGTGATGTTATAAAGTGTTTTCATTTTTTTATACAATATGCTTAAGTCTAAGACTTTTAAACAGAAACAGACATGTGTTATACACTTATTAGTGATCTCTTCAGTGAAGAATCAAGAATATAACTAAAAGTACATTGGGATAAAGCATTCCTTGAATAAATTGACAGTATTTATTAAAGAAAGATGATATAATAACATAACATCATTTTATTAACAACCATCACCTGTTGTAGAGAAGGTCAAGTAGAACAGATTATAATGGTTTGGGCACAGGTGCAGGAAAGCTGAAGATGATTTGGCGATATTTTACTTGAGGGCCTCACCAGATGCGCAGTAGCAAGCCCCACCCAAATCCCTCCCCCGTGCTATTTCGGAATCGGGCACTAATGAATATGCATTCCCTCGAAGAATCCTGCAACCAGCCGCAATACCTGCTAGCTGAGGGGCACTACTACTTCTTAGTGAGTGGAAAGCGTGCCATATAGTCAGTAAAGCTGGGCTTTTCTAAAGTAGATGTTGAACTCTGATACAAACAGGGTAAAGTCATAAAGTAAATGATACAAACAGGGTAAAGTTAGAAAGTAAATACTACCTGTAAGACATATGTGACTGTCCTTACCCAATGACCACTGAAGCAGAAAACTGAAATAAACTAATGCTGACTTGGCAATAGTCATTCTGGGATATTAATTAGTCTCTATATCTCTCACAGAGTGAAAATTACAAGAGCTTCAGTGAAGTGACTTTTTATTATTATTATTATTATTATTATTATTATTATTATTATTATTATTATTTTTCAGCTAGACCACTTGCATTTACTGTTATAACATATGCCTAGTCACGAAATACATTTCAAATCTGTTAATACACTGTCTGGCTTGTGGTACATGTCTTGTGTTGTCTTCGAGAACAATTGTTTGTTTCTTTTTTTAATATAAACAAAGAAATGCGTATTTATTAAATAAAAGACATATTTCAGAAACTCGTTTTGTTTCTGCATCTGGTTGTCTGCAAAGTATATTTTCTTTGGAATTAAATGGTAAACTACACGGTCACTTTTTACCATATATTAAATACATTGTTTACTGAACATTAATTTTATACACATTTTATACATTTTACTTCTCAACAGCTGATTAGAATGCCATGTCAATCATGGCTCATTACATATGCAAACCTGGTCGTCAATCGTTCGCGCCATGCCCACTTCTGCGCAAAATGCAAGGTGAGGCCTTCAAGTAAAATATCGCCGATGATTTGACAAAGAAGATTTGAGACAGACAGGAAGAAGGAAAAGGAAATGAGGATGCCCAATGAATAATCAGTGTATTGCATAAGAGAGGACCTGCAACAGTTAGTAATGACTGTTGAAGAAGGTAAGAAATTGACCTTGAATCAAGAGTGGGGGCAACACCCAAACCCCATGTACAAAAACTGTGAAAAAGGGGTTAATGATGACGATGATGACAATAATGATGATGATGGTAATGGTGATGGTGATGATGTTCTATTGCAGAGAATATTTTTATTGTATAGCACTATTAAATAACTTTAGTATTTACAACATTATACATTTTCAGACTGAGATCATTTCCACAAATTCTATTAAAGTTTAAATGTATGCCACCATCTGTCTTTTACAGTCATAGTTTGATAGGTAAGCTCTAGGCAATCAGTCTGCAGACAATTATAAACTTAGCAAATAATCAGTGTGACCAAAGGTGAGAATCAAACCCTGTACTTTGCACTTGTATGGTAAACACCATTACCTTCAAGCCAAACCCCAAAACATTGAGATCTGTAGACAGACTGAGTTAAGCATTCATTTTGATGACATGGACAAATATGACATCTTTACTTCCATCTTACAATGATGATAATGTGAAAACAATGTTCAACTCAGTATCACACACATTTCTGGGTACACTGTGGAGTGGTAGATATGAAGAGTGGAGTTATACCTCAAAAACTGCAGTTTATAATCGATATATTTTTATATAGCATGATTATTTTTATATAGCATGAGTTACTTCTTCTGTTTGCAAAGATTAAGCCACTGTTCTTACCTTCATTTTGTTATTTCCTTTCTCACTGTTATTTTGTAGTAATGTCTGAATATCATTATAACCTAAACAATGTATAAGTATAGGCAAATAAACTTTGATCATTTTTTGTTTAATTGTCTGTTTGCTAATCAGGGTAAAATGTTGATCTCCTTGGAAAGTTTTCATTGTCTGTCCAAGTTTACAAGTTGGAGAGTAGCTGTGCACAAGTGGCAGTGGAATGGGTGGGGCCAATGGGAAGAGGTGCGGCCAACTAGAACGGGGTGGAGCTATGCTCAAAAAAACAACTGGAACTTTAATTAAATATGCTGCCCTGTGTGCCAAACCATCATTATGAGAGTCCAATCAAGACAAAATGAAGTGTAGAAGAAAAAAATAGTTCAATGCATTGGCTACATGACAGCTTACTTAATATCTAGATGGAAAGAAAAAGGTTGTGAGGCATGAAAAAATAAATTACTTTTTAAATACATTACTGGAATACTAGTCAAAATCAAGTATAAATAAAAACAAGCTTCTTCTTGTACTGCAGTTCAAATTATAACTTATATTCAGCTTTATAAAAATGCCAAGCAACATGCTGAAAGTAGAAATCTCTGTGACACCCCCACTTGTAAAAATGTTTCTTATCTAAAAAAGACCTGCTGCCTGACAACAACTATCTACTTGTTTCATGGGGAAAGCATGATCAAAGTAAAAAATCAACAGCAAACAAGATAAATTGCTTAAAGGATTACTGCACAGGTTATGGACCACACATGATTGGCATTTTGTTTAGTTTACTGGTAAAGCCTGCAAAGATGACTGCAAATCTCCAACAAATGTAATGAGCTTCTGAAAATACTGTAATCCTGTCCTTTATTACAAATATTGTCATATGAATTTCAATATCTAAGGCTTATACATTATCTAGTTATGTAAATATACTCTGCATGGCAACAACAAAAAGGCTTTTGGTGTTGGTAATTATTTAACAGTATGCTTATTAAAGGTTACTTGCATCTTACAATCTCAGACAAGCTTACCTGATGGTCATTAAAGCATTGCTACTTAAACACAAAGCAACAAGCACTGTGACAGCATGCATTTTATGAATAATAAGAAGCATAAATCAACAGTATAAAAATATGACAGAAAACCAGAACATTCAGCAAAATCAAGGACAGATGAAAAGCCACTGTTGTACTTGTGTCTACCTTGGATGGGGGAATACTCTGCACACTTACACTGCATAATTACTCCTTGCCTTGCTTGGACATATCCAGAGTCACTACATAGGGGAGTGGGGTGCAACAAGTATGCCACAATTTGAAATGTATCTGGCTGATGGTGATGGCTCTGGCACTCATACCTCTCAATCTCAGAGCAAGAAATCTGGACAAAGCTATACATAGAAGTGGGACACAGGCGCAAAAATAAGTACATTCTTTAAATATTGCTCTTATAAACTTAGAAAGATAATAGAATAGTAGTAGGTCTTGCATTAGTATGACATTTCTGAAGGGTATGAAATCTGAAACTCAAATGTCTGCCATTATTTTCTAACTTCAATCTTTAATGATTTGCCACTAATTTGGCAGAAAACCACAATTTTATGAAAAACAGACCAAAAATGTGATGCAAAAATATAAAATTGCCACACAATACAGCTGGGAACCTGTCAAAGAAGGGACAATTTTTAATATTAGTACTATTAACTTGAGCAGCTGACAAAATAAGAGCATCTGCATGCATTTCTGAAATAAAAGTAATCTATAACTCTGATCATTACAGTAATTTGTAATTGTAAACCCTCCACGTTTTCTTCCAAAATTGCCATTTTGCGGAGGAATTATTAGGGGGAGAGCAACATTTTGAGCCAAAATTGGGGACAGTTGAGAGGTTTGGATATTCCTAACTCTATAAACTGATTTATTTGCATGTACCTCTCAACCTCTTAATGCAGGAAATCTGGACAAGGCCAAATAAATATATTGGGGGAACATACAAACAGTGCTAAAAATTGCTCTTGTATAAACTTAAGACAGCTGATAGAATAACAGGTCTTGCTTTAGCATGCATTTTTCTGAAGGTTATAATGTCTGAAACTCAATGTCTGTCATTATTTAGTGACTTCATTCCTAAATGATTTGCCAGAAAACCACAAATTTTATGAGGAACAAAGCAAAAATAAGAAGCAAAAATCTATTCATTCTGCAAATATCTGGACAGTTGAGAGGTATAGTTCAGCCGGGGCTGTCTGAGTTTGCTGCCCTTCCCCCCTAACAAAATCATGGTCGAATGGAGCGTCCCCCCCTGCAGCCATTCCAATGTCCCATTCCTTGGTTATTTCACCCCATTTACCACAAACACTGTAATGTGCATACTACTTTACTTCTGCGAAGATTTGGATTTCATTTGAAAGTTTTATTTTGCATTTTACAGCACAGACCCTAATAGATATCTGCTAAACAAAGCAATGCAGTCTGACAATGAAAATAGACTTAGCATTAAAACGTCTCTGCCCTTGAAACTCACATACATTGAAACAGCATTGAAACACACATTCAAAGAAAATACATTTTGCCAGTGGCAGATAAAGATTAACTTTGGGCTGTTTTCAAATTATAGACCCCTTGAACACAAAACATACACATGCTCTTTGATACACCTTCCTGATTTTATTAAATTATATTCCTTGTACAATACAGTACAGTTTTTTTAGAGGGCATTTAATATTTATTGTTTTGAACATTTTTCCAGTAAACAATGAAACAAAATGCATGCACCAATAATGACAAAACTGCCCAATTCAGAACATTTCCATCATAAAAGTCCACTCAAACTTATGTTTCCATCATAAAAGTCTACTCAAACTTCTACAGTCCACCAGTATCAGTAAATATGCACAATCTCTGAAGATAAAAATGATCTAAATTCCACATTAAATAAATCTGTAACTAACGAAGAGGTTGCTGCTAGCAAACAACTTTATATGTCATTGTTTCATCTACAAATAAAGTGATTGTTGCCCTTGAGGAATAAATTGCCCATGTTGCATTAAAAAAATGATAAGCTAGTAATATCGCAGCAGGGAATGGATGGCAAACTGACAGGTTCATAGTTACTAGGTACCTTCACCAAAAAGGACTGCTGCATCCACCCCATTTACAACACAGTACCTTATCAGCAATGCATCTACCGACTTTCGGAGTAGAACCCACAGCCTTCTGCATCAAAAGCAAGTACACTACTTGTTGTGCTATTAACAATGCAAGTAGACTCACCATAAGCAGTACTAAACTTTAGTTCCCCTGCAGCTCTCAGCTCCTTGTAAAATCTGCTCGACACTCTACTGTATCTCTGAACTTTGCAACACAAGAAATCTGGAAAAAGCCAAAATTTATTTGGGGTGGGCAAAAGCCCAAAAACCTGGGACAAATTTTAGACATTGCTTGTATAATGTTGGAAAGTTGCTCCAATAAAATGCTGCGTTACCACCATACATTTCACTGCCAAGCGTTAAACCCAGGGGAACCCTGTGCAAAACAGTCAGAGCAACATACCACTATGCCAAATCAGCTGTTTTGTGAAAGAGAGGAAGACTGAAACTTAAATGACTACTATTTAGTGAATTCAGTTCTCAAGATAGCTGTCAACCTCTTAGCACAAAACACCTGAACAAAGCCAATAATGGGGGAATACATCCCCCAAACATATTCAGTTCTCACCATACCTCTCAACCTCTTAGCAAAAAACACATGGACAAAGCCAGCAATGGGGGAATACAGCCCCCAAACATATTCAGTGAATTCAGTTCTCACCATAGCTCTCAGCCTTAGCACAAAAACCTGGAAGCAGCCAATAATGGGGGAATACAGTCCCAAAAATAAGGACAAATTTCACATATCCATGTTATAAACATGTACTTTCTGAAGAATATGAAGTCTGAAATTCAAATTCCTGTTAGTTTTATTTAATATTTGTTAACCAGGAAAGTCTGACTTGGAACAAAAGCCAATTTTCAGTAGAGCAGGGAGAAACACTCCAGACATGTCTTTGCAAGATGGGAAGACATGCAAACTCCACACAGAATGCACCCCAGCCAAGAATCAAACCAAAGAACCTATAGCTGTCAGGCAACAATGCTGCCAGTGCACCACTGCCCTACTGACTTTGCTAGCAACAACAAACATTCAGAAACCACAGATTTTATGAGGAACAGAACAAATATGATGCAAAAATCTGAAAATTATTTTACAGATGGTGGTGGGTAGGAAATTCAGGCCCTTACTACCTGCACCCAAGGTACAGGCTTCAAGCCTGAGTATTCTCTACCGACCACCATTTGTTCTCTCTAGCTACCTGTATGTAGCAACTGGGGCATTTCACACACACACACACACACACACACACACACACACACACACACACACACACACACACACACACACACACACACACACACAGACACACACACACACACACCTCCATTTCTTCGTAGCACACTACCTCCATAGCAGCAACTCCGTTCGTTCTCCCACCATAGATCAGATCAAACTCCATTCAGAGCAGCGCTAGCAACACTGTTTGTCCTCCATAGCAGCCCGCGCAACTGTTTCCCCACCCCAGCAACTCTGGTCATCCTTTGTAGCAGCCCGTGCAAGCTGTTTCCCTGTGAGACATCATGGGAGTAAGCTGGAACCTCCAGCCTGTGGGTGATGCAGTCCAGTGACCTTTTGGTCTGTGTGGTCATCACTGCACAGACTTCTGGGCTGGCAGGGCAGAGATCCCTGTCCAGACTGCCTAACTCAGCAATCTGAGTGTTCTGAGTACTAAGCATGCATGCGTGGAGTTCCGGGACTCGTGAATTTTTTTTGTTTGTTTTCTTTCTATGGTGGGGGGACTGTTTTTAATCTTTATTCTTTTCCTTTTATTTTTCTGCAGGTGGGGGGCTGAAGTCCTGCAGTCTTATAGCAGGAGCAGCCCCTGCTGTGCACTCAGATTACAATATGACAGTTGTATAGCAGTATGTGCATGAAAAAAAGGAAAATTAAAAAAATTAACTAACGTTGCATTTTCAGTATATACAGTTTGTCAAGTATCTGTCAAGACCTAAAACTAAACAGTGTGATAGTAAGATGTAAGGGTGGATAGGAGTGGTTAAACTTAGATATATTACTGTGGCTAGCTAGAGTGGGAGGAGACATAATAGGAGGAGATGGTGGACATGGGAAAGAAAAAAAGTAGTGTGTACAAGCGATAAGTGCAAATTTGCTAATCTACTGGTAAGACAAATACATTTTGCCTAAAGAGAAATATTTTAGGTAAGGATTCAGGTTATACTACTGTCCAGGAAGAATTTATACATTCTTTTTTTGAACTGACATTGTTTTATGTGTTGCCTGAATTTATGGATTGGGTCATTTATGGCTAGACATTCCCAAATGTTGGTGCTAATGCAGAGAAGGCATAATCATTAAAATGTTTTTATTTTTGTTATAGAAGTAATTAGGTTGAGGTATATGGGTGCAAGAGGCCATAGGATGCATGTGGAGGCTCTTAAAATTAACCTACTGTTAAAAGGAGGAAGAGGTCTAGGGAGCCAATTAGTAGGGATGATCAGTATTTGTTATAGAGTCATTTTGGTTTTAATGAGAGTAGTAGACTGATGTTCTTGTTGAAGGTCAGAGTTACAAACCTGCAAATATTATTGGGAGTAGTCTGTAATGCAAATTCATTATCTGAAGGCTGCTAGAAAGTACATTTTAAAGGTGTTGGGAAATAAACATATTTACTTATTGAATGTTTACCTTTGGGGCACAGCAAGTAGGATTTTGTTCAGTTTTTGTGAAAAAGTTTGTTTACCTTAGATTTTGTAATTTGAATGTTGTTCCTTTGTTTTGGAAATTTGGATTCATTCCGGGATGATCTAAATAGCACATCATTGATCTTTTTAGTATCAAGGATAAAGTTTTGTTGGGAAAGCTGGTCAGTTTTTTGGACAGGTATTTTTTAAATTCTCCCTAAAAATGTTAGTTGTGTTGCTAGCTTGGAAAATCACCACACAATCTTTGCATAAAATAATATGTATTTGAAGAAAGTCAGTTGTTTATTATTGACTTCTGAGAAAAGAACTGAAGGCAGCACTAATCCTTGTGAGATACCTTTGTTAAGTGGGAAGAAGGAGGAAGTGGAATTACCTCTCTGGACTTTGAAGTGTCTATTTAATACAAAGTCTTTGAAACACTGTATTGCATTTGCACTTATTACTGGTATAAGAAGAGAGTTTTGAAGAGGTAACTAGGAACTAAAATCAAAGGTCTTGTTGAAGGCAATGAAGAGGGATTCTCACAATTGGCCTTTTGTGTTCTAAAGAATATCTTCAATTATGGCATATAGGTTTGTCACAGTGTTTCTACTCACCTGGGATTCTTGTTCATATTTACAGCATTTGGATGTTCTCTGACAGTTGGCTGCAAATCAGCTTTTTTTAATTTAGTTAATATTAATCAGTCCTAATTATTATATCTGCAGTTAAGGCACTAACAAATAGTTCTAATTCATTTAGCTTATTATTTTGGGTTGGAGAATTGCATGGTATTTCTTTTATTTTTATTTATATATTTACAATATTTACAAAGACGGATCCGTGATTTGTTTCAGCTTTTTAAATTAGTGCATGAACTGCAAAATTTTCTATTTTTTTTCAAAGTGTGGCACTTGACATTATAAAAATAAAGGCCATTGCAAAAATAGAGACAATTTGCTTGTGTCCTGCTTTATAACATTATTCTGTGTCTGGTCACTAATAATTTATCCAGGTAAATAAGCCTGATTTATAAGGTGACCCAATAGAACATCAGATAAATTACTCCAGATGAGTTTGGAGAAAAAAAATTACCCTGCGATTTATGAAAACTCCATGCAAGAGTAAGTCTATTCTTGCATGGAGTGGAACATGCCCGTTCAGCACAGCAGAGCACCTTGCATATTCATGAAGGCACGCTGCTGTATAACCTGCACGGGCACGATCCTTGAACATGAGCAGGGGGTGTGTCCGAGCAGTGCTCGCACAGTGAACATGCTCACTGCCCTCAGGAAGTGTTGTATGGCACTTTGAATACAAAAACAGTGTCCGCAGCCACTGTTAGCATACACCTAACTGAACAGATATTTGCAGAATATACAGATCTGTGCCTCATATGTTAGGTGTGTTCCTCCTACTGTCCTGGCAAAAAGCTGAGGCTCAAAGGCATTAAATAATGACAAACATTTGAGTCTAAGACTCCACATCCTTCAAGTAAGTCATGCTAATGCAAAACCTATTATTCATCAACTTCCTAAGTTTATAAGAGCAATATTTAAAATCTGTCCCTCTTTGCCCCCCCCCCCCTCCATCATGTTAGGGTTTGTCCAGATTTTATGCTGTAAGAGGTGGATACGTATGACTGTTAGCTATGTGCACATCCCTAAACTAAGAAAAATAAAACAAATAATTTTTCCCTGTCCCCACTAAAGATAGCTGAGTGGGTGTACGCATCGTGCAGTTGTGTTTAGCATAGCTTAAACATCCAAAGGAGCTAAATAGAAATATACAGCCAAAATAGCCATAGTGAAATAGCATAGTGGTTAGAGCTTTTGCTTAGCATGGAGTCATTCATGATTTGAGCCTCAATGCAGTCCATTCATTTTTATATGTGAAAACAGCACTAAAATGTCTTTTTTTATAAATAGGTAGTGAATAATATATATTTGTTAACCTGGGTAGTGTGGGAGGTCCAAATGTGAGTTGTCAGTATAGTACAGATGTAAAACCCCCATAAAAAACACGTGTCCCATGCAGTATAGCCAGGACCCAGCCTGGGCCTTCCTCTTCCATTGGTCCTGAACCACCTTCGGGTGGAACCACCTCAGGGGATGAGGTTCATCCCCCACTGGGAGCAGGCATGGAGAGGAGACTGTCAACCGCAGTCAGGTCCGGGGGTTGGTGCGCAGCATCCTCTGTTCAGAGTATGGTGATCAGCTGCACCAGCTTGAGGGCTGCCTGACACATCTTGAGGGTCAGCCTGCCCCTCCTGTGCAGCTCCCAGCACAGCCACCTTTGGGGCCGTGAAGGTGCAGTGGTGACTGCCTGTGGGTGGGGACTTGAATCCCACTGTAACTATATGGGGGCTCATGTGCATCTGATTCCCAACCACCCTCCCCATCCAAGGTGTTTACTCCCCACATGTGTCATATACCACCTCTGTCAGCTGTCTTGTCTGTCTTCCTACCCAACTTACCTCCCGAAATGTACCTACTATCCTTCCCCAACATCCCACTCTCACCTTATGAAAAAAAAAAAAAAAAAAAAAAAAAAAAAGGGCAATTGGATTTTGTGTTACTGCATTAACTGTGTCACCTTATCTACTCTAATCATGAAACTGGGAACATATCCCAAATACTAGAGTAGATAAGGTGACACAGTTAATGCAGTAACACCCTCCTGTCTGTTGTAACATATACCGACTGGAATAGCCCAAATCCAAAACCACATTACTCCCCACTAATTACTGACATAAATCCTCACATCATCCCACTGATGTGTCAGAAATACGCAACACATATGGGGGACAGGCAACAGTACATCTGATATATATCTGGACATAACCTCACAGTAGGGAAACTACACTGAGCTGCTAGGCATGTTCCCAAGCACTATCTAAACTACAGGCAGACTGACACAACACTAACCCAATTTTGCTATGGGGGAATACACATGCAATTGCAAATATATCAGGCACTACAGGGTTGTCACAGCACTGACAATCAGACACCAGTGTGAAAGTGCATACCCAGAACCAATCTCAGCACATTCAAAGTGACATACTAGCAAGCCACAGGAACAGTAGAGTATATGGAGTGTGTGAACAAAATCATCAGCATGCTTGCCACTCACACACTACCCCTGCATATACTGGCCCAATTCACAGTGTAGTCTAATGCCTGACTGTGGTATGGAACATGTGTCAGTCTGCCCCTGCAAACATATACAGCTGACAGAGCACCAGAAACTGGAGCAGCATGCAAAGTCAGATAGAAAAGGACCCGTAACACTTACATCTACCCCCTCCCTACACAGGCCAAATAACGCATTCACAGTAAACTGCTACACAGTCCTGACAGTCTGTCAACAATTGCCAGAAATACACAGTCCTCTCAATTTTACAGAGTCCCACAGAACATTCAGGCTTTGTCCTCATATATAAGGCCTCCTACACATAACATTTCTGGCAGTCTGATACATCACTGGGATGATATCAGGAATGAAGTCACTATATAATGATATACTATACCTATTTACCTCTTACAGCATGACATCTGGACAAAGCCTGACATACCTGGGGGGCAGAGGCCCAAACACAGGGCATTATTGACATATTGCTGTTATAAACTGAGAAAGTTGCTGGTGTAACAGGGTTGTTGTAACATATCTGTTCTGAAGGATATAAAATCAGAAACACACATGGATATTATCATTTACTGACTGCAATCCTCAGAGTATGCTACTGAATTTCCAAAGCCAAAAAATGTTTGAGTAACACACCAAATATAAGATTCCAAACTCTGGCCGGTGTGCAGATAGCCTTATAGTTGAGAGTTATGTCAACCACGTAACACTGTCAGACTTAAATTCATGCATAGAAGCCATATCCACAGAAACCCTGTCAAACTATGCATGACTTCAACTGTATAACAGTAATACTTACATTCTGTCCCTATGTCTGGAACATTCTCCCCCAGTTTGTTGGGCTGTCTCCGCAGTGTTTGTTGTAAGAGGTGTTTCCAACTACCCACTGTGATGCTGTTTGTCACACAGTTCCATGAAGTCCTCCTCACAGGCAAGGAAAAGGGGCAATGCCCACATGAAGTACTCAGTTATAGGAGTGTATTTTCATGCTATTGGGTATGGGGATGACACTACAGCTGTTCTACATGCAATTAGCAAGTGGGGGACTCCAACTGGTGCACAGGCCATCAGCTGCTCATGAGCATTACCTACTAAAGACAATGTGCTGTCTATACAAAACAGATGTATATCTTACATCTGTCTCAGAGAGCGAGAGAGAGAGAGACAAACAAACAAATAGACACAGACAAACAAACTGAAACTGACAGTTTACACCAATTGAACCAGAAAAAAACACAGGTATGTCAAACAAGCATGTAATGGAATGTAGTAGGGGTATATAAACATGGAAAATAGGAAGTTCAAACAATATTATGTCTCCACAACACATGGTGTACTGATATATTGCTGAGCAGAACATATGGCCATATCATCTGTGTCTGTCTGCAGTGACATAGAACAGCTTAGGGCCCTGAGTCACCCTAGGAAAGGATGGCTCACATATGACCACTAATGGAGTGTGTGTTGCTCAATACTGAATGTGACACTGCTAGGCCAGCTACTGGGATGTCGCACTTATCCATATGTTAATTGTCAATATACATATGATATACATGTTTGTCTCAGACATGTGATGGACCTATACAGGGTACTTTCATAGTGAAATACTGTTGCAACTGTGTGTGTTGAACTGCATATGATATATTGAGCCCATACCATTCAACTGTCCAGTGTTATGCACACTGACCATATGCGTGCCTCATATTTGTAGTTATGTCATCAAGAGTTGTGTTATGTCTGGCAAATAATTGTAAACCTGTGAACACTGACATTACAAAATCATCTTCTCTTTCTTTTGGTTGTAACTGTTAGTGGTCACCACAGCAGATCATTTGTCTGCATGTCTTCCAGCCTTCTGCATCTTGCTCTGTCACACCAACCACCTGCATGTCCACTATCACCACATACATACACCTTATCTTAGGCCTTCCTCTTTTCCTCTTACCTGCCAGGCTCATCCTTTCCCATATATACTCAGCATACCTCCTCATCACATGTCCAAACCAACATAATTCCACCACTCTCTGGCTTTGTCCCCAAGCTGTCCAACCTGGGATGACTCCCTAACATACATATTCCAAATCCTGTCCACCCTCATCACAACCAGTGCAAATCTTAACATCATTAACTCTGCTACGTCCAGCTCTGACTCTTGCTTCTTTTTTCAGTGACAATGTCTCCAACCCATATAACATAGCGGGTCTCACTGCCCTCTTATAGACTTTCCCTATCACCCTTAATGGTACTTGTCTGTCACAAATCACTACTGACACTCTTCTCCACCATCCACATCCTATCTGTAGTCTTCTCTTCACCTCTTCCCCATGCTCGCCATTACTCTGAACTGTTGTTCCCAAGTATTTACACCTATCCACCTTTGCAAACTGTTCTCCCTGCATCCTCACCATTCCTCTATCCCCCTCACATTCACACACATATATTCCATCTCAGTCTTGCTGACCATCATTCCTCCCCTCTCTAGACCATACCTCCACCTCTCCAGGGTCTCCTCAGCCTGTTCCCTACTCTCACTACAGACCACAATGTTATCTGCAAAGAGCACAGTCTATGGGGACTCCTGTCTAATCATGTATGTCAACCTGTCCATCGCCACTGCAAGTAAGAAAGGGCTCATAGGTGATACCTGATGTACTCTCACCTCCACCTTAAATGCACCTGTCACTCCCAATGCAGAACTCACCGCTGTCATACTAGCCTTGTACATATCCTGTAGCATTCTTATGGATTCCACCGCCACTCCTGACCACCTCATACAATGCCACAACTTCTCTCTAGGCATCCTTTCAAATGTTGTCTCTAAGTCCACAAAGACACAATGCAGCTACTTCTGACCTTCTCCATATGTCCCCATCAACACTCTCAGAGCAAACATCACATCTGTGCTGCTCTTTCCTGGCATGAAACCATACTGCTGATTAGTAATCCTCACCTCCCTTCTTAACCTAGTGTCCACCACCCTTTACCATTACCTCATGCTGTGACTGATCAAAGTTATCCATCTGTAGTTACTACAGCTTGGCACACCACCCTTATTCTCATAATCAGTACCCAAACGCATTTTATCCGCTTCTCACGCATCCTCTCACTTTCCAAGATTACAGTAAACAATCCGGTTAAAAAGATAACTGCCATTTGTCCTAAACACCGCCATGCTTCCACAGGTATGTCATCTAGACCAATAGCCTTTCCATTCTTAAACCTCTTCATAGCTATCCTTTCTTCCCCCTTGATAATCTATTGCATGTCCTGATTCACCATTCCCACATCATCCAACCTTCTCTCTCTTTCATTTTTGTTCATTCAACAGCCCATCAAAGTACTGTTTCCACCTGCTCAACACACTCTCTACTCACTTGTGAGTACACTTCCACCATTATCCTTTATCAGCGTTATTTGCTGCACATCTTTCCTAGCTACGTGCCTCTGTCTAGCCAATTGGTACAGGTCATATTCTCAATCCTTGGTGTCCAACCTTACATACAACCCTTCAGATGCCCCATCGCCCCATCCTCAGCCTTTGCCACCTCTCTCTTTGCCATGCACCCCATCTCCCTATACACCTGTCTACTTTCTTCATCTGTCTGACAATCCCACTTCTCCTTGGACACCCTCTTTCTCTGTATACTCCCCTGTACTGCCTCATGCCATCACCAGGTCCTCTTGTCCTTCTTCCTCTGTTCAGATGTCACACCAAGCCCCGTTCTAATCATCTCCCTTACTAACTCAGATGTAGTTACCCAAATATTTGCTAAGTCTTCACTGCCACCCACTGCCTGTCTTAACTCTTCCCTGAACTCAGCCTCACAATCACCTTTTCTCAGTATCCACCATTTGATCCATGATGCTGCCCTCACACTCCTCCCCCTCTTCTTGAGGACAAATGTCATCCCACAGACCAACATTCCATGCTGCCTAACTGCATTTTCCTCTGTCACTACTTTACAGTTACCGATCCCCTTCAAACAGGCCCACCTGCATAGGAGATAATCCACCTGTGTCCATCTTCTTCCACTCTTGTATGTCACCCTATGACCCTTGGTCTTTTAAAACTATGTATTCACCACAGCCATGTCCAACCTCTGTTGAAAACTCCACCACCATCTCACCTTCTGCATTCCTTTGCTTACCTACACATCACTTCTGCATCCTCTCTGTCCCCTTCACCAGCATGTCCATTGAAATCTGCTCCAGTCACCACTCTCTCACCCTTGGGTACACTCATCACCATTTCATCCAACCACACCAGAGTACGTCTGTCTCATCCATCACACACGCAATTAGCGGAGCATATGCACTAACAACTGTCATCATTACACCATCAATTCCCAGCCTCCTAAACATCACTCTACCCGACACTTTTATCACCTCCACAAACACTTTTGGCATAATGTTCCTTCAGGTTAACCCCTACACCAGTTCCCCTCCCATACACATCATGACAGAACTATTTGTACCCAACTCCAATACACACAGCTGTACACCCCTTCCATCTGGTGTCTGGCACACATAATATATCCACCTTTCCTCTGTCCAGCACATCAGCTAGCTCTGTCCCCATACCAGTCCTACTCAAAACATTAACAGTTCCTATCCTCACTACCACACCCCTAGCCTTTCCCCTCTCTGCCTAACATATGAGCGTCAGACATCCTCCAGGGTATGTCTGTGAATGCAAAGGCTACTGCACTATCAAATGACATATGTGTGTTCCAGCAATATGAAGAAAGTGTCACTAATTGTGACCCATTGCCCACCATGTATGTGCGGTGTCCTCCAGATGTCCTTCCCTAACAGGTTGACATGACTGACTGAGCAGCAAGACTGTAATTACAGTGTGCAATATTGACATAGAACAGAAATGTATAGCAGGTATTACCTGTGCATATGTATGTATTGGTAAGTGTACCTGGCTGCCTCATAATAACTGACATGGGATGCAAAACGTCAGGTAAATAAGCGGTACATGTTGTACACATGTGCAACCTTAGTTTCTGTGCATCCAGCAGAGTTATACTTCTACAGCTACTGGTTGTGTCATTGCCCTGACACAGACATGGGTAGTGTAATAAGCATGAGTATCACATTGAAACTGTAGAGGTGGCCAACTGTGTTATGACCTTGTGTCCATGCCTACTACAAACAGATATATGACCACCCACATAGCTGGATGGCCACAGCAATACCTTATTTGTAAAACCTGTCTCCACCAAAGTAGAGTAAACCCCTTTGCTGGACAGCAGCAATGCACAAAGCACATAACGTGATGCTGTATTGGCTGTACAGGGCAATGTATGAGCAGGCACCAACTGAGCAGCATGTCAACCTTTGTCTGAATGAGCTTATTAGATTACACGTGGGTTACTGTAAGGCTAACTATGAGTACAAATTTGACACATCCACTAAGGGCAATCCCAAGGCCATCTTCACATATGTCTGCAGTCTCAGAGGCAACAACCCAACCCACCCAGTAATGGTGGTCAGTCACAGCACATACACACACACACACACCATAGCTACAGCCAACCTGCTGCAGACAGGTTTAGGGCAAACATCAACCCCCTGGCTCACCATCAGTATAGGTGGATATGCACAGCACGTGCACCCCTCCCCTCATCATCATAGATCAGGTGCAAATTATCTACTCAAAGTTAACAAAAGCAAGTCTCCTTGGGGCCTGATAACATTCCTGTCTGCATCCTACATGAACCCAGGCGTATGCTTCCAGCTCCATTACACACTGTATGAAAGCAAAGCCTGAGCACCATAGACATCCCATCTGCAAGGAACACAGCAACTGTCATCTCTCTACACAAATGTGAATGATGAATGGTGGTTTATGCAACATACTGGCCCTCACTGGGGGGAACATGACACATCAGGACCAGGAGTACAATGCACATTCATACAGTGCTGCCATGTACAGGGGTAGGATGTGTTTGCAAGTGGTAGCTAATGACAGTCCATATTCATGTGCTGGCTCTGTAAAGAACTCTGGGCAATGTCTGAGTTCCTGTGATGTGTTTCCCTATTTATGTCTTCCAGGTGCCATGCAGTGGCAACTGCCTTACACCAATGTGAAGACAGCAGCCATCACAGAAGCTGTAATTTTAAACTATGCCATCCTTTCTGGGTGTAGCCGGCAAAATCTGCAGGAGCAGACTGCCCTGTGAGATGAGATTGTCCACAGAGTGAACATCTTGGGCCACCATGGACACATGTATGATCAGGTCAAGCATAGAGCAAAGGCCTGCTGCTGTAGTGAGGGGCCGTACTGGTACCAGTGGGGGGGCAGCCACAGAGGCCCCACTTACAGTGACAGAGGAGCTCCTTGCCACCCTTGGGGTAGCCCCCTCACAAACTCAAACATGGGAAACAGCAGTTGGGGAGGTGGGTGGCACCCAGGAAGCAGGCGAGGAGCATCCAGGTAAGGCCAAAGTACACATCAATGTAATGAGGTAGCATTTAAACTCTCTTCTATAGAGTCTCTAGATGCATACGTCAGTGCAAAAATGATTAGTGGGTGGGGTGTAGTATTGCACACAAGTGCATATCTATGGTGAAGGACAGCTAATTGTGTAATATCATAGTGTGTACTGTACCTGTGCAGAAACATAGTGTTCATCTTGTACCAATGCCTAATGTGAATCTGCTGACAATACCTCTCCCTCACAACTACATAGGTCCCTCTGGTCTGCACATGGGACAGTAGCCTGAAGCCAGTAAGTATGGGATTTTCCTGTTGTGGCTTACCAGTACCCCAGGCATGCTAAAGTTAATGCATGTGACCATGCATACAACTATTACAGTCAGCTATTTGGCATTATCTGCATGCTCACTTGTGGTGGTGTTTACTGCATTGCGTCATGATGGTCATCACAGGGGCCTATTTGCAGTATATGTCACATATCTGTACAATACCTCACATCCTGCCATTCCAGGACATCTGGACAAAGACTGACAAAATGGGGGACAAAGGCCCAAAACTAGGGTCATATTCTATAAATTAGTGATATGCAGTGCATATAAATGGTGTACACACCTTTTAGAATGCCAGGTATTTGTGATATACAAAAATGAGAGCACAATAGGTATGTTCAAAATACTGTCAACCTTTCATGTGACCTATAACCTGTACAATTCAATTATAAAGCAAACAAATCTGTTAGGGGAATAATAATGACACATAACAATAGTAAAACAACCTAGATGCATATGTGTGCACAGGCTGAAGCTATTACTGTGTTGAGGCAGCATTCGATATAACTACAGCAGTACATCTTATTGGATACACACCTGCCATCAATTACAGAGACTCTTTGATAAACAAACATACCAGGATTATCCTAGCATATACCCATTTGCCTGCTACATTAACAGCCATGGTTCACATAGAGCTGAAGAAGCTGCTAAGGGACCACATGTTTGAGATGTATCAGCCTGGAAAAGGGTACCAAAATATTTCCACAGCATTGCACATGCCATGGAACACAGTGCAGACAGTCATCAAAAGATGGTGAAAATATGGGGCTACAGTGACATTGCGAAGGAGTGGACATATCACCAAAGTCTACGAGAATACAAGACCAAAACTGGCTGGGGAGGCTGCCATGAGTCCTACAGCAACAGTGAAGGAGTAGCAGGAATCTCCATCAAGTACTGATTGCGTACTACATGTCCCAACAGTCTTCCATGGTCTCAGTATGTCCTGCCTATAGGGTAGGGTTGGAAGATGGCAGAAGTTCCTCACACCAAACAATATCCAGGCCTAGTGAAAGTCTGAAAATAATACATCAGGTCTCCAAAAATCAAGTGGGAAAATGTGTTATGGTAGTATGGGAGCACTGTTGAACTCTTTGTCCACAATTCTGACATGTGTGTTTGGCACAATAACACCACTGCACATCACCACAATAACAACACCCCCATGGTAAAGCATGTTGATGCCAGTGTCCTGCTTTGGGGGTGCTGTTCACAAGCTGGAACTGGGGCTGTAGTCAAGTTAGAGGGAATTATGAACAGTTCCAAACACTGGTTCCTTGTGTCTCTAATCCTTCTGGTGTCTGCTACATATCTCTGGATGGTGAGGAGTTACATACAACAATAGCCCAAACCATACATCCAAATCAACGAAAGGATGGCTTCACCAGAAGACATGCAATGTTCTGCACTGGGTGAGTCAGAGCCCACACCTACAGTGAATAGGATATATGCAGGGTGACCTGAGGAGGGCAGTGCACAGGGGATGCCCTTGCAATCTGACATAGTTGGAGGTGTTTTGCAAGGGAGAGCATGCAAACATTGGTAATTCAAGATGTGCCATGCTGATTGGCACCTTCCCAAGAGGACTGCATGCTGTGATTAAATCAAAAGGTGCTTTAACAGAGTATTACATTAACGGTGTGCACACTCATGCAACCAACCTATTGTACCTATTTCATTTACCATATGTTACCTGTAACTGATGTGTATGTTCTTCAGTTGGATTGCACAGGTTACATGTCATATGAAATGATGGCAATACTATGACCTGATTTCTGAGGTCTCATGTGATATATCACAAAACCTGGCATGTTAACAGATGTGTGTACACTTACTATATCCACTGTAAGCTTGGGAATTTGTTTGAGTAACCGGCTTTGATTTAACATACATGTACTGCAGGTTATGCAGTCTGTACCTCAAATTAGAACATTAATTAGTGGCACCAATCCACAGGTCAACCCAGTAATGTATCAGACAAATACAGGAGTTATGAGGAACAGACCAAACATATGAGCCACACATGTAGACATTCAGCAAAACCCTGTACAGTTGGGAGGTATGTTCTGTAGGAGTTGCCACAGTGCTATACAGGTGAACAGCAATAACTTACAAGGGTGCAGTGTGTGCTAGGTGAAGGGCCATCACCTACTAACACCACTCACGTATGCCAGAGGTGAATATTAGTAGTAACAGTAATTGGAAAGGGCTGTACTGCATGATGCTGTGGGTCTTTCCAGAGTGTGTATGTTATTGTCTGACTGTGTGTTGTGAATGCCCCCAGTCGGCTAATATGAGATCTGTGTAATGCCTTTGAGGCACCTCACCTGTGTGTGTGTGTGTGTGTGTGTGTGTGTGTGTGTGTGTGTGTGTGTGTGTGTGTGTGTGTGTGTGTGTGTGTGTGTGTGTGTGTGTGTGTGTGTATACCAGCAAACCATATAGGGCCAGGAGTAATTTACATGTTGTTTTTCTCTCACAGATGGGCATGGAGGCTGCAGCCCCTTCAGCTCTGATACTGATGTCAGTGTCTCTGCAGACTCTGATCATGATGATACTGCTGGGGTGGTCAGGGGCTGAATCTGTGCCATTTGGCATCCCACTATTGTCAACCCCATCCCCACACACAGTCACAATGCCCACATATACCCCATCACCAATGGCCACAGATAATGGACAGTTGTCAGGTGGTGGCATGGAACAGGCTACTGTCGTGACTATGGCAAGTAAGGGTGCAGGCACTAGCCATAGCCAGAGTGCTGGTGAGGTCCCACACAGGCAGATGGGCAGGGGTGCTCGGAGGAAGACTGCAGCCCATCATGCCCCTGTTGCAAGTGCCACAGCAGCAGTCACCAGAAACATGTTTCAGGCCATCATGGTGTCACAGGCACGTAATGAACTTAATACCAGACATATACACAGAGTCATGGATGAGTACGTCCCTGGTATCCGTGGCGATATTCATGAACTCACTATAGCCATCTCTGAGCATACTGAGGTCATGGATAAATGGTGGGGGGAGACCTTGGCACTCCTTGACCATGTAATAGCTGTGCTTGAGCATTTGGCGGATGATGGCCAGCAGCCATATAGATGTAGGGCAGCACCGAGATCAACTGAGGGTCTACATGGCCATGCACCATCACATTCTCATACTGGCAGTACCACCAGCACTACTGAAAGGGGTGTGCTGTCCACACCACACTGCAGCAGGCCATGGGCATGTGATCCTGGCCAGTCCCAACAGGGACACAGATCCAGCAGGCAGCAGTCAACATCGGGGAGTAGTATTGCATCTGGACTTGGCCATGGTGGTCCCATTGATACCCTTGGCAGGCCCAGTTCCCATGTCCTTGGCCAGAGATGGTGAACTGTGCATCCTGCCATGTACGGCCCATAGCTGTCCAAAATTCTCCTGTGTAGGGTGCCCACATGGCGTGATTGTGTGCATGCAAACACACATGCATCCCCATCAGACAAGTCACCTCCACACACACACACACACACACACACACACACACACACACACACACACACACACACACACACACACACACACCCGGCATCGCCCATTTAATGAACACCCCCCAAACACACACACATGTCAACCATATGGCCCAGCCTAGGCTTTTGGCAAATCCACACAACACCCTGTGCATATGATTATACTTATGCCATATCCATGCCATCCATACAATCGATGCAGGTACATGCTAATATGGGTCTGATGCACAGGGTGACTTTAGTAGAGTGTAGCCATTTAATGCTATGTAAGGTGCTGTCATCAAGCATTTGTAATGGGTACACATCAGAGTGTGTGTGTGGACCTTTTCATCCATGAGGCATTATTGGTGTTAGTAACACTAAATGAATGTGTTCTCACATGCTGTATTCTGTTTAAGTTCCTGGTGTCTGTGTGTCAGCAGTATGTGGCCCTGCAGACATTAACAACAAGGGGTATGGCAGTGTTGTAACACACTGAACATGTCATTGCCAAAGTACAGCTCTATCTGCACACATTTTCCAGGTCTGTGTAACAGTTCTTGCATGTGCCTCACAGCTTTTAGGGCTGAGGGGTTGTATCTAAGTCTATGGTGGTTGACATCAGCTTTAGTAGAGTGGACAATGGTAAGTGTGGTTGGTGGAATACACCTCAGATTGCTAATGCCCTCAACCTCAGAGGATATTGTGTCGACCAAACACACAGAGAATACTGTTCACACACACACACACACACACACACACACACACACACACACACACACACACACACACACACACACACACACACACACACACATACACACACATATGCATGCATGCACAGGATCACAGTTGCCAGTATTGTGTTTGGAACCCCTACCCATCAAGTTGTGGTACCACACTATTATGTGGTTGTTGCAGGTGGAACAGGACTACTAGTGCATTGATTGTTACAGGGTACCTGTAAGGTGAATAACATCGCATGGCCTTGTGGGGTATGGCAATGGTGGCTGTACTGAGTGTAAGAGTACTCATACTAGTGTCGCATACAAGTCTACACACTTACAACATCTGGTATACACACCAATAAGCGCGCACACACACACACACACACACACACACACACACACACACACACACACACACACACACACACACACACACACACACACACACACACACACACACACACACACACACACACACACACACACACACACACACACACACACACACACACTTGCCAGTACTGACATTAGCAGGCCAACCTATCTTGTTATTTGTACCATACTATTCCATACTGTTGCATAGGGCTCATAGGGCTGAAGAGTGTCTACAGATACCACTATGGTTGATGTGAACAACAGACTTAATACAGTAGACCTAGGAATGTGTACTGTGAGTACCAGGGCATAAAATATGAAACCATGCCCATCCAATGGATGTCGTTCTCACACAAACACACACACACAAGATATGCTTCTCTCTCACACATTTGTCAGGATGGAGATTAGAACCCTTGCCTATCTATCTATTTTTACAACATTGTTACACAGTTATCGCATGTGCCACAGAGGCTATGGGGTGTCATTTGTCCAAAGGTACTTCTAAGCTGAAAGACATCACCAGGCCTTGCAAATTATGACAATGGGTGATGTACTGGGGTGAGAGAGGCCACAAAATACTGTAACTTTCACATATACACACTTACACACAATACTACACACACACACATTTGCCAGGACTCATATTAGAACCCCTAGCAATGTAGTTATTGGTATTATAGTGGTTTGCAGTTACCGCACACACCACAGAGCTTTTAGGTTGGGGAGTGTCTCAAGGTGCCTATATAGTGAATAACATCTACAGCACTTGTAAGGTATGGCAAATGTAGTTATACTGGGTGAGACAGGCCACCAACTACTTTCAGCCATGTGTACACACTCACAAACACTTTTATACACACTAATGCACACACACACACACACACACACACACACACACACACACACACACACACACACACACACACACACAGACACACACTTTTGACAGTACTGAGATCCATAGGTTCAAAGATTTATAGGTGTGTATGTGGCAAATAGCCATGGAGGCTTTACAAGGCTATCCCTGAGAATACACTGGCATCATGCCAACTTACGATACTCCCCATCTATTGAGTATAGTCACTGGAGTGATCCAAAGGGTGGGTATTCTATTCCACATCCACTCCTCCTGATTTCTCTTGAAGAGGGCCAGTTATGTGCTCTACTTGACATGTGTGTGACTTTTATTCCATAGCGTGGCCAGTCTCTGGTTTGTGACCCTATCCCTCCAGCATGTCCTGTTGATTGTGAGGATGGGGTTGAGGTATCTGGGGCATTTTGTGTGGACAGATTGGTTTCTTCGGATGTAGCATTCCTGACAGGGTTGGGTCAGACATGGCTGTGTATATCAGGCACAGATTGCACCTCACTAGCCAATATGAGACAGAGATTCATTGGAGTTGTTGGAATCTGTCCATATGGGGCAAGTGTGTAGTACCTAAGATCCTCTTTGTGAGGTACATTTGCAGCCTTTCCTGTTGTTGCTGTTGTCCAGTGGGGTATATGGCAAATGGGCCATATAGTACACATTGATTGGCCTACTGAGGGGAGAGTACAGGAAAACACTGTCCTTTTACTTCCCGGATTCAACACCCTTAATCAGGAAAACTGACACATGGAAGGAATTTTAGAAGAAAGTGGCACTGTGGTAGTTAACAGAGAGCACACTGTCAACCTGTGTTCCCAGTTCCCTTATACCAACATCACTGTTCAGTGGACTACCATCAATGTATTACTTTATGGGAACCATATTGTACCCAAAGGGGAGGGTGGCACATCATCTGGCATTGAGCTTATGTCCAGGGTTTTGACAAATGTCATAGGTCTCAGAGAGACCTTTGCGAAGGATGGCAACCTTACATGGGGGGGGGGTGATAATAGTACCCATCTTGTAGTCATCTGCAAACATTGTCAGCCAGGGCGCCTTCATGTTGGGCTGGTCCTCAGAGATGTGGATCCCAAACATGAGGGGACCCAAGTCCACAATCTGTGGGACTCCACTCGTGACTGTTCAGCAGTCTGAGATGGAGTCTGCTGCTTTCACACTGTGGGTTATCTCTCTGAGACAGTTTGCAGGCCACCTACTGATGTAGGGGTTGCTGCCTACCTGAGTGTGTTTGTGTATGATTCCTGAGTGGGGAGTGATATCCAAGGATTGGATGGGGTGCCTATCTTGTTATCTATTCCATATTGTCACATATAGTTATTGCACATGGCACAATGCTTATAGGGCTGCAGAGTGTGTACAGGTCCCTCTACAGTGGATGACAACTGTGGTCCTTGTAATGTGGACACTGGGACATGTACTGGGTGGGCAACACTAAAAAGTAGCAAAACCCACCTCACCAATGGATATGGTTCTCACACAAACACAACAACCCCCCCCACAGACAGCATACTGTTCTTGCACACACACACACACACACACACACACACACACACACACACACACACACACACACACACACACACGCACACACACACACTTGCCAGGACTGAGATTAGAACCCCTATCTATCTATTTCTACTACAGTGTTATACATTTATCGCACATGCCATGGAGCTTATAGGGTGAAGGTTATCCAAAGGTGCTTCTAAGGTGAGGAACATCACCAACCCTTGTAAAGAATGGAATGGGTGGTGTACTGGGTGAGAGAGGCCACAAAATACATTTAACTTCACACACACATTTGCCAGAACTGGGATTAGAACTCTTACCTAACTAGGTATTTGTACTACAGTATTACACAGTAATCACATGCACCACAGAGCTTATAGGGCTGAGGCCTGACAAAAGGGACTTCTAAGGTGACTGCTAAAGTAGAGCAATAGGAACTGTACTGGGTTTGAATAGACCCATAATCTTTACCTTATAAACACACACACACAGTTTTACATTTGCCAGGATAGAGATTAGAACTCCTAGCTAACTAGTTATTTGTACTATAGCATTATGCAGTTATCACATGCACCACAGAGCTTATAAGGCTGAGACCTGACAAAAGGGACTTCTAAGGTGACTGATATCTGCAGGACTACTGAAGTAGGGCAATGGGAAGTGTACTGGATTTGAATTGACCCAAAGGCTTTAACTTATAAACACACACAAGCACACTTTTTATTTGCCAGGACTGAGATTAAATCTCCTACCTAACTGGTTATTTGTACTATAGTGTTATGGTGTTATCTCACACACCACTGAGCTTATAGGGCTAAGGCTTGATGAAATGGACTTTTATGGCAACAGACATCTTCAGGACTGCTAAAGTAGGGCAATGGTGGGAAAGGCCTGTTAATTCCTAGATTCTACTGACAGTTCTCTAAGTGTATGAGCATGTCCATTGTGACCTTCTATAGTAAATGTGGGACTCCATTCCAGGGATTGTTGTACTCCAGTCCAGTTTGTTTACTGCTACAACCATACCTCTCAACCTGTTGGTGCAGGATATATGGAGATAGCCTATCATAATGGGGAGACAATGGGCCATGCAGTGATTGTGACTATTTCTTTCAGTAAAGTATGGGTTTCTAGGGTTACAGAGTTTGTTTTAGCAGACATCTGACATAGATGACATTTGACAGTATCATGTATTGTTTCAGTACCTTGTGACATACCTCCTCAGATCATCACAGTGATTTACCAGAGAAATACAGGATGGATGATGCACACACCAATATTATGGGCCAAATGCTAAGCATTCTTGCACAATCCAGTTTGTTGTGAGGTGTGCCTAGAACCAGTTGACTGCTGGAGCTGTGGAAATGGTCCAGCACCTTGGTGATATATTACAATGGTAGACTCTGTTCTGGCATGGTCTAATTTCCAGTCCATGGTTGGGTAATATAAGTCAGGCAGGATCAGGGTGACAGGCAAACTCCAGATAGATTTGTAGGGGATAAGATATGTGGGGGGTGTCCTGGGCCCTATATGTTGGCCTATACTTACCAGTATATTGCATATAGGTCTTCTCAAAGGTTGACTGCACTTGGAGGGTCTTGTGTGTCTCAGACTGTGTGACCAGACTGGAGGTGTGTGTGTGTGTGTGTCTCACATATATGTATGGCCCACCTCATTTTGCTTGTCTGGACACATTTTGGGGTCAGGATGTTGCATAGGATCAGTAATCAGTGAAGGGTGTGTTACGCCCCATGGCTGTGGACCAGGGTTCTGTGGGTGCAGGCATGTCACCATCTTTCAGGATTAGAACTGCCTGCAATGAGTGCATTCCCATGTTTAGACTCCTAGCCCTGCCTGTCGACTGTGCAGAGTATCACAGAATGTCCAGATTCATGACTCATATATCTGGTTGGTTAACCAAATGAGTGTGTTTTCAAGAAAAAAGTGTTTTGCAAGTCATTCAGGGTTGAAGTCAGATATTACTGATAGTTGACATTGCAGTTTCAGACTTCATACCTTTCAGACATTTTATGCTAATACAATCATTCCATCAACTTTCTAACATTATTAGAGCAGTATTTGAAAAGTCTCCTTATCTTTGGATGTTTGTCACCCCATTATTCAGGGCTTTGTCCAGATTTCTGGCTCTCTGAGGCTGGCAGGTTTGCTCCTAGCAGTTAGCAGCATGGCCTTTCTTTGCATTTTGTAGACTGTGTTATGTTGGTGTTATGGACCCCATGACACTCCCTAACAGGGCACTGTGGGTGAGGCATGGGCATTTGCCAGAGGCCTGTAGGCCAGTGTGACAGATGCAGACCATCTGTAGCAAGGCAGTACATTCTGATGATCATATTCTCCCAGGCTGCTGGCAGTGGACACCCCTGTTATGGCACCAGTAAGTTGACTGGGTGTTACTGACAATATCCAGGCTTAGTGAAAGTCTGAAAATAATACATCAGGTCTCCAAAAATCAAGTGGGAAAATGTGTTATGGTAATATGGGAGCACTGTTGAACTCTTTGTCCACAATTCTGACATGTGTCAGTCCGTGTTGAGCCATCACTCTAGTTGACAGCTGGATGCTGCTGAAGGCTAGGGACATGTTACTGCATTTCTATGGGAGTATGGGTGGGGAGTGACACACCTGTACACAATACACATTTGCAGAGACTGTTTTGATATTTGCTTAACATTTTGGTCCCATTTAGCATAGCAGTGTGCCCTATCTTTGAGACTACAGGCATAACAGTATCAACCACAGATCAGATTGTTCTGACATAAAAATTTTTAGTTTCAGACTTCTTACCTTTCAGAGCCATATTGCCACTGCCAGACTTGCAGTGATATCACTGTGTAAGTCAGTAGGTGGGAATTTCATGGATGTCACCACGTGGGAGCCTTTTCCAGAAATTTCTGTATGATTTTCTACAGCTGACCTGCTGGGTGAGGCTGGGGGTGAGTATGGGACCCCCACTTTGACATCTATGCATGTGACCTATGACCCCTCAGTTATTTAGCTCACCACATATAAGTAGTGGTATTTGTCAACTAGAGTGGTACTGCATATTGTGGTAAGCCAGTACTGGGCATACACTTTCTGCTGCTATCCCATTAAGCCACCCCATTCCCTTGCATGCTTGCATCAATACCACAGATATGCTATCAGAACATTCTACTCCATTCATTTATTGTTAAGAAGACTGACTTACCTTGTGCCTGAGGCAGTTGAGGATGGTGCTTGAGGGATGACTATGTCTGATGCATGCAGTACATTGCCTGTACATGGTAAGGTATAGGTGGTGTGATGTTTGGCATCCATTTTACTGTGTGTGCGAGTCAGAGAGCGATATCAGTCCCTCGGGCCCTACAGTGTCAGTGTATGTGCTATGCATTGCCTCTTTGCCAAGGACAGGGCATACTGGGCACACCTCCATCTGCCTACAGGGGCAGGCTCAGGATGTTCCTTTGAGTCCCTGTGTACCTCTGGTGACCTTGACAATGGTGGTGGGCTGTGTGGCCCTTCCCCATTTTGTTCCTGATACAGCTGTTTCCACAGGATCATATTGTGTAGCATAGCACATACTATGAACATGTGTGCACATGTGGCTGGAGAGTACTGCAAGGCTCCACCGGATATGTTAAGGCAGTGGATCCATGGCTTGAGCATCCCAAACACATGCTCTATAATGATCCTAGTTTGTGCGTGTGCCTCATTATGGTGTTCTTTTGTGGATGTGTGCACATTTCTAATGGGTGTCATCAGCCATGGCTCCAGTGCATAGCCAGCATCCCCCACCAGATGGCCATATGGGATGTCCCCACTGGCAAATGCCTGGTACAGCTGTGATGAATGCCAGATGTGGGAGTTGTGATAGCTTCCAGGGCTGCCAGCACACACATCCATGATAATGCCCTGGGCATCGCACATGACCTGGCAATTGATGGAGTGGAACCCCTTGTGGTTTAGGTAGACCATAGCCTGGTCACTGGGTGGTGCTTTGATGTGGATGTGCGTGCAGTCTATGGCACCCAGTCCCTCTGAGTATGGTTTGGCTTTATTGGCCTGAAACTGTCCATTAAAACGACTTCAAACGTGAAAGTCATGGGCAATCAGAATTGCCATATAGCTAAACCACCTGAGGTTCATAAGGGTTATTTGCATATATCCCATCTGCCTTTGTCACAGGAGGTTTGGTAGGTCACTCGTTGGAAGTTCTAGCTTGGCTGAAGTTTTCATTTAGTTTTTACTGATTGGTTTTTTCAGTGTGACCTTCTCACTCTTTGTTTTAATTTGTTAGTTGGGATATTTTCATTTAGCTTTTACTGAAATTGAATTTTTACATTTTTTTAAATTTTCTGCATGATCCCATTTACGTGCAGCTGCCGTATGCTTAAACAGCTGAGATCAGCCCAAATAATACTTTGATTTTTTATTAAATTAAACACTTTCCCATGCAAATGGCCATATGTTTGGCCAATGGCATGCCTAAAGTTTATAATACATGCTTTTATTTGGGCTGTCGTGCCTCTGTTTTGCTATTTGCAGAAATGTTTCTGTTACTAACCAAACACATTTCTGCAAATAGTACTGTTCCTGCATGGATGCCTGCCTGCTTCCTGAATTGCTAATTGACCTCATTTACATGGTTTTTACCAGCAAATGAGATAATTAGCATTCTGCACAGCTTTCCATGCAGGAACAGTGTCGGCAGGCTCGTGCACATAAGATCAGCTGTTTCCTGAATCACTAGGCAGCCATATTCAATGCAGGAGTGGCTACATTGTTCCTGCACAGAAACTTTACTTTAATGAATCCCGGAGATATAGTTTAGGTGAAAGTTCATCAGTAGAAATGGAAGCAAATAAAAAAAATTCCAGTAAGGCAGATAGGACAGACATATGTCTGCTGGCTTATTACCTTTGCTATGTGGAACATAATAATTAGTCTTGCTGGGACTACTAGTTACATCTTTTTGGAGTCATATGCTTACTTTTATAAGTGAGCTCGGTTTAAAGCATAATCTTCAAACTTTGAAATGTTATCAAGAAGTCTATACAGATGGTTGCACATTGAGCAACAGCTTAACTCTAGCTCTCCAGTGTGAAAACATAAATTCAACAGAGAAGGCCAGAAGATTTTTGAGTTTATTGGTAAATTTCAGTAACTGGCTAATAAGTGTGCTGTCTGGATGCCAGGAAAAAAGAAATACAGAGCACCTGAAAAATAAAAAATCAGCTACAAAATGTGAGGAAGAAACACTGATGGGGAACATCCTGTAGCTGTTCAGCAAAAAGCAATGCAACCTCCAGACAAGACTTCCAGTAACCTACAGGAAGATATAAGATAACTGCACATAGACCTGGTTAAAATAAACAGAGCACTGATGGAGTATATCAACACAAACAATAAAAGGCTGGAAAAAATGGAAGAAGCTTTAAACAGATATTCGAATGAGGTGATAAAATTGCAAAAATCAGAGGTTGAAATGAAGAAAAAGCTGGCTGAATATGAGACTGCTCAGGAAGGGAAGAACTGTTTAAAAAACAATAGAATTAGAGGACAGAGTATGAAGGGAAAACCTGAGATTTTCAGCTATACCAGAAAGGCTGGAAGGAACAGACTGCGTTAATTTTATGAAATCATAAATAAGCAACTGGACTGGTATTTTACAGCAGGAGCTCTTAGCTGAAAGGGCACATTGTGTGTATGCTTCAAACCTGGCTATGAGAAAACAATCTAGACCATTAATAGTAAAGATGCAATCCTACCAGCAGAAGGAGTTGATTCTGACAAAATGTTGGCAGAAGGACAAAATACTAAAAGTGGGTGACAGTAGAGTGTTTGTGGAAAATGATTACTCATTGTACACCAGGCAGAAGAGAAGGAAATTAATTCCACTATCAGGGAATGTTGCGACACAGGTGTGAGTATCAAACTGTTGTACACAGCTGTCATCAATGTACATGCTACAATGTACAAGTACATGCTAAGGCAGAACTACAAACGTTTGTCCAACAAAAAATAAGCTGTAAAACAGAAGGAAATTCTGGTTCTTGTTCTTCTGGTATTAAAGGCCACAGAGAGACTGTACTTGAGAAACCTTTTCCACTGTTTCAATGAAAACTGTTGGAGAGAAGGAAGGGACCATGATCAAGAGTATGTTGGAAATGAAGCAGGGACACAATTTGGGAGATGGAGATGGACAATAATAAAACCAGTAACTTAATGTGGGATTACAACACAATAATTATATTTGAGAAATATGACAGAACAAGAAAATCTAGAAATATTTGACTTTTTCAGAATTTGTTGGGCTTGTGGGCAACTCTAAAGTATGTCCCATACGTCATGTCATTAATGTTTGGAAAATGCTTTGGGGAGGGGAAGAGAAGGGAGAAAGTTAACTGTAAGTAAAGGAAACATTGTTTTCTTAATAGTACTATTTTTGTATGTATGGTTTTCTTTGCCTGCTATAAAGTAAAGTTTTCTCAGTTATTTTTAAGTGTAATGGAGATTGTAAATAGGTGCTGTTGTTGATTTTCCTTTCTTTTTCCCTTCTCTCTTTGTTCTTCTTCAGTTTTAAGAAATGCAAGAAATTGAGATAAAAAAAAGCCTGGTTAAAAGTGCATGACAAAAGAAAAAATAATGTTCTTTTTCTCATTGTTGCATGGGGGAATGACTAGATTAAGGACCTTAGATTGATTTAGTAACACATTTTAAGAGAAAGCAATTACATGAAAAGGAATATTGAATATTATGAGGCTTTTTTCTAGCAAATGAATGTATGCTTAGCATCAGTTCTCTATCTGGCCCTCATGTCTCCATGAACACAGTCTGATAAACAGAAATTGACTATCTGGTTCTTATGTCTCCAGGGAGACAATCTGATAAATTGAAATTGGTTACAGTCTAGTGGAGATTGATTGGCTGGTAAAAAAAAGAAAAGAAAAACTGGCTAGGAGATAATGTTCTCTGAAAGTATGCAAGGGTTTTCCCAGCTGGGAGAGCTATAAAGATAAGCCAAAATCAGTTAGCACTTAGTAGAAGCACAGGCTGCACCATGCATCTTAGCATGGATAACTTTTCTTTTAGGTTAATTCAAGTCTTTGAGTATGGCTGTCAGTTTGGAACATTTGTTCCTATTATGAGGGTAACACTTCAATATTTGAAGGTGCATATAGTTTAGTGTTAGTATTAAATTAGTAGGTTTTATGGGTGTATTCTTTTTTTGAGGGCTTTCAATAAAACATAAAGTTGTGTACAATGAGACTTAGGCTCAAATGGATATGACAAGAAACAACTATATAAAAGTTCAACCTGCCAAACAGTATGAGTGTAACACAAAAGCTGGAACTAGACATTTAACAAAAAAGGTGTTATACATAATAATCAATGGTCTCACAGATAAATGCAAAAAAGAAAGAATAAAATGTAGAGTGCAAATAGCTATGTTACAGGAGGCATACTTCGAAAGAACTGAACACATGAATTTGATAAAGAAAGGTATTTAAGATGGTTATTCAGTGGACTATCTGGGACAAAGGAAAAAAGAAGTACTTATATTAATAGCAAAAGGAGCTCCAATAGTGATAGAAGAGGATAAAAAAGATAATAATGACAGATTTGTAGTGCTAAGGGGCTACTGGCAATGGAGTAAGATTACACTGGAATGTATTTATATTCCACATAAAACTGCTATAATGGAACTTTAAAAAAGTCTGGGAGAAATAATCAGTTTTTAGCAAGGAATATCACGTATAGGTGGGGAATGGAATTTGATTTGCAGCAGTGAAGATTTGTCTGGGGAGCCCAGAAGGGAAAGTACAACAAAGGATGGTTGAGTTTTGAAGAAATTTATGAAAATATTTGGCATGGAAAATATGAATTCAGTAATAGGAATTTGGAGTGAATTTACATATTATTCCCCAAAATGTAAAAACTGAGCTAGCCTATTCAGAATTTGCATTTCACAGGGACATGTGCATTTAATTAAAGGGCTTGATATACACCAAATAACTGTTTCAGATCATGTTCCAATAATAACTAAAATAGAAACACATGGTAATGAAATAAAAAATGAGACAGAGGTGCTTCCCCACCTATCTATTGAAAGGAGAGGAATTTAAGGAATGGGTAGTGGAGATTATTCAGGAGCTATTTGAGAGGATAGAAATTACTTTTGAAAATATAGCTAGAGGGTGGGATAAAATGAAGGTGGAGTTTAAAAATGGGATGGAAATAAAAGAAAGGGAGCCATGGTTAAGAAGTAACAAGAATTATTCAGAGGGTCTGACAAATATTGAAGCATTGCATAATAGGGGAAATCTCACAGAACAAGAAGAGGATCAACTGCAGAATGCCAAGCAGAAAATAAGAGAGTACCTTGATAATATAAATACATTTAGAAAGATTGCTGTTAAGCAACTGTTTCTTTTTTGATAATAACACTAGAGCACAAAAACTTCTAGCACAATGACTCAGGCAACAGAAAGTAGAAAGGGTTGTTGCCAGTCTTAGGGAGCCTATAACAAGGAAGGTAACAAGAGATCCTGCAGAGGTATTAGAGATATTTCAGAAATTCTATGAAAGTCTGTACAAAGCAGAGAAATATGGAAATCAAGAAAAGATACAAATGGACATGTTTATGGAAGAATAAAATATACCAAATTTAGAGGTAGATGAGGCTCGTTTATTAATGGTTATGTTAGGAGGAGATGAGATAAAAATTATGATGTATAACGAATCTACAGGAAAGTCCCTAGGAATAGATGGTACTCTTGTGGAAGTTTGGAAGCTAAAAGGGAAAAACTGATAACGATCTGGAAGGTTTTGTTTGAGTACTTTAAGAGGGGGTACCAACATCCTGGAAGAAAGCAGTTGTAGCTGCAATACCTAAAGAGGGTAAAGATCCATCAGAGCAAGCTTTATGCAGGCCCATTTCAATACTAAACCATGGTTATAAAGTGTTCATGTCTATAATGGTCAAAAGAATGGCAAAAACAATGTCAAAATTGATAGATATGGAACAATGTGGTTTTCTGGAGGGGAGACAAACATCTGACAAAATTAACAGAACATTGATGATCCAGAGGGAAGCATAACTTGACAAAAAGACCATTGTTGTTGGTGGGTCTTGATACAGAGAAAGCATTTGACAGTAAACTTGGACTTTATGAACAAGGCAATGGAAGCATTTGTGTTTCCTGACAAAAAATAAGATCAATCATGAGGGATCAGAGGCAAAATTTAAAGTGATTGGGGTCCTCTCTGATAACTTCTACTTGAGCAGAGGAACCAGGAGGGGTGTCCTTTTTCCCCTTTGTTATTTGCATTATATTTAAAGCTACTGACAAAGAAAATAAGGGACTCAGAAAGTCAAGGATATAATTGGTATGGTAGTCAAGAAAAGCTAGATCTATTTGCAGATGATATTATTTTATAACTGAAAAAAAAAACAGAAAGACACATTATAGTGCTGTGGAACATTTTGAGATAGTTTCAAATCTTTTGGGATACAAAATTTATAAAGCTAAAACAAAGGCAATAGTGGTAAATTATGTACCCACATATGCATTGGTTCAGGAACATCCACATTTATGGGATGAAGTATTTAGGAGTATGGATTAAAACACAATTCTGGTATGGCAGCTAAGGATATGTGGGAAGAGACTAATTAAAAAATAATATACAAACTGAGAAAATGCAAGCTTTATATGGATACGGATAGTAAGATAACAATCAGTTAAAAAGTTTTTAGTCCCGTTAGTCTTATGTACAAGTCAGGTATCTTTTTCAGAAGTCGTGGATAGCAATTAATAAAGAGCTGAAGGACTTTATCTGGGAGGGCAAGAGTGAAATGGGATATGCTGATTCTTCCAGAAGAACTGGACAGATTGGGATTACCCAGTTTGAAGGGGTATTTCAGAACTACACAGTAAAGGCTTCTATACATAGCACAAGCAGAAAACTATAATTCATAGTGGAAAGGGATGATAATGATAAAACAGGGGAGAAGCTCAAGAAACAAGAAGAGACTGAAATTTTGGATGTAGGCCTTTAAGGAGAATAACAATAATCATAGAGAATATTATATCCATAAAGTAGCAGAAAGTATCCTAAGAACTAAGCCAACATGGGAATTGAGAAAGGGGATTCTGTTGATAGGGATAACTGCAATTAGGGATATAGACAATAAGGAAGAGGGGGTTGGAATTTATTGGAGAAAACTGGCAAAGGAACCAAGGTTTTGGGATCAAATAACTATAGAGGGAAAGATGATAGAATGGGAAGATGCTAAGAATTTATTTGGACTGCAGGTTAGAAATTGCCTTCCCTATCAAGGATTGATATCAGAGTATAGGCAAAGAGACATGTGTAGTCATTATTAGGGCTCAGAGACAGTTTGAAAATGGAACTGCTATCACTTAATAAAGAAGTCCACCATGTAAGCCTGCATGACAACAGCTCAAATTTCTCCCAAGCTATATTTTTTCTGAGTATGCTGATACATTTTTAGACAAACTAGGCAAACTACCAGTTGTGTACTCTATGAAGTTAGACCCAGAGGTAAGGCCAGTTATCAGACCAGCATGTAAAATTCCAGTAACTATGCAGAGCAGAGTCAAAGCTGAGCTAAACAAAATGGTGCAGCTAGGAGTAATTTGTCCAGTAGAAGAACCTGCTGAATGGGTATCCTCCATGGTGGTAGCTCATAAGAAAAGCTCAGGTGATATCAGAATATGCATTGATACAAGAGATCTGAACAAAGCATTAAAAAGACTTCATCATTAAATGCACACAGTCTAAGAGGTTGCTGCCCTCATACCAAGTGGCATTGTTTTTCGGTCTTAGATGCAAAGAGTTAATTTTGGTAAATTTTGCTTGATCAAAAATCTTCATTATTGACCACATTTGGTACACCATTTGGAAGATACAAATTTCTGAGAATGCCATTTGGAATAAATTCTACCAGTGAAGTCTTTCAGCATGCAATGGATAATTTTTTTTTTCTTGCTATCCCTGTGCTATTATAGTAGATGATATTCTAGTAGGAGGCAATGGTGAAGTCATACATGACAGAAACCTCAGGAAAGTTCTGGAAAGAGCACATCAAGTGAATCTTAAGTTGAATCCTCAGAAGTGCAAGTTCAAGCTATGATAAGTTACTTATGTTGGTCACTTCTTTACCAGTTCATGTTTATGACCAGATCCTTCCAAGCAAACAGCAGTTCTAGAGATGCCAGCTCCAGACAATGTTCAAACCCTACGTTTTCTTGGTATGATCAACTATCTAGGCAAGTTCATTCCAGATTCAAGTCAACTTTCAGCACCATTATGAGGGCTGACATGCAAGGATGTAATTTAGTCAATGTCAGAGCAACAACAAGGAGTATTTGATGTCCTGAAACAGAAAATTGCCAACCCATCAACTCTCAGCTACTATGATGTTCACAAACCAGTCACTCTTTCCTGTGATGCTTCTAAATTTGGTCTAGGTGCAGTCATTCTTCAAGAGGGTAGACCAGTAGCCTATGCATTGAGAACTCTTATCCAGACTGAGATGCAATATGCCCAGATTGAGAAAGAGCTTTTGGCAATTGTATTTGCATGTTCGAAGTTCATGATTATATTTATGGTCAACCTATCCAGATCAAAACTGATCGCCAACCTCTTGTTACTATTTTGAGAAAGCCTATGCATACACTTCCAACTATATTGCAAGATATGATGCTCAAATGGCATAAGTATAATTTCAAAATTGTTTACACAAAAGGCAAACTTATTTATCATGCTGATACTTTATCCACATCACTCAGAAAGATCACAGAACAGCATAACAATGAGCAACTTGATTTTGAGGTCATGCAAGTGAGAAATATTTCTTCTACACATCTTGATGAGCTCAGAACTCACACAGCTTCAGATTCACTACTCCAGAAGCTAAACCTCTTTATCAGTCGAGGCTGTCCTTCCAAGCAATCTTGTTTACCACAAGAAGTGCAACCATATTTTCCATACAGAGATGAGATTTTGTCAGACAATGGTATCACCATCAAAGGTCCTAAAGTGATTGTTCCAAAGTCCTTGCAATCAGAGTATATTAAGATTTTGCACTGTGGCCACAAAGAACTGATTCTTCCAAAAGAAGGGCGAGAGGTGTAGTATTTTGGCCTTCTATGTCAAGAGCTATCGAGAAAGTTCTTTCATCTTGTTCAGTATGTAATAGTGTAAAGCCACATCAATGAGAAGAACAACTTCAGTTAAGCCAGATTACTGCACTACCTTGGTCAACAGTAGCCACATATATCTTTGAGTGGAATGGTTGGCATTACTTGGTGTTAGGAGACTCTTATTCAAATTGGTTTGAGATTGACCTACTTCCCAACCTAACTTCTAGTACTGTCAGTACTAAGTTGAAGTGACATTTTCCCTCCATGGTAGTATGCACAGAGTTATTTGTGACAATGGTGCACAGTTTGCAAGTCAGCAGTCCAAGAGATTTGCAGAAGAGTGGGACTTTGTTCATATTATGAGTAGTCCTGAATACCCTCAGTCAAACTGCTTGGCTGAACATACAGTTCAAAGTGCAAAACAGTTGTTAGAGAAATCCAGATGTGACAATAGCGTTTGGTCCCGGTGAAGCCCGAGGGACCAAACAAAGCCAACCGTGGGTTAGCATTACCCACACAGAAGTGGTTATTGCTATTATGACATTATTTAAGAAAAGAAACTATTACTTTTCTTAAATAATGGCATAGTATAATGCCTGTTTGCTGCCCTTCCGCAGATGTCTGGCAGTCTGATGTACATCGAGACAGTTTAAAATAAGCAACGGAGATGTCCGCTTTATTTTAAGTCTCGCCATGTTAAACTCATTTAACATAGCGAGACACTAAAAAGCAACGGAGATCTCTCCGTTGCTTTTAAAAAATGGGTTTATAAAATAAGCAACGGAGATCTCAGTTGCTTATTTTAGCTGTCGCTATGTTAAACCCATAACGAGTTATACTAATGGAAAAAGTCCGCGACCGGACCTTTTTCCATTAGTATAACTCGATTTACAACGGGCACGCTGGCCAATCAGCGTGCACGTTTTGGGGGGATCATGGTATAATACTGATGTTTTCCTCAACTTGTTCAATGTCAGAAAAATTTCTTGTGATAATTGTCTTGGTTCACCTGCCCAGAGACTTATGTCAAGAAAAACCAGAACCGCACTACCAATCAGCAGTAATTTATTGGTTTCAAGTGCTAAGAACAACAAAGCAGTAAAACCCAACTGTTGAAAAAGCATTTGGCCCAGAAGTCTTACTATGATAAAACCAGCAAGCTACTCTGTTCATGGAAAAAAGGGGAGATAGTGAGGATGCAGATGTCAAAAGGTTTTGATTGCATCGGATTTGTGAAAAGTTTGTGTCAAGAGCCAAGATTGTGCATTGTGGAACCACAAGGAGTGGAATTCAGATGAAATCAGAAGCATTTTTTACCAGTGTCTGAACCAGTGTTACAGCATCTTGCCTGTGACAAAGACTCTAGTTCTCAGAGTGACTTGTCCAATGTTCCTGTTCCAGAGGACATTCCATCAGCAATCCCCATTCCTGAGAAAATCCCTGAGACTCCTCAAGCAGAACATTCCCCAGTGACTGTCCCTGTTACTAAACCCAGTTTTAACTATTATGCCACAAGATCAGGTTGCATCTTGAAACCTAGTTCCAGATACACTGCAACCTGGATATGACTGTTGTTTTTCTTTATTAGCGCCTGTATAATTGCATGCCTATTAAAATGTTGTTGTTCATATGAGCCAGCTCAGTAAAGAGGGAGGATGTAGATCAGAGTGTGTGATATACATTTAAGAAGCTTTCCAGTGAGTCAGGACATGCATATCAGTACTGAGCACGTGCAAGCAAGAGTGCAATTTTGAGTAAGCAGCCGGAGTGTGAGCATGTAAGTATGTAGTCAGTCAGTTAGTTAGATAGTTTAAGTTTAATGTTCCTGCTATCCATCCTGATGTATTTTTATAGAATAAACTACTCAAGCCTCAACCTCTTCTCATTACATCCGAGTGACACCTCCAGGTGCATCTGCAGTTAACTTCTACTGAAGTCTCTAGGCGTCAAATATTACTTGTTCATATTTGTATCGATAATTCCAAAACCATGCTATGTACAAGGTTTTAAAAGATTTCATCTTAAAGCTTACACAATTGCAAAGTCAACTGCATTAATACTTGACTTCTGTCTAGTGCAAGCAAATAGATATTAACTGTTGTTTTAATGATATCAATTTATGTAGATATACATTTCAAAATTTTCTAAATATCTCAACAACCAGGTAACACAGACATAACTCCTTAGCCTCAAATGAAAACTATCAGCTAGATGAATAAATTGCTGCTGACAGTATGAGTGTATGTTGACTAAGTTGCTGAGATATTGTAAGTTGTTTACAAGATAGTATAAATCTAATAGTTACCGTGTTTACTGTGACTTATAAAATGTGGTTTAAGTTCTAGAAACTAAAGAATACTAACACTATAAAAATAGGTTGTGCTGAAGAGTTTGTCATTTATACTTCTTTCATATCCCCTATGGTTCCAGAGATACGATCATTTGTTTGAAATGTGAGAACATCGTTTAATTCTGTCAGGCTTGGGCTCCGCCCATTGGAATTTACAGTGCAAACTTAATGAGCTCCAATGGAGTGAATGAGTTAAAGCACATAAGAAGAGCAAAATTATACAATGACCCCCCCCCCATTAATATTCCAAAATGTGCACACTGATTGGTCAGTGTGCACGTTGTAAATCAGACTTATGCTAATGGAAAAAGGTCCGGGCACCTGGACTTTTTCCATTAGTATAAGTCTTTTTTTTACAGCAACAGAGAACGCGAGATCTCCGTTGCTGTTTAGACACTGTCTCGCTATATTAAAGGAGTCTAACATAGTGAGACAGCTTTAAAAAAAGTAACTGAGATCTTCCTTTCTCCGTTGCTTTTTTTAAAGCTGTCTTGCTATGTTAAACTCTTTTAACATAGCAAGACACTTTGTAAAAAGCAACGGAGATCTTGCTTTCTCTGTTGCTTCCACCCACAGCTCTGATGTATTGCATAACTATACGCATGCGCAGTACATCAGAACTGCCGCAGAATACCAGACAGCTGCAGAAGGGCAGCAAGGAGGCATTATACAAAGCCATTATTTAAGAAAAGTAATTATTTTTTTCTTAAATAATGTCATTGTATAATAGCAATAACCCACTTCTGGGTGTGGGTAATGTTGGATTTACCCACAGTTGTCTTTGTTTGGCCACTCGGGCTTCACCCTCGTGACTAAACCACACCAACCGTGGGTAAATCCAGCATTACCCACACCCAGGCATGGGTTATTGCTATAATATCTACCAGAGGGAAGTATGAATATACATTAGCAAACTACACATTGATAACAAAGGGTTCTCTTTAGCTACTTAAGAAGTTATAGGGTGGATTCTCTGTTAAATATTAGTGTTATCAAGGATGGTGTAATATTCACAAATGCATCTCAGCATCTCATTTGGGAGAAGTATTTGCAGATAATTTTTTTCCTTGCAAATAAGAGCTCCATCTTCTCCACTTTTGATTTAATCACCCATAGTTATACTTGCCCGATTATATACCAGGATCTAGTAGATTCTGTACAATTAAACTGAATCCAGCAACTGGCCCTGATGGGCTATGCAGTTATTTTCTGTCTAAAATTTCTAAAGCCCTTGTCTATGCTGGTTAAATTAGTTTGGTTTGCAGAAGGGTTTTTCTTTCCACAGATAGAGAAAGCTGCTGTCTATTTTCTTCCTTTCAAAGACAGTAAAATGTATACATTAGATTGCCCTGTTGGTCTTACATGCATTATTGGCAAGTGTTTTGAAAAAATGTTATGCTCCCTAATAAAAGAATCGATATGTTCAATCCTGGATATTTTTCAACATTTTTTTTACCCAACGGAGCTCTTGTCTGACTAACCTGTTAAGTTTTTTCCGCATGATATCTAGGAATCAGCCAATGTAGGCTTATCTTTTGATGTGAACTATTTGGATTTGAACATGGCATTTGACTCTGTTCCCCATGTAGAAATGAAGACGACCTTATTTAAACTTAAAATCAACATAAATACATATATATATATATATATATATATATATATATATATATATATATATTGAAGTGAGTTATTAGCTGGCTGACTGAAAGAACATTTAAGGTTAAAACTAAAGATAATATTTCTAAAGAAAGGAAAGTTGCAGCAGGGGTCCCTCAGGGTTCTGTTTTTGGACCCATGTTGTTTAATCTGTTTATGCCTGACTTCCCATCTCAGAATAAGATTTTAGTCAGCAAGTTTGCAGATGATACTGAAATTGGGGTAATTGTTAATGATGCTAATAACATTGTCAGGCTAATTTACAAGGCTTCCTGGATACCATTCACTTATAGTCTTTAAATAAGTGCATGGTCTTTAATGCCAATAAAACTACAGTGTTGTACTTTGGGCTAAATAATCATTGTTTTTTTCTTATGCATTGAATCATATTTTTTATAAGCAGGGAGAGCAAAATCAAGGATTTAAGTCTAGTGGTTGACTGTACATTGAAATATGATAACAATTTAATATTCGTAATAATGGACTACTGTATTAGATACATTCTATGTAGTATCTTTATTAATGATCTTCAATCATCTATCCATAACACTACCTGCATACAATATGCAGATGATTCTACCATCATCTGTACAGCTCCCACCCAATCTGAACTCCAGTCACTCACACAATCTACCTTTTCAACCGTTGAACAATGGTTCTCAAAAAGATGTCTCCTTCTCAACTCCAAGAAAACAAAACTATTACTATTCTCACCTACCCACAAATCTCCTCAACTAAATTTTACTATTACTGCAGCTGACAATTCTCTTATCTCCTCAGACTCTACTACCAAACTGCTTGGTGTTACTATTGATAATAATCTTAACTATGATTGTCATATCAATAACACTATAAAAGCAGTAAATAAAAAGATAGGTTCACTGTACAGAATAAAACCCTTCCTTACTCCAGAAGCACGGACCACCTTAGCTCAATCACATCTTATCTCCACCCTACTGTATGCTTCCTCTATTTACACCAATCTCTCTAAAGGTAACCTGCAAAAACTAACTACACCCTATCATAATATAGCCCGTTTTGCCACAGCATCCCAGTACAGAACTCACCACTGTAATAACTTAAAACAATTACAATGGTTAGAACTACCTAACAAGCTTATCTATCAAAAACTCTTAATTACACATAACATTCTTTATCAACCAACAAAAACACCAGCTCTCAGTAACCTCCTTACTCCCGACAAAACTTGAAACAGTTATGATCTGCGAAAAGATACAAGTCACCACAACTAGAATTACAAATTCAGCAGGTAACTGTCTATTTTCAAACTCCATAGGGAAAATATGGAATAACCTCCCCACACATTACCTCACTACACTCTTTTCAACTTTTAAAAAACAACTTCTATTACATCTTAACAACTTCTGGCTCTGCTCCTGTACCAATCCAGACTAAATGACTTCTTCGCTCTTCAGCCATACCTCCCTACGTAAAAATCACTATCTTTCCCTGCTATTTCAAATGACTAAATTACTGTACTGTTCTAAAAAAAAAAAAAAAATAATATGAATATATAGCTTAGGCTATTTGTTTTTTACCTGTTTTTTTTCGCTGTATTTTTTACTACACTAAAATGTATGCATTGTTGCTTAAATGTTTAACCTTGTTTTAATTGTGGAGCTTTTCTCCCCGGGCCTCCACTGAAAATGGAAATTATCCAGCTGGACTAGCCCGGTCAACAAATGTAAAATAAATAAATAAATAAATAGTATCTTTAATCATGATAAAAGAGTTTTAATACCCCTTTACAAGACTGCACTTACACCACATATGGGATATTTTGTTTTGCTTGTCCCAAATATCCATACTGGAAAGAATTCATTAAGCAATATCCCACACCTGGGTGTTGGTAATGCTGGATTTACCCATGGTTGGTGTGGTTTGGTTATGAGGGTGAAGTTCGAGTGGCCAAACAAAGACAATCGTGGGTAAATCCAGCATTACCCACATCCAGAAGTGGGTTATTGCTATTATACAATGACATTATTTAAGAAAAAAAATACTTACTTTTCTTAAATAATGGCACTGTATAATGCCTCCATGCTGCCCTTCCGCAGCTGACCGTTTTTTTGCGGCAGTTTTGATGTACTGCGCATGTGTATGCTTATGCAGTACATCAGAGCTGTGTGTGGAAGCAACAGAGAAAGGAAGATCTCCATTGCTTTTTTTAAGCTATCTCACTATGTTAAACCCATTTACCATAGCGAGATTACAGCAACGGAGCTCTTCCATTCTCCGTTGCTGTCTAAAAAAAAAAAAAAGACTTATACTAATGGAAAAAGTGACTGGACCTTTTTCCATTAGTATAAGTCTGATTTACAATGGGCACACTGACGAATCAGTGTGCACATTTTGGAATATTGATGGGGGGGGGTCATTGTATAATTTGTATTTTGCAAGACAGACTGATGGTAAGAACTACAGTTACAGAAACAGACTACAACAGTATTCTCTTTATTGCTTACCTCATAGATTGGTAAGATGGAGCCTGATTTTTGTATATAAATGTTTAAATGTGTTATCAGACACTTTGGTCCCAGATTAATTCACCTCATTCAGGTATTATTATTATTATTTTTATTATTATTATTACTATTATTATTGTTTTTTTTTTTTTTTGTAAATACATCATTGAGATATTTTTCTTTGGGGAAATGCTCTTTTCTTTACAGGGATGAGCAACTGTGGAATGATCTCCCTACAGAAATCAGGAAAGTCATTAGCTTCAATATGTTCAAAACACTTATTGACAATTGGTGTGGTGTTATGGTTTTTAATCCCTAGTAACAGCTGGCAAACTCATTTTATATCTCCGTTGAGGCCCTGAGTTTGTTACTCACCAAACAGTGAATGTTGAACAGATACTCTTCCATATACTATAATGGGTATTTGTACTGCGGACCTAGCCACATATGAGAAATATATGTCACTGGCAGAGATGTTGCTAAACACTAGCAGTCATTTACTGTATGGGGCCTGTTCCACCTCCACAGTTAATTGGTGTACCAAAATGCTAGTGAAGAATGTTGATTTATTTCAAAGAGAGCATGCAGCCTGAATGCTTGACTATGTGGTCTATGCACATACAAATGCTAGGAGCATGGGTTTGGGATTTGTCATAATGATTACGGTCTTCCCCAGATAGGCAAAAGGTATGATTCTGACCTTTGGTTATTGACTAGATGCAATCAATGCTGTCTGTAGCTAAATTCAGAATTACAATCAAGTCCACAGAAGGGCCATCAATATGATCACTGTGTCATGCAATAGGGCTGTCCTTCTTTTACAGCTGTGGAGGACCACAGGAGGAGTTCTACCAACAGATCCATCTCTGACAGAGATGCAGGAGATTTTGTCAACTTTGCATGAGGGTTAAGACAGTTTTGACATCCACAGTGGAATGGTAGATATTGGCGATGAATTGAAAATGGCACTGCACATAGCCTTCTGTGATACCTTAGATGGGTATATTTGGACATGTGTTACTATCTGCCTTACTAGTGCAATGCAAGGTGATAGAATGTGCAAGCATGACTTCTTTGTTTTGCATGAGGATTGGAACTACATGTCCAAAGATCACCTGCCCAGTGCATGTTAATCAGTGCCTTTCTGTACCATACTATTAAAATGGAGTAGTTTCACTGGGATCTGGGTGTTGGTGAAAGGTTCTTACTTAATTTAGGTAATTTATTAGTGTTTGCACAGTTACTGTGTTATCAGAGTCCTACACTGTGGATATAGGCCTGCCTGATGGAAGGAAACTGTCAGCGTCTTTTGATGATGGCAACCATATCCTATTACAGTCAGGGGTCACTGCGTCAGTAACATATGGGAAGTGTGATGACTACATTTACACTCCATTCAATGGTCACATATCCTAGTCTTGTACAAACCATGCTAGAAAATATGGATGGGACTGATGAAAAATGATTATATATCTGTTCAGGGACTGGACTCATCAGCAATAGCACCATCCTACTAGGTTGCTGTCAGCTCCACTGAGTAAGGTGATACAGTCGGGGGGGGAAGGTGTTCTGATAGCTGAATACACTTCAGGTATCAACCCCACTCCTGTGCAGGGTCTTAATACAGATACAGTCACCAATGCAGTCATATCTGAGCTAGATGGATTAGACCTAGTCTGTGTGAAGAACATGAGGGAGTACACAATTCAGATACAGTTCATAGGTCCATAGGTTCATAGGTTCATATGTGTTTACTAGGCTATCAACCACAAGGGCTTTTTAAACCTAGCCATGCATCCCAAATCTCTGACAAGTTCAGATACCTTTGATAAGTGTAAGCATGGTCTTGGGAGATGAACCATTTACAGGTTACCTGTGTCCATTAGAGACATAGGTGCCAAACCAAGGATGAATTTCCAGTTTTTCATCCAATTGTCCAAGTTGCAGTTGAATTGGGTTAGAGAGGAACTCTGCTTCACATAGACAGGGTAGTCACTGGGATACATACCTATCTCTCCAGCAGGTCCTATTTATATCACAGGCAAGGTTTAAGTATTTAGAACTGGTAATTCTGGTGTTGTTTGTTTTGTAGATATGCAGATGTGTGGTACTGGGAGCTTGCATGCAGGAGGGGCTCCTATGCAGTCACACTTTATGGCCAATGTACTTCCTGTAGTGGGTCCTCTTACTCTTCCTCCTGTGTTGAGGCCCACATTGAGAAGGGGTGAACACAGTTTTGGACCCATAGCTCCTACATGTCCAAGCCATCATCCTGTGTTGAGAGCACTATAGGGTGACAGGAACGAGGGTGTTTATTTAGAGACCACAGAGAATACAAGATGCTGTTCACATTCATGTAATAGTCCTTTCTCTGTGTGTGCTGTGATCATACCAATGACCATCCTAGTAGAGGGCAGAACCATGGACATGGATGTACACAGTCAGGTGCATATGTCTACTGATGGTTCTCTAGACTTGTTCACCAGACCCCTGAGTCAACTGTTAGAGTTCTGTGCCCCCCCCAACACATGTATATATATATATATATATATATATATATATATATATATATATATATATATATATATATATACACACACACACACACACACACACACACACACACACACGCACATACACACACAAACAATGTATACACACACACACACACACACACACACACACACACACACACACACACACACAATCACACACACACACGCACACAGTCATATAGAGAGCCTGCTATGACACAATCACATGACATTGGAGACACCACCTCGAACTGGACCCATATTTATATATATATATATATATATATATATATATATATATATATATATATATATATATATATATATATATACACATACATACATACACAAACACACACACACACACACACACACACACACACACACACACACACACACACACAGACACAGACACACACATGCACACAGTCATATAGAGCCTGCTATGACACAATCACATGACATTGGAGACACCACTCAGACTGGACCCATTTATATATATATATATATATATATATATATATATATATATATATATATATATACACACACATACATACACAAACACACACACACACACACACACACACAAAAACACACAAAACTGTGGTCCTCTCCACCTGTGCCTATGATGACAATTGTGCCCTATTCTCAGTAGTTTGCTGTAATTGTAGCCTAAGTCTGATGCGCAGTGTCATCAGTCTGTACATGGTATGGAACATCTTGGGTGTAAGTTTGCCTACACAATTTTTTAGGATATAAGTATTACACATTCTGGCTTATAGCTATAAATCACTTTGTGTCCCTTGGGCAGTGACATAGTGTACTGTGCCCACTTTCTTCTTGCATAGTCATTCCCTGCAACTGGTTCCTACAAAGGCTCCTCATCAGGCACCTTCTCTGCTCTTGACTCTGAGATTTGTTCCACTGAATGTCTCTGCCTTGCTGTAACTGTTTGTACATCAACGCATCCTGTAGCACTGCACACACTGCAAGGATGTTACTACCTGATACAGGGTCCTACTGCATTGTGCCACCTGATTCACCCTGACAGTGGAAGCAGGCTTTAGTAAGCTGAAGACATGTTTCAATAAATCATATCTGTGACAGGGCATTATTATAGGACTTCTCAGGCATGGTCTGCATGTTTTTAATTGGTGTCATTAACCAATGATCCAGAACAAGCATCAACAGTAAGATGCCCTTATGTAAAAATCCCCCCACACAAACCGCTGTTGCACTGCTGAGGATAATGTGCAACTGTGTGACTACTGGCAGTGAAAACAGCTTCTTGTTTATACATACTGACAAATATGGTAGGTACCCTGAACATATTTTTCTAGTCTGTTCCTGTAATTCCAAGATCTTGCTGTGTTCAACAATCCTGGTACAGCTGGGTGGCACAATGGCAAAGTGAGGAGTGTTTTTGCCTCACAGCAAGAAGTTCTCAAGTTCAGTTCTCAACTGGGCTGCTTTATTTATGGAGTCTGCGTGTCATTTCTTTGTTCATGTTGATATTCTCTGGGTGGTCTATTTTTTCCCACTTTCCAAAGACAAACAGTAGGTGGATTTAGACACTCTAAGTTAGTTGTAGGTGTGAGTGCATGTGTGCTATGGATGAGGAATTGCAGCAGGGCTAGCCAACCATTTGTGTGAACATTGGCTTTAGATGATTGTCACTGTTGAAGTGATAACCTGTCATCATGTAAAAATGGGAAAAAGAGATTGTGGATGGATTCATGGTAGATGAATAACCCTGGAATAGCATCTCTCTCAGTGGAATATATCCATATATGAACCACTCCACCATATTATTCACCTTCATTTGTATTCACAATCACCCTCAATTTAATACTGTTTCTCATTTACAGTTCATGATTCTGATATTTGCATATTATACAGATGGTGACATTTGTTTGACTTTCCACAATCATACTTAGAATGTCTTTGAATTATCCCCTCCTAGCACTTGGCTACTCATTGTGCAGAATCAGTTACTGTGAAATAAAAACTTTTTCCTGAATCCCAGCCCTAATTTTTTAGGATCATAAGAAAGACAAGGCGACTGAGTCTTGCAAACATTTATTCCTTGCAAATACCTACCCTCTGACACTAGCTTGTTTTTCGACAAAGGTTGGGCACCCATCAAGCCAGGGATGCATTTGTGTAAACTATCCAATCATGTAGCATTTGCAGTGGGACTCATTTCCAGAGGTGGAGAAGTTGCTGTGAAATCTCTCAACCATGTTTTATCTGGAATTGAAGAATTAGTTCTCTGGTTATGGTATTTGTGGAACTATGAAGATGCAAAATATCCAGGGCCACAGAGTTCCTACTGACATGAAAGGCAAGGCTCAGATATCCCCTCAGGAATATATGCTTTACTGAAAAAGTGACAGTGCTTACAGTCTTTTCTGGCAGCTTATGGTTTTTAAGAGTGCAAATATTCATAAGTAAGAACCTCTAGAGTCTTCTAGTTGTTTGATATGTCTAGTGAGATATATCCCAAAGGGAGCATTGTATTCAATAATTGGCCTAATAAGTTCTGGATAAAAGGGGACAATTATCTCTTTAGATATGGATGACATTCCGTTTGGCAATAAGTTGTGCTAACTAGTAGAACATTCTGAATACTGTTGTTATATGATGATCAAAGGGGAAGGAATTATCAACCCAGGTTCAAAGGGACTAAGAACATTCTCATTCTCGAGAAGGGTATTGCCTATATTGTTGCTGTAGAAGAGGAATATTGCATGTTTTAACATTTAATTTGAGCCCATTTTAGTACATCAACTATTTACTAGTGTAAGTTCATGGCTGAAGGGCTGGGTTACAGAAGGGGATTTAAGAATGGCTGTTAGTCTACATTAACTTGCAGGCTTAGTTAGTCAGAGGTCTTGATGCTTGGCCTTTCCAGTACTGAGTCCTGCAGGACATCACTGGTCACCTCCATACTCTCTAATGAGGCTTGTGCCACCCACAACTTAGGAGTTCTATCTATTAGCCAATCTACTTCCAGTTTACTACATAGCTATCTATTTGTAATGCATTAAACTTACTAACTATGCTAGAATGTGGTATGACATCAGAGGCTGTAGCCAGGTCAAGGTACACTGTATGGAAAGACGGGGCACAATCAAAAGGTGATGCTGCCTTTTTGAAGAAGTTAACAAGATTTGTTAGCCAGGGCTCACCCTAGACAAAGTCAAACTGCATCAGCTGTAGGCTGATGATATTTTTAATGGCATAATTTATAAAGACAGTCATAACATGCTCCATGACTTTGCAAATAAGACTCAACAAGCTGTGGGGCCTATAATTTCTGGGGTCACTAGCTGGGCTACCCTTGAAAAGTGGCACTGTGCACCAAACCTCAGGAGCAAAGCCAGTGTCTAAACTCATGTTAAATAGTTGAGGGAATAGATTTTCCAGGGCTTGTTTAGCATTATTTATTAAATAGCCAGGTATATTATCATGTCCTATGGATTAAATAGGTTTTGTCTTGGAAACAGCCAGCACCAAACATTGAATGCTTTTATTTTTTTTCTTTAACTTTGTAAAAAGTAATAAAGACAACTATGAAAGAAGCATACAGTGATAGTGAAGCTAAGAGAAGAGCTTCATCTCACTAACTGAAAAATCTAAGCACTGTATAGAAAAGTACAGTTTGTTACTCCTGTAAAGTGTCGCTTATGCTGAATGAAGAAAACGGTTTGCAAGATTCCTCGTTTGCCTATAATGAAATCACTTTCTTCATGTCTTCTCCATGCTGGACGCACAGTACAGACTGGAGTATAAAACAAAGGTACAACATTTGGGAAGGGATGTCCAGTGGGAGAAAATTATATGGATCTGTAAAAGGTGATAAATAATTAATATGAATGAATCATAGAGAAAGACAGCACTGCTGCCATATGGCATAGAGAAGCATAGCATAAAGTGTTTTACCCTGTTAGCCAAAGTTTAGTAGTGTGGTACTTATAATGAAATTAAATTGGTGTAAGAATGTTGAAAGTCATTTAAAAATGTGAATGAGGTGGTCCATGACTTTTCAAAAATAGGCCAACAATGTGCTTTATCATAACATGAAATGGAAAGTCCCCTCCCCAAAAAAACATTACATCTGCAAAACAAAGACAGAGACATAACAGTGACACATGATGTTGGGGAGTAGAGACAATGCTGACATATGCAGAAGCTGCACATAGAAGCAATAGACTTGCAGAAAAAATTAATTTTAGATATTGAACTGTACAAATAGTAATGAAATGCACAATAAAAATCAGAATACAAAGAATATTAGTTATATGCTATGAGACAGCGACCATCTCTTTCCATCTGTTAACACAAAAAAAATCTGTGAAACTTAAAAATAATGTGGGGGTGAGAAATGCCCAAAAATAGGGACATATTTTAATTATTGCTCTTATAAACTTAGAAGGTTGTCAGAATAATAGGTTTTGCATTGGCATGCATTTTCTGAAGGACACGAAGTCTGAAACTCAAACGTCTGTCATGACTTACTGACTTTAAACCTCAATTATTTTTCAGAAAAAACACTAATTTTATGAGGAAGAGACCAAAATTATGAGGCAAAAATCTGAACATTCTGGTAAAATTTGGACAGTTGAGAGGTATGATACTGACTGACTGAAGGCATACAAAGATGGACAAAACAAATGAAACATACATGGAACTGTACAATTAATAAACATTCTTATAAAACTATAATCTTCAGACAGACAATGACCTATGAAGGTAATCATGATTCAGAGGCTCTATCAAAATATTTAATGACAGGATAGTGGTCAAATATTATCACAGGTATATCTGCCTGTGAAAAACTAGATTGTTCTCTGTTGATCAGACTCCCATACATAGTGGCACACTTTCTATTGATCAGATGAGAAAACTGAAATTTTACACTACCTGACAAACCCTCATTAAGGTCTTGTAATGTATGCTTACTAAGGAGACTGGGGAGTAACTGCCATTTACCAGGTTTTCGATCTGGGATTGACAATACTTGTTTTAAGGATCAAAGTTGATCTTTCTGATAATAAACATCAGTGAATGATTTCCATAGTAATCCCACAGGTTTTGGAGAAAATATTTTTGGTATAGGTTTAAGATTAATTTGTCTGATCCCGGAGGTGTTACACTGTCAGTTTCCTACTCTGAAAGACTGTCTCAATCTTTGTTTAAAAAGCCAGATAACTGCTTTATGATTTCTTCAGAGACAGTTAAGAGTTTTGCTCCAAGGCTAACTAGTATTTCTTGGGATGGCATGTCTCACCTTTTGAACAATATTTAGTACTGTACTGGATGTATATACTTCTAACACCCTGAAAGTTCATGCCCAATTGTCAGTGTCAGCATTTATGAGCAAGAGCAGTCCAGATTCTCATGCGTGCATTCTGAATACTCAAGCTAGTTTTCAAATGGCCTGCAGAAACATTATATAACATTACAGATGTAAAATCTCTTCTAAATTCAGGTGTTACTGCTACCATAGACCATTAGCTTACAATGTAAAGTGTTTGTGAATACGGTATTTGTAGATATCCTGGAGGAGAGAAGATTTATATTTCTCTTATTCGTGTATGCCCAGAAATGTATCTGTAAGTTCTGTAAGAATTTCAGGAAAATCCTTTTGTTTTCTGCAGGAGGATGTAAGGCACCATAAATTGGGAGAATCAGGAATTTTCAGATAAAGGTCTACCCATAATGCTTTATGATCCTTTAAAAATGGATTCTATCTGTAGGGCATTGGTAGGTGTAGGATGGTATCAGCCAAGTAAAGCAAATCTATACAGCTGTATGTTCCACGATGGTGAGAAGAATAAATGTATCTAGTGCAATCCCTGGCCATGGTGCTACATAGATCCATCAAGCTCAAATCCAAACAGGTTCTTAATATACATCTGGCTAAAGCAGATATCAGGGGATTATTGAAATACTAGTAAATGTGGATGAATTTATATCCATGCCTCATAAAAGTTTTCCATGTCCATTGTCTATCAGTATCTACATAAGCTTTCTTCTTTTTTATACTCATGTCAGAGTGTAGCTAATGAGAGAATACTATGAAAGATGCACAAAAGAGGGTGATTAATGCACTAGCTAAGGCCCAGTGTAGTCTTTATTCCCTTGGATTTGACAGCGTTGCAGATCAAATTTAGTTAACATGATTTAATTGATACACTTACCCTTATTCTATGAACAGAAAGCTTCACACTTGCAAGCATAGTAAGAAAGCTGAACCTGTTTGTCAGGGCTCAGGTTTGTTTTCTGCCATAAGACTACATTTGGGGGGGGACATTGCAGGCTCAGGCATACAAATGGGGTAATTTGACCGGGCTATTTAGTTCATTTATGTTTAATGATAGCACATTGATCTGCTGCAGATTGGAAATCCTACTAACTTTAATTTCCAGCATTTTTATTCCGACAGAATCACTCAAAGTCTGCATGTCCCAGCACAGACTCCCCATCACCCTGCTCAAATCTAAATCACCACACCAGACTGAATGTCAAAAACTACCGTTATTAATAGTGTTGTGGTCCCTATAATGACAATCAGCAATAGAATAACGAAAGGCAAATCATGAAGTACAGCTTAGAACGGAAATCACAAATGGCCCTATTTCAAAGTGGATGTGAGTGCAGGCATACCTCTCAACTTTTTAGAGCACGAAATCTGGACAAAGCAATAAATAAAAGTGGAACAATGGCCCAAAATAGGAACAATTTTTAAATAATGCTCTTGCCAACTTAGAAAGTTGATAGAATAATAGGTTTTGCATTAGCATGAATTTTCTGAACAGTATGAAGTCTGAAAGTCAAATATATGTCATTATTTTCTAACTTCAGTCTTTAATGATTTGCCACTAACTCATCAGAAAACCAGAATTTTATGAAAAAATAGATCAAAAATATGAAAAAAAAATCTGGACATTCTGCAAAAATCTGTACAGTTGAGAGGTATGTGCAGCTACCACAAATGTAGGAACATTGAATTTCCCTTCACAAGACTCCTGGTCAAATGACAGGATGAGTCCAAGTGAAGTCACTGGTTGCTTATGAATGGAACAGTACAAACAAATAGCATAACTACAGTTTTCAGAATCTGTTTACTGCACGACTGAAAATGTAAAACTATAGCATTTTGAAAGGTCACAAAACTGTTCTCATAAAATATAATAGTGAGTCTAAAACTGTTTCGCACTGAGACCCAAAGTAGTAGGCTGCAATTTATATTCTTACAGATAATATCAGGCCAGTACAGAGACACAGGTAAGTTGCCATCTATGCTATATGTCAAATAATATATAAATCAAGTGATAAAAGAAAGAATAGTAAAAAGAGCCTACAAACTGCTAACATTTAACTACTTAAGCTTCATGGGGAAATGGTATGATGGCTTTGTTTTGCTAGTTTTATCTAACTGGTAGCACTGTACTTAAGTTTTGGAGGACACGACAGTGGTGCTAAAGAATTATCAATTTACACTTTGCATTCTGAAGCAAATAGTGTTTGTGAGTGTGTGTGTGTGTGTGTGTGTGTGTGTGTGTGTGTGTGTGTGTGTGTGTGTGTGCGTGTGTGTTTGTTTGTGTGTGTGTGTGTGTGTGTGTGTTTGTGTGTGTGTGTGTGTGTGTGTGTGTGTGTGTGTGTGTGTGTGTGTGTGTGTGTGTGTGTCAATGTTAACAAGCTTATACTAGAAGAAAGCTGGTTCAATCAGATGTGGTCAAAATTCTAAAGGGCAAATTATTATGACTCTGATCAATAGCTGTGCAGTATAGGGTAGGCTACAGACATGGGTTTTAGAAGTGTGAAGTCGGCTTTTGAGAAGTTTTTCACTGTGGTCTTTTTATTTCAGGTGGGGCGGATGAGGACCTCCAGCGAGATTAGTTTATGATCTGATCTCACCAGTGAGGGTATACTTCGGTGTTGAACATTTTGATCCCATGTTTGTGATGATGAGATCAAGTATGTTTTCTCCTCTTGTGGGGATGGTGACTAGTTGTTCCATGGCATTTGAGTTTATGAACTCCAGGAACCTTTGGGCTAGAGAGTTTGGGCTTGAGTAGTGTTCCCAGTCTATATTAGGGTAGTTGAAGTCACCTAATATTATGGTGTTTGGAGATACATTTATCCCCTCCAGTGTTTTCAGGAAGGCCATGTGAGGTTCCTGGGTTTGAGAGGGTGGCCTGTAACATGCTACAAATTGCAGAGCAGTCTTGCCTATGGTTAATTGCACCTGGATGGTCTCTGATGCATCGTGCGTTGCCACCAACCTTGAGGTGTGAGTGTCCTTTATGAATATGGACACCCCCCCTCCTTTTTTGGTGTTGTCCGGATTTTGGGGCAGGAACGCATGATATGAGGTGAAACCTGATAGTGCTGGGGTGCTCTCAGGAGCCTTGAACCAGGTTTCTGTCACAGCACAGACATCGATGTTCTCCATACTGAGAAGGGCCTCGAGTGCATGCATCTTGAGATTAAGACTTCTGGCATTGAGCAGCATTACCCTTAGGTTTTTCCTTTTTTGTGTTCTAGGGTGGTAGGTTTAGAATTTGAGCCTTGCCTAAAAAAGGCACTATGGGGGTGGCAAGAGCCTTTGCCAATATCCGGAAGCCCAGGGGTGACAGGTGCAAGCCGTCCCTTGTGAAGCAGCGTGGCTTGTCCAGCATGTCATCCCAGGCAGACAGACATTGGATCCCCTTTGAATGACACCAGAATTTAAGCCAATTATTAAAGCTGATCATCTTATCCCTGTATTGTGGCATCATTCTAGGTGAAGGTAGGATACTGCTCAAGGTCAGGGTCATACCTGCTTGGGCTACATAATCAGAGAGCTCCTCAATGTCTCTTTTCATGTAGTCCAAGGAGGTACGTCTCAGGTCGTTGACACCAGCGTGGACAATGACTGAGTCGTACTTGTGCCTGCTGTTGAGAGACCTGAGTGCTTGCGTTATGTGGCGGATTCTAGCGCCCGACAGGCAGTTAACTGTGACCTTCTCCTTACTCAGTCTGGTGAGCGGGACGTCAGTGTGTCTGACTATGGAGTCACCAATGACGAGTGTGTCTGGCATTGTGTTTGGCCTTAAGGGCTGTGACTGTTTGACACTCTGACTGTGTGGTCTATGTGTTGCCTGTGTTTGGTCCTGAGGTGGTAGTTGTTTGGGTGTTTGCTTTGGTGGCCTCTGCTGTTTTGGTAGATTTTTGATCAGAGCCTCCGAGTATGTCTTTGTGTGATTATGTGTATGATTTGTAGTTGTGATGGTACTATGTGTGACTGGGTATGTAGTGTGTGTGGTTTCCTTCTCCTCCTGTCTGGTCTTGCCAGTCCTGTGTTGAGAGAGCTCAGCCTCCAGTTTGGCCGTATAGTTGCATCTCTCGCATGTATTTGTGTTTTGTGGTAGAAGGACAGGATTGTCTGTGTACATGAGGCAATTGTAACATTGCCTCAATATTCCCAGGTTCACCAGTTGAGCAGGAGAGGACACTAGCAGCTGATCCCTCGACATGCTAGAAGTAATAGATAAAAAACTTACAAAAGACTCCGAGGGATGTGGGTTCTAGGCTGGTGGGGTACTATCTATAATAAGAGTGCTTTATCAAGGTGCAAGTACTGTAGGAGCAAGTGCTAGGTTTTACAGATAGAGAATAGTCTACTTGGGAATCAAGTAGAGATGAACATTTTAGTTATAGGATACGCTGGTTAGATCAGCAATACAGTACGAGGAAGGTAGTTATAAGGGAAAATTTGAAGAGTGGAATTTAGGTAGCCCGAATAGTTTAACCTTGTTTAACCGCCGCTGCTGTTGTGTGCAACAGTGGCAACTCCGCGCTAAATCGCGCTAACGCGAGTTTAGCGTGTTTTATATCAGGGGGCTGAAAGAAGCTAGGAACTGGCCCAAAACGACCAATAGACTACAAGTTACTGGCTGAAACCTCACAAAACTGGACTAACAGGCAGCTCAATGCTTCCCACTCCCACTGGTAAGCAAGGGAACTTCCTCTCTTCCAAATTAGGCAAAGAATCAGTAACAGGAACTACAAACAAAGGCCAGGGATCAGCAACTCTGAAACTAGACTACTCTAGCTCAGTAAGGCGGGAAAACAAGAGTTTTTTTTTTTTTTTTTTTTTTTATGCAAAACAAAGACAGACATAACAGTGACACATGATGTTGGGGAGTAGAGACAATGCTGACATATGCAGAAGCTGCACATAGAAGCAATAGACTTGCAGAAAAAAATAATTTTAGATATTGAACTGTACAAATAGTAATGAAATGCACAATAAAAATCAGAATAAAAAGAATATTAGTTATATGCTATGAGACAGTGACCATCTCTTTCAACCTGTTAACACAAAAAAATCTGGGAAAATTAAAAATAATGTGGGGGTGAGAAATGCCCAAAAATAGGGACATATTTTAATTATTGCTCTTATAAACTTAGAAGGTTGTCAGAATAATAGGTTTTGCATTGGCATGCATTTTCTGAAGGATATGAAGTTTGAAACTCAAATGTCTGTCATGACTTACTGACTTTAAACCTCAATCATTTTTCAGAAAAAGCACTAATTTTATGAGGAAGAGACCAAAATTATGAGGCAAAAATCTGAACATTCTGGTAAAATTTGGACAGTTGAGAGGTATGATACTGACTGACTGAAGGCATACAAAGATGGACAAAACAAATGAAACATACATGGAACTGTACAATTAGTAAACATTCTTATAAAACTATAATCTTCAGACAGACAATGACCTATGAAGGTAATCATGATTCAGAGGCTCTATCAAAATATTTAATGACAGGATAGTGGTCAAATATTATCACAGGTATATCTGCCTGTGAAAAACTAGATTGTTCTCTGTTGATCAGACTCCCATACATAGTGGCACACTTTCTATTGATCAGATGAGAGAACTGAAATTTTAGACTACCTGACAAACCCTCATTAAGGCCTTGTAATGTATGCTTACTAAGGAGACTGGGGAGTAACTGCCATTTACCAGGTTTTCGATCTGGGATTGACAATACTTGTTTTAAGGATCAAAGTTGATCTTTCTGCTAATAAACATCACTGAATGATTTCCATAGTAATCCCACAGGTTTTGGAGAAAATATTTTTGGTATAGGTTTAAGGTTAATTTGTCTGATCCCGAAGGTGTTACACTGTCAGTTTCCTACTCTGAAAGACTGTCTCAATCTTTGTTTAAAAAGCCAGATAACTGCTTTATAATTTCTTCAGAGACAGTTGAGAGTTTTGCTCCAAGGCTAACTAGTATTTCTTGGGATGGCATGTCTCACCTTTTGAACAATATTTAGTACTGTACTTGATGTATATACTTCTAATACCCTGAAAGTTCATGCCCAATTGTCAGTGTCAGCATTTATGAGCAAGAGCAGTCCAGATTCTCATGCGTGCATTCTGAATACTCAAGCTAGTTTTCAAATGGCCTGCAGAAACATTATATAACATTACAGATGTAAAATCTCTTCTAAATTCAGGTGTTACTGCTGCCATAGACCATTAGCTTACAATGTAAAGTGTTTGTGAATACGGTATTTGTAGATATCCTGGAGGAGAGAAGATTTATATTTCTCTTATTCGTGTATGCCCAGAAATGCATCGGTAAGTTCTGTAAGAATTTCAAGAAAATCCTTTTGTTTTCTGCAGGAGGATGTAAGGCACCATAAATTGGGAGAATCAGGAATTTTCAGATAAAGGTCTACCCATAATGCTTTATGATCCTTTAAAAATGGATTCTATTTGTAGGGCATTGGTAGGTGTAGGATGGTATCAGCCAAGTAAAGCAAATCTATACAGCTGTATGTTCCACGATGGTGAGAAGAATAAATGTATCTAGTGCAATCCCTGGCCATGGTGCTACATAGATCCATCAAGCTCAAATCCAAACAGGTTCTTAATATACATCTGGCTAAAGCAGATATCAGGGAATTATTGCAAATACTAGTAAATGTGGATGAATTTATATCCATGCCTCATAAAAGTTTTCCATGTCCATTGTCTATCAGTATCTACATAAGCTTTCTTCTTTTTTATACTCATGTCAGAGTGTAGCTAATGAGAGAATACTGTGAAAGATGCACAAAACAGGGTGATTAATGCACTAGCTAAGGCCCAGTGTAGTCTTTATTCCCTTGGATTTGATAGCTTTGCAGATCAAATTTAGTTAACATGATTTAATTGATACACTTACCCTTATTCTATGAACAGAAAGCTTCACACTTGCAAGCATAGTAAGAAAGCTGAACCTGTTTATCAGGGCTCAGGTTTGTTTTCTGCCATAAGACTACATTTGGGGGGACACTGCAGGATCAGGCATACAAATGGGGTAATTTGACTGGGCTATTTAGTTCATTTATGTTTAATGATAGCACATTGATCTGCTGCAGATTGGAAATCCTACTAACTTTAATTTCCAGCATTTTTATTCTGACAGAATCACTCAAAGTCCGCATGTCCCAGCACAGACTCCCCATCACCCTGCTCAAATCTAAATCACCACACCAGACTGAATGTCAAAAACTACCGTTATTAATAGTGTTGTGGTCCCTATAATGACAATCAGCAATAGAATAATGAAAGGCAAATCATGAAGTACAGCTTAGAACGGAAATCACAAATGGCCCTATTTCAAAATGGATGTGAGTGCAGGCATACCTCTCAACTTTTTAGAGCACGAAATCTGGACAAAGCAATAAATAAAAGTGGAACAATGGCCCAAAATAGGAACAATTTTTAAATAATGCTCTTGCCAACTTAGAAAGTTGATAGAATAATAGGTTTTGCATTAGCATGAATTTTCTGAACAGTATGAAGTCTGAAAGTCAAATATATGTCATTATTTTCTAACTTCAGTCTTTAATGATTTGCCACTAACTCGTCAGAAAACCAGAATTTTATGAAAAAATAGATCAAAAGTATGAAAAAAAAATCTGGACATCCTGCAAAAATCTGTACAGTTGAGAGGTATGTGCAGCTACCACAAATGTAGGAACATTGAATTTCCCTTCACAAAACTCCTGGTCAAATGACAGGATGAGTCTAAGTGAAGTCACTGGTTGCTTATGAATGGAACAGTACAAACAAATAGCGTAACTACAGTTTTCAGAATCTGTTTACTGCACGACTGAAAATGTAAAACTATAGCATTTTGAAAGGTCACAAAACTGTTCTCATAAAATATATTATACCATGACCCCCCCAAAACGTGCACGCTGATTGGCCAGCGTGCCCGTTGTAAATCGAGTTATACTAATGGAAAAGGTCCGTCGCCGGACTTTTTCCATTAGTATAACTCGCTTTAAACACTGTCTCGCTATGTTAAATGGGTTTAACATAGCGAGGCAGCTTTAAAATAAGCAACGGAGATCTCCGTTGCTTATTTTAAAGCTGTCTCACTATGTTAAACCCATTTAACATAGCGAGACAGTGTTTTAAAAGCAACGGAGAAAGCAAGATCTCCGTTGCTTTTTTATGTCTCGCTATGTTAAATGAGTTTAACATAGCGAGACAGTTTAAAATAAGCAACGGACATCTCCGTTGCTTATTTTAAACTGTCTCGCTATGTTAAACTCATTTAACATAGCGAGACACTAAAAGCAACAGAGATCTTGCTTTCTCCGTTTTTGCTCACAACTCTGATGTACTGCGCAGGCGCAGTACATCAGAACTGCCGGATGCCAGACATCTGCGGAAGGGCAGTAAACAGGCATTATATTATGCCATTATTTAAGAAAAGTAATAGTTTCTTTTCTTAAATAATGTCATGGTATAATAGCAATAACTTCTGGTGTGGGTAATGCTAATTTAACGGTTGGCTTTTTGGTCCCTCAGGCTTCGCCCTCGGGACCAAACCACGCCAACCGTGGGTAAATTTAGCATTACCCACACCCAGGTGTGGGTTATTGCTATAATAGTGAGTCTAAAACTTTCGCACTGAGACCCAAAGTAGTAGGCTGCAATCTATATTCTTACAGATAATATCAGGCCAGTACAGAGACACAGGTAAGTTGCCATCTATGCTATATGTCAAATAATATATAAATCAAGTGATAAAAGAAAGAATAGTAAAAAGAGCCTACAAACTGCTACCATTTAACTACTTTAGCTTCATGGGGAAATGGTATGATGGTTTTGTTTTGCTAGCTTTATCTAACTGGTAGCACTGTACTTAAGTTTTGGAGGACACGACAGTGGTGCTAAAGAATTATCAATTTACACTTTGCATTCTGAAGCAAATAGTGTTTGTGAGTGTGTGTGTGTGTGTGTGTGTGTGTGTGTGTGTGTGTGTGTGTGTGTGTGTGTGTGTGTGTGTGTGTGTGTGTCAATGTTAGCAAGCTTATACTAGAAGAAAGCTGGTTCAATCAGATGTGGTCAAAATTCTAAAGGGCAAATTATTATGACTCTGATCAATAGCTGTGCAGTATAGGGTAGGTGCTGTGCATTACCCAAAGCAAAAGTCCACATTTACCAAACACCCTTAAAGCCAATTAATCTTTGTATGTTCTTCTTTTTTTGGCTTTTCCCAGTTAGGGGTTGCCACAGTGGATCACCTGTCCACTCGTGATTGGCAGTAGAGTGTTTACAGTGTCGAGTTGCCAGCCCTGTGCCCAACCTTCCAAAGAAGGCACATACATGCACACACTCACACCTAGGGCCAATTTAGAGTGTCCAATCCACCTACAGCATGTCTTTGGGAGGAAATCAGAACACTCAGAGGAAACCCACATGACCACAGGGAGGACATGCAGACTCTGCACAGAAGGCACCCCAGCCGAGGATTGAACTGGAGAACCTCTTGCTGTGAGGCAGCAATGCTAACCACTGCACCACCATGGCCGCCCAGTTCATCTTTGCATGTTAAATATATTAAATAGAACCAGTGATGACATTCAAGGCTATTATTGCTATTTCTGGTGTATCACACTCAACTATTAATGGCTGTGGTACAGGAACTAAAGCCAACAGTTCCTATTTGTCACCATCATGAGCAAAACTTGAAGACTTTTGAAAGAGGACAAAGGATTCTGATTGGTCTCTAGTTTTCTACCTTAGCAATGACCCCATCTTTGGGTATGGGGCTGGTCTCTAATTTTCTAGATTACTGATGTCCTTATCTTTAGGTAGGAGATTGCCTTTACTGTATTTCCTTTACAGGTGCCTTTTACTCTGTTTTATGTACACTTCAATATGTTAGTACAATAAAGAATATGGATTATGTAAAGCATGATAAGCCTGATATATTCTGATTTTAGGTCATGAGAAGGTGGTATTTTTTTGCCTTGAATTAGAGGAATCTAATGATGTACACAGTTATGGGTTTTAGTAAAAAGTTTTGTAGCTCTTTTGATGCATAGGGTATTGAGGGATCCTGGATAAAATGAGTCATATTAGTTTGTCTGTTCAAGTAGCAAATACATTTTTGAAGATATTGACAGTGTTAAGGTAGTTAACAATGAAGCACATTACATTTCCCAAGAATGTTTTTTACTGGTTGTATCATTTATATTATTTATTAAATGTTTTGATTTTTTTCACTTACTACGTCTACCATCATGTTATTGATTGGACAGACCTTGGCATCCTATTAGTCAGGCCAGTCATGTGATTCATCACTGCAGCAGTGATCTGGAGCTTTCTACTTGCATTTCTAACTAACCTACATATGCTGTTCTTAAAATCCCCCATAGATAGGTGTATAATGGTTATCTGCAAAATATGTAAGCCAAAAGGACAAGCTTTGCACATTTACTGGAAAGCATTTCATGTGACATATCTAATGTTTCAAGAGAAGTTGTGCTTCCTCCTGAGATTATATATCCTCAGAGAATAGATAGGGCTCTGTGCCTTTAATCCTGTCTCAGATTGTCTGCCTCATCCAGTGCCAGTGGCACTAACTGATCTCCAGCCACATAATTCATACATAGGGCTTAACCCTCTACATCTTGAAGCCAAATACTTTTTTGAGCTTTTATAGTATTTTGAAAACAATTTTATTTATTTATTTATTTTTACATTTGTTTACCGGGTTAGTCTGTCTGGATTCTTAGAAGCCCGTTTTCAGCAGAGACCCGAGGAGAAAAGCTCCCAAAAAAAGTTTAAGTAAACAAATAGTAAGAACAAAGATAAACACAGATCACATTTTAAGTACACATACTTCTGAAGTAATCAAATAACATGCAATAAAGGAATATATAGAATGGATATAAATACAATACAATACATATATGGACATTTTCATGTAGTATGGCAAAAAACTAAGCAGAAATATGGTAAGACTAAGGTCAGTACAAACAAGTCTGCAGTTTCTTGAAGTAATTTAACTTGATGTACTAAAAATGTATCTAATAGATTCTGCATTGCTGGTGGTACCTTGTTTTTGCACAGTATCAAGCTTTATCATTTCTTTTTCTGTGCTGTGCCTGTATATTGCCTTTAGTTTCAGAATGTCTGATCTAATGCATCTGCTCTAGCTATGGTAATCCATTATCTGTAAATCCAATGTCTCTTTAGAAGTTGCATTTATACACCATATGCTTTTGAGTGTTGGGGGGAGTATGACCACACTGTCAATGTTGCAAAAATGGTATAAGATGGACCACTTGATGGAAATGATCACTTTACCTTGGGGGTTCTCAAGTGCTCATTGATTGTTTCTGAAGCTGAATCCCTACACTTTTGGATTTTCTTTCTCATACATAAGCTACTCATATCAGGCAATATCCATCTGAACCTTGAACTTACCTGCTAACAATGTCCCAACTTCCAATCCATCAGTACCACTTCTGGTACCACTCTTAACTACACACCCAGACCCAAGACTTAAGAATAGGCTGATGAAGTCCCAATATTATTTGAGATGAAAGCGCTCATCTTTATTGATTTTTAAGTAATTTTAAGCAGTATGGTTCATTCTTCTATTGCGGATTTATTGTGGATTAAAACTAGTGTGGCTATTTCTAGTTTTGGTCCCTTGCCTAACAGTATTTTGGAAATTTCTTGTGCAGACAAATTGTCAAGTTCTGTTGATGGAAAATTTTCAATTTCTACGTAAAGAACTGTCTCCTGCCAGCCATTGTTACTGCCAGGATGGAGAAATGATAAGGAGTACCATTAGGTCCAGGTTTGGATTAGAAATGCCCAACTTTGAGCTAAATTGACTACTGAGAAAATTTGCAATACAGAGTAGATATAAACAAAGTGGAGTAGGTAGCAACAGGCCTTAGGGATAGTCATGGAAAGGAATGAGGCCAGACTTAAGAAGAAGAACTACCTCTGCCAAAACTGGCCATTTTTCTAGATGAATAAGGTTTCTGTGGCTGCTGTATGTTGGAAGAGGATAAATGCAATGTGGCTTTACTTCTAGTGAAGTCAGTAGATCTCGGTGACTGTTATTTATTACTGAAAGATCTGTTATTTATATCCTTTGATTTTGCAGATGCTGATATATTTGCATTACCATGACAGCAGGGAACTCTTGCATGATATTTCCTCTAAATATTTAAGTGCACATAAAACATGATGCAAAGACTACAACAAGTATACAGGAAGAATGCATATATTTAATTTGAAATTGTTATATCAACAAAGTTACAAATGAGATATGTAACTTTTTTTGTTAAGAAATAAAAGTAATTAAAATGTAGTAAGAGTACTGCAGCATTACAGAACACATTTGTTTTTCAGTTTTTTGATGATTTAAAGATGTGGAGCAAGCCTATTGCAAAGCAATAAAGTTGTGAACAAGTAGCAGGATAATGAAGCATTTGGCAAACATTATGAACCATAACTTATATGGGGCACAGGGGAAAGGGAGTGGTTTATAATAGCTAACTATCTTGCTGTCACAACAATAGCAACATAGTGCTCCCTAAATGGAAATGACAGGCAGTCTGCTGTAATTATTGTCTAAAATACGATTATCACAAAATAATGTATTTATTGTTTTAAATAAGACGTGATTTATACATTCAACATGCTGTTTTACAGCTGAATTCAATTAAAGAGCCAGGAATACATTAATGTCCTAATAAATGTTACATTAAACATATTAGATATATCAAGTAGCTCATATCTATGTACCCTTTGTTTTCAGCACAGTTACATTGGGGCTGATGCTGGCGGTCTGCAATTAAGCTTTGAAACATACAAATATTAAGGAAGGATGAAAGGGAAATCTTCATAATTGGTGGTCAGTTTCTTTCATGAATTTATGTTATAAGATACTGTGTGGAATTTATAGCAGAGAATTATAAGCATGGATAAAACATTAATGTATGAGTATCAGTTTGAAGAAGGAAAAGTTATAAAACTGAGAAGTTGTGTTTAATAATCAAAATACTGAAACAGATCCTAGTGGATGAGTCAGTTAAGTGAACTGGCTTGGGGTGAAGATATACAAAAGACATTTGATATTATGGGCTGGGAAATGGTTTTGCTTGAGTTATATGATTACTGAGTACCAGGAATTTTGTTTTTGTTTTTGAAGAATTTCATGCAGTCTGGTGTGGTGCAGGGAAAAGACAGCAGCTATGTAGATAAGAAGTGTAAAGCTGTAAAAATTCTGAAGTACGATCGAATACTTGGCTTCTCTCATTTACTCTGACTTGCATCCTATATTGAGGAAGACTGTGTGGGAAGCAAATAATGAAAGTGCGGGGATGCCAACAGAGGTGTGTGTGTGTGTGTGTGTGTGTGTGTGTGTGTGTGTGTGTGTGTGTGTGTGTGTGTGTGTGTATATATATATATATATATATATATATATATATATATATATATATATATATATATGGAGAGAGAGAGAGATAGGTAGAATATATACACAATATTTCTATTTCTATTTCTACCTATATCTATCGATATCTTTCTATCTATATATAGATATGGATAGATACATATAAACACACAGACACACACACACACACACACACACACACACACACACACACACACACACACACACACACACACACACACACACACACACACATTCACATATATACATATAGTGTGAAGTGATAATTTAAAGATAAGGTTATATTGCTTGCTATAGACATCTTGGATAGAGGGATTGGGCTTAACTTGTTGCAAAATAAGATCACATGCTTATGAATGAGTACAAAATATAAAAATGAACCACACGGCTGCTAATTCCAAACACCATATTTTACTTCAGGACTCAGTAAAAAGTTGACGCTTTCATAAGGTACAATGACCAAACTTCATCAGACAAAAATGCATTACCAAATGTTCTAGTCATATGCACAAAAAATTATGCCATTTCCATCAGTAGAGAATTGAAACTCAGGGTTTTGGACAGATAATATGTACATAATATGTGTATATAAATACATATATATTTTTTAACAGTGAAACATTTTTTATAGGTCAATAACATGAGTTTATAAGAGGTTGCAATTTATTTTTCATACATATGTGTTCTGATTATATATGTTGTTTTAATGATTAATTTCTCTTTAAAATGTTATTAATGATGAATGTGAGATCAATCTATGTATTAGTGTGGGGGGTGTATATAAGTAGAACATTTGGTAATGCACTTTTGTCTGATGAAGTCTGGTTATTGTACCTTACGAAAGTGCTAACTTTTTACTGAGTCCTGAAGTAAACTATCGTGTTTGGAATTAGCAGCTATGTGGTTCATTTTTATATATTTTTTTATCAGTTGATATTTTATTGTTTATGAATGAGTAAGTGAGATGTGGGGATTCTATATTCAGTTGTAGACTATGTTGGACATTCTATAGGTATTAATTTAAAATGGATGAAATAAGAGAATACACTGAATCTGAGTCCCTGTATCACTGTGCTAAGGCATCAGTATAAGTAAAACTGAATGAGATAAATTCCATTATTATAAATACCACCTTGGTCTCCACTGAAGGGAGGCTACTTGTTGAATGCAATTATCCTGATCAACAAAGGGATAACTAAATACATAAATAAACGCTAACACAAGTTTGCATTTGACTAGTTATATGATATTGAGAGTGTTAAATGTTAGAATATTGTTTGTATGTATAAACTACATACAAATGAATTTGGGCAGGGACCTAACTCTTTTAATCTTATATGGCTGAGTTCTTCTAGGACATCAACTATATTCAATATGCACTCAGGTGTCTGTTAGAAAGTTCATTTAAGATTTTACATGAGCAAGGTCATCACACTAACACCATTAAATAAAATTATCCTTTTCATAACTCTTAGATTGGAGCTGGCATTTTCTTTAAAAGCTTAGATGTTAAGAGTGATAATTAGCCATTGAATTACAGGACTAAGAAATTGACGCATGATATAAAAACTAGCATTGCATCACTTTATTTTAGCAATGTATATGTTGAAAAATGCAGGTATAAAGGTGATATATGAGACCTAAAATGCATTTTTTTCTACAGAAATAAACATGAGGTATAATCATAAATATAAATCACAGCAAGAAAAATACATGCTTGAAGAATGAAGGACTTCAAGGCATAGTGTTATTTCCCTAGTTAATATGATTTTGCAAACATTTATAGACTAATTTTTATTTAGTCACTAGATCATCTTTGGCTGCTAACATATGACATAGTATTGCATAGTTTTGGAGTACAGGATGTGTAAAGAATATTGAGACTTGCTGTTAAATATTACATATACATTCTAAATACTTTTTGTAAATTTTGTATTAATCAAGACAAAGAGGGTATGGATCATTAAAGTCAGAAACAGTTGTAATTAAAGTAAAAAACATTGAAGTAAAAATCAGGTGGTTGTGGAACAAAGGAAATGTTAATTTTATGGAAATTCATTAGGTGATAGCATTCTTGTTAGATAGCAATGAAGTGATGCGTTTAGTTTAAATTTGTTCTGATATACTTTATATAATGTATTTCATGTAATTCTTCTTTTTATGATATATTCCTTAAATATATATTATTCGATGCATGCTGAAAATAATATAGCATAGATAATAAATACAACAGGATATAATTATGGAAATGAGACTTACATAAATTAAAGTTCATACAATAAATTTGCACATGCATTTTTCATTCAGTCATTCATTCATTTTCCAGTTTTCTTGCTTAATCCAAATTTAGGGTCATAGGAGAACTTATCTTGGTACCTACTCAGGATAAGGTAGAGAAATGAATGCCATGTTGAATGGCAGGCTGTGAGGGTGTGCACCTACCCCCCCCCCCCAACACATGGTTCTGTACACTTATGGACAGTTTAGAAGGTCACCCTTTTGGAATGTAGGAGGAAAAAGGAGCACCTGGTAAAAACACGTGGTCATAGACATGTGTAGACTCTAAACAGAATATGAAGTAACAAATGAACTAATGAGCCATGCTGTCTGACAGAGCAATGATAAATATTGTGTCACTGCCATAATAATAAACAATAAAGAATTATTAGCTAGAAAATTAAATATGTCTATATTATAAATGATGTTATGATGTTTAAAGATAAACAAGCTTTCTTTAAGTTATTTCATTGCATATATTTATTTTTACAAACCATTTTTTCAAAGGCATTGTTTCATTGTGTTGAACTGGCATAGCTTTACTATTACAAGCTTTCCAGCTGTTAACAATGACTGCATTTCTGACGCTGTTTTCTTTCACAATGCACCACAACTTTAAAAATGCTTGTTTTCTGTATCTTACTTCTACTACCAACACTGCTGTCCTACATCACATCCTTACATCATGCTACCTTTGCATATCATAATGTTCTCACAAAACCAGAAAATCAAAGAAAAAACACTGCAAATCCAGTTACCTACTAACCATATCTTCTGAGGTATGCCACATCACTTTAATCAACACCTACAAATGCGGATACATGAGGCCTACTTCTCTAGCACAAAACCATGATAATTAAATATAAATGTAAATGGCATCTGCTTTGATACTTAGTGGAGATATCACCCTAACCCAGCCTAAGTGCAATGTCCACAGTTACCTGCTATGACAACACCAAAGCTATCTCCTCCCCACATCCACAGCAATGCCCTTCAGCTACTAAACATGAATCTTAGAAGCATCTGTAACAAAGTACAGGATACACATACTTGTATAGTCTTTTATAATCCTGACATCCTCATCAGAAAAAAATGATGAGGAAATTATCCCACCAATCTATAACATTCTCAGAAAATGGTGGTATAAATAAAAGAGCAAGTGATGTTGCTATAATTTAGAAGAATACATTATTTAACATGTTTTTAACTTACTTATACATTATATATATAACCCCACATCCGCAAAACCTCCCAGTTTTAAGAATGTAGAACTTCTCATCCCAGCACTAAAAATTAATAATTATATGCCACCAGGAGAGTGCAACTGATGGTGTTCGGGTATCTATTAGATTGTTACTTGATTTCATTAGAATTGATTTAGAAAATATGTTTTTATTTTTTGAGGGAGAAATATACCAACATGTTAAAGGAGTGGTAATTGGAGTGGCTTGCACACCCATCTATGCAAGCATGGTACTATTAGCATTATAAAACAACACTATTTCACATCTAAATTCTTCAAATGCACTAAGATTTACCTAAGATATTTGGATGATATTTTTGTTTTATGGACTGGACTGGAATGTATGGTCACAGATGTTTTAGAATTTTTGCACAAATCTATTGTTTTGTTTTTAACTTACTTATAATTGCAACTTACAATCAATTAATTATTTGCATGTTCAGGTTGACAAAACCGAGGTTGGTTTTAGGACATGGATATGCAGGAAACAAACTTTCAGTAATTCCTCCTTACAGTTCAGTAATACACATCCTTATTTACTTAAATGCAATCTTGTTAAAGGGCAATACGTAAGGTTTGCAAGAATGACCTCTGTCCTACATGACCTAGAAGGGCAAATAAACACCCTAAGAAAGCGAAAGATGTTCACGGATAGGGGGTACCAAGATAAAATGGTTATTGAAATCATATCATAAGGGAGGTGATTAATAAAAGAGCTAGGAGATATGAACAGCTGTTGGGGATAAAGAATGATAAAACACAAAAAGGTGGCAGACTGAAACAAACCTTGTTTCACCTTGCATAGTCACCAATAGTGAAAGGTCTAAAAATATCAAAAAAGTTATTAGGAGCAACTGAAAGCTCCTAGAGGCCAACAAGGATTGTGTGGAAGCTGTTGGTATTTATTAACAAAACTATGTGGAATTCAAGCATTAGAAAGGAACAGACAGAAGATTATTAAAAATAGTGGGACCACCAAATGTGGTTTCTGTAAACAATGTTCCTTTATAAATGAGAATAGATTTATTTTGTAAAATGGAATAAGGTCTAAATTAATATTTATCCCTGGTAATAGTATAACTGTAGGGCTAGTGTACTTGGCTAAATATGTGCGTTATGACAGATTTTACATAAGGAAGACTGAGAGGTCACCAGGAAAGCAGATTTATGAGCACAAATACAAGAGTAGAAAGTAAAATTTTAATAATTCCTTAGCCAAAAAAAATAATTGTACTAACTTCACCAAGTTTTTGTTTGGTGTTATTGATATAGTAGAGAAAAGTCCAAAGGGAGGTGTGTGGGAGGAAATGATCGAATATAAAGAGTTGCTCTGGCAACTGAGACTCAAAACTAATAGAACCTCTGGGCTTAACAAAACAATATTATTACAACCAGCTTAAAATATAGGGCAACTAAATTATAAATAACTATTGGATTAGCCTCAATCCAAATTTTGAATTCATTTTTCTTTTGATGTGATTTTTAGGTCAATACATGTGCAGTCTTATAGTTTTTCATTTTAAATGTGTTGAAAAGTATATTTATGATTTTTAAACAAATTTATGATCCTGTTTTTTTTTAATTGAAGAATGCTCTACCTTTAAAGAATAAGGCTAACAGGATTAATTAATGCAGGATGTTATAAAAGGAAGCGAGGTTAGTAGTTCATGGTTTCTGAAGAAGTCTGCCAGAGAGATAACTCTGATGATGCCTGGATTGTAAAAGGTGAAAGAGTTAAGTCGCTGGTGATTTTATAGATTGAAAGTGACCTCTTCTTGTGCAAGAACATGTTGATTTGCCTATTTACTTTTATACTAAGGAAATAAATTAGGGCACTTCAGCAGAGGAATTATTTGAGTAGTGGTCCATGAAGTATGATTAAACCTTCTATGACAGTGGCCACAAGGAAATTACCAACATTATCCCACTGTGACTTGAAGCAAAATAGAAAAATATAGTATTTACTGTCAAAAGATCCAGTACATAAAACTGCACAGCAAATTTTACAGTAAACAAACATCAGCCTTTAGAGTTATCAACATAGCCACTCACTGGTAAGTCAACAGCTGAAGATATTTGAAACGAAAAAGAGAATGTAAGAAGGGGTGTGGGTCTAGTGGCACTGTATTTCATTACCTGGTAAGGAAAAAATGTACTTGATGGAGTAGTTGCTCTCTTGTTATAAAACATTCTTCATGGGAATTTAGGTATTAAGTATTTAGGTAAGAGGTTGTCGTGAAAGATGATGAGAATTTGTGAGAAGAGCTGATCACCACATTTATAATCTGGTACAAGTAAACTGATTTCCCTTGTCAATTTTTATAACTAGTCTTCTGGGAGACATTCTGCTTAGAGGAGGAAGCACTATGTAGAACATTTGTGCTTGGGATTAGAATGACATGTCAGATTTTGGATGCCATCAAAGGTATGGCTTTGTCTACTTTTTACTGCATAGCAGGAAGGGACAATGCAGGTCGGGCTTATAAAGGATCTGGAAAGAAAGAAAGAGAGACTTAAAGAGCACCTTTCCTCTCCTCTCCTCTCTTCTCCTCTCCTCTCCTCTCCTCACTTTTCCTTTCTTCTTGTTTGATAAATTTCTCTTACATAGTTTTCTCCAGTTTATTATGCAAGATAATCATGTGTTTGTATATTGTTTTTCTTTACTGATATATTTTAAAAGTGTTTGCCAGGTAAATTGCACATAGAAAACCCTAGACTTGGGCTAATAATGAGTTGTACTATTTCATGCTGTCTGTTATGATAGCCTAGTATGAACCTATGAACCTATCAGCAGTAGCTAACTTTCTGGTTGAATGAAACAAATGTATTTGAAGTGGAATTTGAACTTTATTTTTACAAAGTTAAAAAATCCTCCAATCACCAAAAATAAAGCATCACTCCTTCACCCCCTTATTTAATAATA